>NC_057710.1:122745107-122850935 GCF_004010195.1 Chiloscyllium plagiosum
CATCCCCACCCCCATTCTCCCATTGTACTCTATGCTAATTTCTCCCCACCCCAACCCTCCTCTCATTTATCTCTCCACCCTTCAGGCTCACTGCCTTTATTCCTGATGAAGGGCTTTTGCCCGAAACATCGATTTTCCTGCTCCTCGGATGCTGCCCGAACTGCTGTGCTTTTCCAGCACCACTAATCCAGAATCTGGTTTCCAGCATCTGCAGTCACTGTTTTTACCCGACAGTGATTATCATTCAAGAGGGTGAGGGTCCACCTGCCGGTCTTATACCTTGGATAAGTCTTTCTGTTGTTTCTGTTCAAAGCCTGACAAAAGGAGTTGTCGCCCACCCCCTCTCCCATAACAGTAGTTATGTTGGGCAGCAGTTCCAGTCCTTGCCGTACCAGTGAAGAAAACAGCACATTGAGACAGTAAAAATCTCGTTTCCAAATCAGAGAAAAATACGAATGAAAATTTTGGTTTAGGACAAGTCAGCGCCTAAAAATGAGTATCAGCACATCCCAAAAATGTTATAAATTACATATATTTTGTATGTGACTGTCTGGTGCATCTAGTATTTCGGTACACACTGATCTGTAGGGCATTCCTGCTCGACAGTAAACCGTCCACATGAATAGTTCCCTGTCTCCCTTTCTCTACAAACTATGAAAGCACAACCTTAAGGAGACGAACAGCAGCAGGATCTTAGCTGACACTGATATATTAATCATCGAGAGTGTGGTGCTGGAAAAGCCCAGCAGGTCAGGCAGCATCCAAGGAGCAGGAGAATCGACTGATATGTTAGTACCTATTTCATGACTTTCATCACTAACTTCTAAGATTCCATTAACTGTTACTACTTACAAATAACGATAGCCACAGTCCTGATATTTTTGTGATTGTATCATGTTGCTTACAAAATGGGAGCATTATTTTAAAATCTGCAACCTACCAATACTGAAAGGTGTTCCAGTTCTCTCCCATTATAAAGGAAACTAATGGATTTTCTTTTTCAAAAAAGCCTGCATCTTCCTCTCTAGAGACTGAACATCCAATTGAAAAGTCACTGGGTAATTTGGCTGTTTATTCAGATTGATGAGTAAAGATTGAGGATTAAAAAGATTATTCTGAGATGCAAAGAGAGATCAATAAAAAAAGACAGGTGCAGAGGCAAACAAAACTGTAAGATATGCTTTCAGTGATACAATAGCAAGCAAAGAGGCAAGAGCATAAAAAGGTACAAATGGCTTGAAGCTGAAAGTGTGACCACAATACTAAATTCTCCCAATATAGCCTAAGAAAACTGAGGAACAATGTGTCCCTGTGTAAAAGTAGAAAGGCAAAATTCAGATATTCAAAATGAACGACAGGGTAGTCCTACAGGGTGACAGAACTGAAAACAGATTGATTTCTGGGTTTGATGATACTTAACACAAAGTATTGAGAGACAATGCCTTATGCCTGAAATGTTGATTCTCCTGCTCCTTGGATGCTGCCTGACCTGCTGTGCTTTTCCAGCACCACGCTTTCCAATACTGATCTCCAGCATCTGCAATCCTCACTTTCTCAAAGTATTAACAGAGCCTAGTAAGAAAGTGTGGAAGGCATTGCGAATGATCACATTGGAGTCAATGGATCATGGGGAGGTATCAGCAACCTCGTCCAGCCGTCCAACCTCATCCATCTACCCCTAATGTCGTAAAACTTTCAGCAGGAAGATTACCAAATAAAAGTTGAGACCAAGCCATACAAGCAATGGTGACCAAAAACGCAAGTGACCAAAATCCTGATTAAATGTAGGATTTAAGGGGCATTTCAAAGGAGAATTGAAGCAGAGAAATGAGGTGGAGGAATGGAGGGGTTCATAGAGGCGGCAGCCTTGACAGCCAAAGGCATGGCCTTCAATGGCAGAGTAATTAACATTAAAGATGGTTAAGGGCCAGGATGGGAGCAATGCAAACAATGCTTCCTCTGGTATATGGTTATGCAGCCACGTGCAGCGAATAACAGGTTGTGCTCCCTTCTAGCACACACACAGCTTTGCAGCAATCTCCCAGGGACTCAGTAAACTGCATACAGTAAAAGGCTGCATACAGAGAGAACAATAAATGCTGCAATCTTAGAGTGCTGCAAGGCTGGAGTAAGTCACAGCGATAGGACAGGGAGGGACCATGGTATGAAAATAAAGATGAGAATTTTAAAACCAAGCCATTGCAAAGCTGGGAACTGATCTGCAGGTGCCGAGGTTTATAAAATCATGATGGGTGAATGGGATTTGTTACAATCTAAGGCATGGGAAGCGATGTTTTAAATGATCATTAATTTATAGAATTGATCAGTTGGAAACTGGACACAGGACAAGCAGTAGGGGAGACATGGCCATCCATGAACCATTTAAATCGCTGACAGCCTCCTCCCTCCTACCCCTGGGAGTTTACTCTTGATGGAGTGAGGTTTTAGTCAAGTGTGTCAGCCAGGCAAGGGTCATTTGGGGGTCAACAAGATGGAGTGCTGCTTTTATGGGCCTCTCGCGGCTGCTGATACCTTCTGGCCCCAGTCCCCTAACGATCTTTCATCTTGCCTGTCCTCGGATTTTGCCTGTCCTCGGATGCTGCCTGAACTGCTGTGCTCTTCCAGTTCAGGCCACTAATCCAGAATCTGGTTTCCAGCATCTGCAGTCATTGTTTTTACCTCCAAATTTCCCCTGTCCATCCCTGGTCCTCCAAACTTATCAGAGGTCTGATATTTATTATCAGATGTCATTCTGAGGATGAGCTATAAGCGAAATCTAGCAATTGTTCAACATGACCTTATACAGCTTTGATTCTGAATGATGACCCTCCTCAACCCGTTGGAGAATATAAGAATTTATGTTCACTGTGGTAAAAACCAAATGGCATTATACACTTGACTACCCTGACTGCCACCTCGCCAAACAAAGCATTTTCTTCTCACCATGAATCCTCTCATCACATTTGTTATCTCACCACTTCCCACCCACCCTAGTCTTATTTAGATACCTCAAGCATTTAATCTCCTACGACCACCCGCACACCTCTGTTCTCCATCTGCATACCCTCTACATGGCCTCCGTTTGCCTCCCGAACCCTCTCCAATAACCTTCAGTTCCCTCATCCCCTTTACTGCTCTCCGCTGTGACCGTGCGCACAATGCCAGCCTCCCAAACTTCCTAGCTGCAGTCAGAAAACAGCAATTAAACCAATATTGATCAGTTCTTACCATTCAAATTGGGAAGGGTTTCATCACTTGCCCACCTTAATCTTGCACCCTACCCTCTTCACTGTCTTCAGGTAAAAACCCATGCCTTAATGCAGTTAAGTTTTACACATATAAGAGAAGGAATAAAACGTGTAAAAGTTCAGTAGTTCTTCATTGTCAGATGTGTAATTAACATCACACCTTCAACCAAGCCAAAACCAAGCTTGCAGAAAATCTGCTCTCAGAGTGTATCGATGTGATAAAGGTTCCTATGAAAAGCTGATGGTGCTAACCATAGGTAAAGTCACCAAAGTCTTACCAGACCATCAGACTACAGTCAGTTCTGCTATAACGTAGTAGATCTGTTCTCATGGAATCCCGTGTTATAAGAAAATTGTGTAACAGAAGCACCATTTAAACTAATGGGGCCGAATCGTGTTAAAACTTTGCACTTCCGAAACAGATTCCCAAATTCGCCAGTTTTGTTATAGTGAATTCACATTAATGAAACTTGAGTTATCGCAGAACGACCTGTTCTCTTGTTACAGAGAGACAACTGGTGGTGGTTTGAAACTGAGGGTCACCACGACCCAGGTTAAGAAGCAGAGTCAGGGGACAGGTTGAAAAGTAGAGTCCTTCGTGGGATCCTTAGCCAGTGTAAGAATTGAATCCATACTGTTGGCTTTTTTCAGCATTGCAAACCAGCCGTCCATCCAACTGAGCTAACTAACTTGCATTTACAAGGATATTCCTGATTCCTGAAGAAGGGCTCATGCCCGAAACGTCGATTCTCCTGCTCCTTGGATGCTGCCTGACCTGCTGTGCTTTTCCAACAACACATTTTCAGCTTTACAAGGATATTGCCAGGGTTGGAGGATTTGAGCTCTGGGGAGAGGCTGAATGGGCTGGGGCTGTTTTGCCTGGAGTGTCAGAGGTTGAGGGGTGACCTTATAGAGGTTTATAAAATCATGAGGGGCATGGATAGGGAAAATAGACAAGGTGTTTTCCTTGGGTAAGGGAGTCCAGAGGGCATTGGCTCAGGGTAAGGATGTGAGAGGGGATAGATATAAAAAGCAACGTTTTCACACAGAGGGTGGTGCATGTATGGAATGAGCTACCAGAGGAAATGGTGGAGGCTGGTACAATTATAGCATTTAAAAGGCATCTGGATGGGTATATGAATAGGAAGGTTTCAGAGGGATATGGGCCAAGTGGTGGCAAATGGGACTAGATTGGGTTGGGATATCTGGTCGACATGGACAAGTTGGACCGAAGGGTCTGTTTCGGTGCTGAACATCTCTCTGACTATATGACTGCCCAGAGCCACCAGCATGTTAATCAAACCACACTAAAACTTTCTTAATGGTCACGCATTCTTTTCAGAATCAAACCCAATCCCAGTACATTCCAAAGTTGGCTTCAAAAAGTGTATCTGAAAGAGATTTCGGACACTATAAACAGTCAAAAGTTTCAGCTAATCCTGAGCAGTGATCACCTGAGCAACAAAATACTGTAAAAGCTCCATCCAGGCAAACAGTGCAAAGCTTTAATCAAACTGCACAGAGCACACCTTGAGCAATACTCCTAGTTCTGGTGACTGAGAAACATTGGAGGGTCAAACAATGGAGAAAACACTAAGCTCATTAAACAATAATGAAAAGTAGTAGCTAGTCAGAAGATCAGCTTTAATGACCCCCCCCCCCCCCCCCCCACTTTATTGTTCGCAAGCAGCTAACAAGCTACTTAGTCAGTAGAAGTGTTGAAGGGCCTGTGTCCAGCTGTGACAATGTGAAGCTGAAGTGTAGATGGCTGAGTGCCAACAGAGAAATGTGCATTTATGTTTTAGGCTTTGGAGGCCTGCAGCAGTATTTCTGATCTTCCTGGTTTACAGTGCAGGCGATGTCTGAAGTTAGTGCCAGTTCTACATTAACCACTTTAAAAATACCACATTTGTTTTCCGCATTTTCAGATTTTTCATTTTGTATTATTTAACTTCCATCAAAAATAAGAACACAAAATTAAACCTCCAGTTTTAGCAACTTAAGAACAAAGCTTTGCAACAGTGATCCTAGCAACAGTTCCGAACCTGTCAGAAATCACCAAGATTGACCATGATGGTCTGTCCCAAATCAGATAGCAGGTGAAATGGGCTGTCCTGGAGACCTAGAGTAATACTAAACGTCGGTAAAATTTGCCCAATAGGTTAGAGATCACAAAACACAGCTCGAAGTGAAATTGACAAACAGTTTATTGCAAGCAATATTGCTGGAAGAGAAATTGACCTAGGCTGACACAGAACTGACAGTCTGTTACAGGTAGATCAGATTTCTCCTCCCAGAGCTGAGGCTGAGACTACTTTTATAGTAATGCTGCACAATGACACTGATTAAGAAATGGGAAACTACAATGTTTCGAGAAATGGAGTAATTTAGTTGCAAGGATGCTAATTGGAAAACAGTTTATTGGATAAATGTCCTGTTCCTTCACACAATGCAACATCCTGACAGCATCCTGACATTCATCTTCACAGGTAGGTGTTAAAGTCTTTTCTGGAGTGGTGAGGTGCTTCCATTGTCCTGTGGTGCCTTTCTGTCTGTCCTGCTCTTTGTGTGGCTTTGGTGTTGCTGGGTTGTGAAACTGCCCTTAGGGCTTTGAGATCTCTGTCATGTCCATGGGAGCTTAAAGCGTAGTCCATTGTCTGCGTGCTGTCTGACCCAGTTTGTGAGCTGCTCGGAGAATGCTGGGTGTCCTGGTACAATTTGGCCAATTTGCTTTTGTGGGCCTATCGTGGGTTAGCAAATCTTTACCCACACTAAACCATGTCCCATTGAGGGTGAGGACAGGGGAACATCTGGAATAGGCTTGGTCACATCAGCCTGGTCCTTCTTGTGGGTTGGTCTTCATGTTTAGGATAAATGGAGACCCCAACTCCAGGACACTGCCATGGAGTGCTCAATGCATGACCAGAATCCTGCACATCTGGGTCTCTGTCAAATTTCCAGTTGTTTCAGCATACACCTCTCAAAGTCATGGCAGGATGGCCACAAATCTTCTGAAGCAAATGTTTTTGGGGAACAAATTGGTGGAAAAATATTTTTTTGAAAACTCTGATACCAGGCACTGTACCCGTTAAAAAAAAACTCAGCTTCTGCAATTCTAGTTATTCAGCAGATAGCCTTTTGTTGTTGACTTCAATCAAACTGCAGCAAACTCCCATCTGCATAATATGAAGATTGGAATTCAAAATTCAGGCCATTGTCAAGATTTCCGTGACTGAAGGAATTTCTGTGGGAGTGTTGTCAGGCAGGATTCCAGGATGGGGGAGCTCTTTGGTATTAGTCCTAGTCAAATTCTAAACGCATTCTTTTCAATACATTTAGAATTTACTACAATAAGTATACAGAGCATTTGCTTTGCCCAAAGTTGTTTGCTGTAGGCCTTTCGCATGTCCAAGTAACTTGTGTTAGGAATGTGGTTGCATTCCCCAATATCAGCTGGTGAAGGTCAGGGACATATATCATCTGCACTGAATTTTATTTTCACTGTTCAAGGAAACTGTATTAAACATGAAGTGGCATGAACTTCAGGTCTTTGCCTTTAACTATCGCCACAATTTGCACAAGAATTAAAGCCTCCGACTTCGATATTTCAATCACAAGCCTCCACTGACTTGACAAATGAATCTTCCAGTGTTTTCTGTTTTAATTTGTTGGAAAATAGTTTTCGCCAATGTCCTGAATCAAATGTTCAAAAGTTAATCTCATTCAGGGCGGGGCATCCAGGAAGGACAGGAGTGTGTGGCAGAGGGCCTCGCCCTGATCTAGAAAATCAATCCGCAACCTTTACCACCCTTTCAGAACTACGGGTGGTTGCTCTGTTTTCATGCACATTTTCTCAATGCGAATTCGCTGTTAAGCGACTGACGAATTGAGGATGCTGCTTCTACAGCGCAAGCTTTCAAAACGTGAGTTGGCTGCAACACGGCTACAGTGCTAACACTGCAAGCACAGTTTCGAAAGCCTGATTTTTCTATAACACAGGGCTATGCAAGGACGCAACCATCACGCTATAGAAGAACTGACGGTATCTCAATATTCTATTATAATGACAAACTACAACAACGATAAATTTGTGAACAAGTCCAATCAACATTTCTTATTTTTCATTCTTGGAGGGATTCTTGTTCTACTTTTAACCCTCAGGTGGATCTGTGAACTCTGCTGAACTCTGTCTGGGCCTGCTGTGGTCCTTTGAAATATTTCCCCTGCATCACTGTATGTTCACACCCTCTTTTCACTCTAATTACAGAAGATAGGAATTTTGGCCCCATACCATGTTTCCACATCCTGAAAAACACAGATTTTTATTAGTGAACAAAACTTTTGTCTCGCCAAGTCACTGCCAGTACTGGAGAAGCTCTGTTCTTGTGTTGTGATGAACCAATATGTATTGCTATCAAGATTTATGTTTGGGAACTTCATATTTTTCACCTGTGAAAACGAAGGAATAGCAATCTTTGTACACCAACTATAGCCCAAGAAGCAAATGCAGACACATTACCACTGGGAAGATAGCTGCATGAAGCAGAACTTAATAGTCAATGATATTCTAAGATGGGGTGTTTGAGTGGAATAAATCTGTAATTGCTCTTCCTTAGTATTTCCAGTATCATCTGTTTTTCTGCTTTCTTTCAGATTAGCTTTTATGATTTTGCAGGAGCACGTCAAAATGCGTAAACTGTCACAGTGTGTTAAAGTAAAACTAATTACCTACTGCAGAATAAAATGAATTGCTAAAATACAGCCTTGATCCCAATACCACCTCAAGAATGAGCCTCCAGCATATTCAATAATGGTGATTTTTAATTAAACTGTTTTATCTCAACAACTTAGTCACAAGGAGAAAGAGCATTCATGTTACTGTGCCCAGGTTCTGAATCAAGGTTAACTAATGCTTGCGATTTTGAGTGAATTAATGTGGGATGGATTAGCATTTCATGTGCTGCTGATGAATAATGAGGGAAAGTGTATGCTTTGGTCGAAAAATACACAGGGTGCAGGAACTGTTTCTCATCGTGGTCTATTGAAATCAATGGCCGTGAAATGAAATCACGCAGCACTCAGCACACAATTGCAAACATTTACTCAGTTTTAAAGTGGTCAGCAGTGCTCAGCTGAAATCATTGGCACCAACTGACAAGGAAAAAAAATGAAACAATAGCATGAAAGACTAATTTAGATAAATGTGCTGCATTTTGGAAAGGCAAATCAGAGCAGGACTTATACACTTAATGGTAAGGTCCTGCGGAGTGTTGCTGAACAAAGAGACCTTGGAGCGCAGGTTCATAGTTCCTTGAAAGTAGAGTCACAGGTAGATAGGATAGTGAAGAAGGCGTTTGGTATGCTTTCCTTTATTGGTCAGAGTATTGACTGTAGGAGTTGGGAGGTCATGTTGTGGCTGGACAGGACATTGGTTAGGCCACTTTTGGTGCATTTCTGGTCTCCTTCTTATTGGAAGGATGTTGTGAAACTTGAAATGGTTCAGAAAAGATTTACAAGGATGATTCCAGGGTTGGAGGATTTGAGATATAGGGAGAGGCTGAACAGGGGCTGTTTTTCCTGGAGGGTAAATAGACAAGGTCTTTTTCCCTGGAGTGGGGGTGTCCAGAAATAGAAGGCATTTGTTTAAGGTGAGAGGGGAAAGATACAAAAGGGAACTAAGGGGCAACTTTTTCACATAGAGTGTGGTGCGTGTGTTGAATGAACTGCCAGAGGAAGTGGTTGGACTGGTACAATTGCAGGATTTAAAAGACTAGGTAAAGCTGGATGGGTAAATGAATAGGAAGGGTTTAGAGAGATATGGGCCAACTGCTGGAAAATGGGACTAGATTAGGTGAAGATATCTGGTCGGCATGGATGAGTTGGACTGAAGGGTAAGGTTCTGTGCTGTACATCTCTATGACTCTATGGTTATGACACATTCCTCAGTCTAGAAGAGATTAAGGAAGAATTTTTTTTAAAACTAGATATTAGAATGTCTGAGACATGTTTCAAATTCCCAGCTGCAATGCCGTGAAGAGTATGATTGTTTAGCATAGACAAACTACTATAGTGATCATTATACTGTTATTTGTTCTATTAGTTATCATAAACACTATAATTAGCAAGTAAAACAGTATTGAAATATTATCTATTATTAACGTCCTCCACCTCCCTTTTTCCCATCAGCTCCCCTTCCCCCACTTCCACTCCCCTCTAACCTTTCTGTCATCTCCACCTCTCTCCCCTCCCTCTGCCCTCTTTCACACCCCACTCTCACATCCAACGCTTGCCTCAGGCCCCCACCTCTAACACCCCCTCCACTCAGGTTAAACAAGCCGGAATATGCTGGAGGCTCATTCTACTCTGATCCAACATGGAACCTCTGGCCGTGGTGAGTTATCAGGGAAATAATTTCAGGGAGTCTGTGGGGTGGAGAGTGGGGGGCATGAAGAGTCATTGGAGGTGAGAGGACTGAGAATTGTTGGTGGAGGAGGGTGGTTAGTTAAAGGGTGATCCAGTCCCAGTCTGGCTGAGTGCTGGGCTTCTGCAAGGAGACAAGCCACTGGAGACCAGTGGGATAGAGGACAGGAAGGATGATGAGATGATAGATCAATACCATCAAGATTTTAATTCCGTGCATAGTTTGTCATCAGGATTTGTTCCAGATTACAACAATCGATTTCAAATGATGCACTGATCATTTCAGAACACCAACGATCACTGAATCAAAGTCAAAGCTTTCTGGTATAGTAGCTCCTGTATTTATTTAGTAAGCTACTGACAGCCACTTTTTCCAGCCTTGCTATTTCCCAGGGATTCTTCCCTAATCTTTAAATGGTGTTGTTTTAGAATTTCATTTCTTATTCCTGTTGATGGATTTCCAGCTCTGGAAGCATAGAGCTTGCAAAATCACTGAATGCATGTGCTACCCACTAACAAAATAGCAAGTATTCAGCTGCAAGAGGGTCTCACCAATAATGCTACACTTCAGTAAAAAATAATAGATACTTTTAGCCAACGTGCGATTGTTTTCCCATTGGTTTTCCTTCTGTTGTTACCGTAATTGTTTTAATAATAAAATTGGCAACCTGAAAGCCTCAGAAATGTCACTCTGACAAACTGGAATTATGACATGCAGTCCAGCAAATTTATATTTTATTTGGACAGATCTTCTCTTTTATTTCGAAAGCTCAAAATCATTGGTAGTGAGGCCACACAACTCTCTTTCAAAAATCACAGCAAACTTTAAACAAAAATGCAAAGGAGAAGCAAGTCTAATACTTTAGGGCACACCAATAAACAATTAACATAAAAATATATGACAGTACCTTGTAATCCTGTGTGAGATAATAGCTCAAATAACCACATCTTAATCACTTCAAGTAGGGCACTACTACATTTTACACTAAATTGACATGATACCTGATATTTACTTTGGAAACGGCCTACTTACCAGTGGCCTGTTTTCTTCTTCATCCTTATAATAATGGAGCTGGTCCCCCTTCAGCACAAACCACCGTGTGTGCCAAGTCTTGACAAAGCCGCCTTGCTTTCTCAGCCATCCACACTTAATGACGTTCTGTCTGGCTCGGCCAGCCTGGGTGCTGTCCAAGGAGCTACTGTGCTCATCCATTATAAGACTAATAGATTTCCCTGGCAAAGAGAAACAGCAACCAATTAGGAGAAGAGATATAAACATCTAGCATCTTGGAATATAAAACTAGATTTCAAATTTTAGGACCATATCCATAAGTCCTGCTGCAAACCAAACTCCCTCCTCACAAACTGCCTAGATCAGAGCAAACGCCTGCCTGAAAGCTTAAACAGGTTGCTCCTGCCAAGGATAACAAATGATCAAAGAGTTGCAGGAGAAGAATCCATTCCATGCTACATGATGGATGTCAATAACACAAAATCAATACAGAGTTATTTTCCCCTCTTTTGCACCCATGTCATTCATTCGCCCAAACATAAAACATTCACTCACCAGTTCTTCCATCAATGTTCCTGTCACATATTTCAAATATCTCAAAAAGTACTTTCATATCTATGAACATTAAAGTATGTGGCATCCACTAACTGACTCGAGAAAACTGTACATATTCTGTAGCCACAAAACGTCTCACCAGGGATTGCTACTGTATGCACTGCAATTGAGGATTGCATGGAGAAAAATGTGCGCATACTCATTGCAAACATATACATTGTTTATCACACTTACCTTTTCTGTTCCTGATTATGTTATGAACAACTTGGTTCTCATCGAAAGTAAATGTGGAACTGTCCAGAGTGATTTTTCTGTGCTTCCCCAATTCAAATGCAAAGCACAAATGCAGCATTCCCAGCCTCTGGCCACATTATTTATTTGTTTGCTCCAGTTCAGTTTATGGTCAATGGTAATCCCTGAATGTTGAAAGTGGTGATTCAACAAAGGCAAAGTCATTAGGTAACAGAGGGAAATGGTTAGATCCTACTTTATTGGAGATTGTCATTGCCTGGCACCTGTGAGGCAATAATGTCAATTGCCAGTTATCAACCAAAGCCTGGATGATACCCAGGTCTTGCTCCATATGGATATGGGCTGCTTTAGTATGAGAACTTATGAATGGCACTGAACAATCTGCAACCATCAATGAACATTCCCATTTCTGGAGCTGAATTTTACAGAGAGCCCCTCTGCCAGCATTTTGAAGACAGGGCTCTTATAAAATGCAGTGCATAGTCTTTCACGTCCACCCTACCTCCCATTTTACACTAGGTAGGAAGGCATCAGGCAGCCAATCTGCCCTAGATGCAGTTGAGTCCTAAAATGATCAATTAGTGACCACTGGAGCACACTATTCTGCCTCTGTCTCCATTTTACTGACAGCAGTCAAATAAATAATGTGGCTAGAGACTGGGAATGCTGCAATGAGTCACTCACTTCCTGATTCCTCAAAGCCTGTCCATCATCTGCAATTTGCAAATCAGGAGTGTGATAGAATACTCCCCACTTGCTTGGATGAGTGCAGTTCCAACAACAGGGCGGCACGGTGGCACAGTGGTTAGCACTGCTGCCTCGCAGCGCCAGAGACCCGGGTTCAATTCCCGCCTCAGGCGACTGACTGTGTGGAGTTTGCACATTCTCCCCGTGTCTGCGTGGGTTTCCTCCGGGTGCTCCGGTTTCCTCCCACAGTCCAAAGATGTGCAGGTCAGGTGAATTGGCCATGCTAAATTGTCCGTAGTGTTAGCTAAGGGGTAAATGTAGGGGTATGGGTGGTTTGCGCTTCGGCGGGTCGGTGTGGACTTGTTGGGCCGAAGGGCCTGTTTCCACACTGTAAAGTAATCTAATCTAATCTAACACTCAAAAGGCTCAATACCATCCAGGCCAAAGCAGCCCACCTGATTAGCACCCCTGCCTGGGGATGGGACAAGGGGAGAGGAGACTCTTTTGGGGAGCCCCTGTGTCCACAGGAGGCAGCCATTCCTCACAACATGATTATTCCTTATCATGACCCCTCTGAAAAATGGAATTCCCACTTCTCCCCTTGTCTCCTTCACTGGAGTCAGCCAACAGCTCCAGCCAATATCCTCAATTTATTTTGAAGTCCAGCTGTATGGCTTTCATGTTCAGGCAGTGCCTGGGGTTCCAGCAAAGGCCATCACTCAAACCTGGCACTGCTATGGTTATGCAGACACTGAAAAAACAGATTGGTTAGGAGCTCTCGAAGGCAGGCTATGTTCCCCAGACAAGATTGAAAAATCGCATGCTTAGGTAATTAAATTTGCTTCTAGTGACCAAGGGCTGCTGGGGGCTAGGTTTGTCACCTGTAGGATAGCGACTGCTTTTTATGTTTGGAGGGATGGAGGAGGGTGTGGAATGCAGGGATATGGTGCTCTAAAATACAACCCCTGCTCTTATGATGAAGGCAATCATGGATGAAACAATTAAAGGTCGATAAGACCAGGAACTCGTCCTCAGAAACTCCTGCAGCAAAGTTCTAGGGCTGAGATAATTCATCTTGAATAACCCCAATCGTCTTTCTTTGTGCTGCATATGCCTTTGACCAGGGAAGACCAATACCTGACTTCCACTGAATTCAATTTTACTGGGGCTTCTTGAAGTTACGCTCAGTCAAATACTGCCTTGAGGTCAATAGCAGTCACTCTCATCTCACCTTAAAATCAATTCTGTTGTCGCAGCCTGGACTGAAGCTATAGTGAGATCTAGAGCCAAGAGATTGGGGCTGAACCTAAACTGTGCATCAATTATTCAAATTTTACTAAATAATGTCATGACACGATCAATGACACCATTGCTCAAGTTTGAAAGTAATTTGATGGAATGGTAATGGCTAAATTGGATTTGGCCTGCTTTTTGTGGATAGTACATATGTAGTCCTATGCTAAAACTTCACCCAAGTGGGCATCATATTTGTAGGTATGCCTAGTACTGCTCTTATCGTGCTACACACACACACACTCACACTCACACACACTTCATTGAGCCAGAACAGTTATCCTGGTTAGATTGTAATGGTAGAATGAGTTATATGTAAATTTTTAAAAGAATATTCATTTGAATACTAAAAATACAAATTGAAAGACATTAGTGAAGCAGATGAATTTTTATAACAAGCTGTTAGTTTTATGGTCATCATTATTGAGACGAGCAGTTTTGACTTTGAAGCAAAGTGGACGGCAAAGTGTAACCACTCATCAGCTACAGATTGTCAATGTGAATCTTTTCCCCTTTTTTAAAAGTGGTTTTTCCCTTAGCCTTTCAACTTCCCTTTCCTACCTCTTTTAACTTACAATGACTTCACCCTCCCCTCTTACAGTCCCTCTCTTTCTCACGTTCTTCATTTCAAGGGACCATCTGCATATGTTAAAATTAAGGTTCTGGATTAATATTCCAGTAACATTACCATTCGGCTGCTGCTCTCAGAGCTGTTAATGTCAGAGATTTATGCCACATGTAATGCTAATCACTTTACAATGCAGGATGTTAGAAGTGGGTGGCACGGTGGCACAGTGGTTAGCACTGCTGCCTCACAGCGCCGGAGACCCGGGTTCAATTCCCGCCTCAGGCGACTGACTGTGTGGAGTTTGCACGTTCTCCCCGTGTCTGCGTGGGTTTCCTCCGGGTGCTCCGGTTTCCTCCCACAATCCAAAGATGTGCAGGTCAGGTGAATTGGCCATGCTAAATTGCCTGTAGTGTTAGGTTAGGGGTATGGGTGGGTTGCGCTTCGGCGGGTCGGTGTGGACTTGTTGGGCCGAAGGGCCTGTTTTCACACTATAATGTAATGTAATCTAATCTAATCTAAGTAGGGTTATCATAGTTTACTGTACAAGTGAGGAATCTTTGACATTTCTCACATCAGTTTCCATTAATTAATCTTCTAAAAATCGAAACATGTATGCGCAAAAGCTTAATCAAAATCAGAAATTGCTGCAAACACTCAGCAGGTCAGGCAGCATTTGTGGAGAGAATGCAGGGTTAATGCTTCTGGTCTAGTGACCCTCCTGGAGGATCCAAAATGTTAGCTCTGCTTTCTCTCCACAGATGCTGCCTGACCTGCTGAGTTTTTCCAGCAATTTCTGATTTTGTTTCCAACATCCGAAGTTTGTTGGGGTTTTTTTAACCGAAGAAAGCCTTGTAGATTTCTCTCAAAATGCTGCTCTGCCCACTTTCGCTGCCCTTCATCCACATCTGTGGGCAGCACGGTGGCACAGTGGGCAGCACAGTGGCACAAGTGGGCAGCACAGTGGCACATTGGTTAGCACTGCTGCCTCACAGCGCCAGACACCCAGGTTCAATTCCCACCTCAGGGGACTGACTGTGTGGAGTTTGCACATTCTCCCTGTGTCTGCGTGGGTTTCCTCCGGGTGCTCCGGTTTTCTCACACAATCCAAAGACGTGCAGGTTAGATGAATTGGTCATGCTAAATTGCCCGTAGTGTTAGGTGAAGGGGTAAATGTAGGGGAATGGGTCTGGGTGGGTTGCACTTCGGCGGGTCGGTGTGGACTTGTTGGGCCGAAGGGCCTGTTTCCACACTGTAAGTAATCTGATCTAATCTAATCAATTTGTATCCCTCCAACTGAAACATTGGGGCAGTCAATCTGCACCTTCCTTCCTCATCATTGGTCAAAAGGAATGTACTTTCTTTGGGTTCAAATTTAGGCTCCAAAGCTGGAATATGACACTGTTCTTGTGTGCTTCTCCTCAGACAGACAAATAATCAAAATTCAGCAATTGAAGGTTGACATTAAAAATTCCATCCTTGAGGTAGCACTTGGGTTCCTAGACAACAATCCTGCACTTTCGAACACTTCTGTCCTGATCCTATCCTTCTCTATTTCTGTTTAACAAACGCACAAACAATATTTCAAATAATTCAAATGCCTGAGAGACCACGATCTTTTTCCTAACGTGTTACAACAAAATAAAGTAAAACTGGTTGTTTTTGTTCTGATTTTCTTGACACTCACCCATCATGTTACTTTATACGAAGTTTAATGTTATCATTGAATTTAGTCCACACAGAAATATTGTGCTCCTCTCCCTCAAACACCACCAAGTTTTAAAGAGATGGACAATACATTAATATTGAAAACTCTTGTCTGGTGTTCGTTCAAGGCAGCTAAAGTTTCTCAAATAAATGAAGACTGACATTGTTAAAGGCCAAAGTGACAATTCATCGTCAATGTCACATTAACCCAATTGTCATTTCCCATCTGCCAAAGGATATGGTGGGATATTAGCAGTGAATTTGAAATATTGTCAATATTTTGTGCTCTTCCAAATTCTTATTTGCAGAACATGGAAGAGCACAAAATGGTGCATTATTTCCAAGTATAATAACATGCGGAATGATCTTTGACATAACAGGTAGAAATTGCGTTCTGCCCATTTTTTAGATGTAAAACGGATACAAAGTATATCAAATTAAACAGTTGGACAGCCTGTGCTCTCAACTAGGAATTAGGGATCTTGAGAACATTACTGAGGGCTTCATGCCAGTTGAAGGATCGCTCTTCAAAACTCGGCAGCAGTGACGAGGGGCAGAGGTCATGCCTGCATCAGCCAGGGTTCTTCAATGCAAAACAAATTTGTTTTAAAAAAATAAGTCTTCTCCTTGAAGACAGAAAAGCAACAGAGCTACTCCAACTTCCTCTATCCAAACGCTCACAGCCAGAGAGGCTGGATGTGCCAGTCATAGAGTCATAGAGATGCACAGCATGGAAACAGACCCTTCGGTCCAACCTGTCAATGCCGACCAGATATCCCAACCAATGTTTGCAGTTGGCTGAAATACTCGTACAGGCTGAACCAACCTCCATGTAGCTCACCACAGTCAAATCCCTGGGATCAAGTTGGTTATGTAACCCCAAGTCCTGACTCAAAATAGCCCAGGCCATATTTTACACCAATTTATGTCAAAATTTCTAAAACATGCGTGAAGAACATCTGTGTGATCAAGTCCTCCCTTTTAAAACATCACAAACACCAACACCAAAGGCATTTCTAAAATAAATCATACATAGGCTAATTGCTTGAGGCATGTATTTATCTTTGTTAGAGGCAAAAAAAAACTGCAGGTGCTGGAATCCAGGGTAGAACAGGAATCATTCCTGAACAACGGTTATACCCAAAATGTTGACTTCTCCTCCTCCTCCTGATGCTGCCTGGCTTGCTGTGTTCTCCCAGCCTCCTGCCTGTATTTATCTTCACTAATCACAGAAAACAATCACATGTCACAGTCTGTTTTGCACACTAACTCATTTTATATTCCTTTGAACTACAACTAATTTATACCCTAATGTGACAGACTTACCAACACTACTGCAATTTTCCAGTTGAAATTGCAGAATCCCAACAAGTCCACACTGACCCTCCAAAGAGCGTACCACCCAGACCCATCTCCCTGTAACCCTACATTTCTCTATGGCAGGCACACCTGACCTACACACCCCTGAACACTATGGGTAATTTAACATGGCCAATTCACCTAACCTGAATCTTTGGATGGTGGGAGGAAACCCATGCAGACACAGGGAGAACATGCAAATTGCACACAGACAGCTGCCCCAGGCTGGAATTGAACCCAGGTCCCTGGCACTGTGAGGCAGCAGTGCTAGCCATTCAGCCACCTTGCCACCCCACAACCCACACTTGCCTTGTGTCTTATTTATCTAGAACTACAGATGTATGATCAAAATAGTCAGGTTTTTTCCCTTGTCAGCGTATTTTTGCACATATGACACTAAGACACATCTGTCACATTCTCTTACTTTCCTTTTCTGCTGGTTCTCATAATTTACTTCAGCACAATCAGCAAAGCTAGAGTTTTTAAATGAATTGCATTTGGATCGCACCTTATCACATCTCAGGGGAATGCCCTAAATAGCTTCACATAAATAAAGATGCCACCTTCTGTTTTCTAAAACTATATCATGTTCAGCTTGCAATTATCTCATTCTGTCCCTTTGTAATAGAATCTAAATGTTCCCCTCACTGATGGATTCTATAATTAAGAATGTTATCCTGTATTATTCAAATCGGTGTTATAAACTATATTTGTCATTATAAACGATACTGAATTTGTAAGTAAAATTAATGTTTTTGCAATATAGAAACAGAGGTTGGGGGAAGTCACCACTCTCCCTGACAATGCAGGTGTTAAATGCCTGCCTCCCCCATAGGTGTCTGTCAGTCCCATTCCAATAGAGTTCACTGCCCCAGTGACCATGGATGCTAAAGGGTCAGCATTAAAGGGATAGGCCAATGCGCCCGCAGTACTTTGAGGAATCATAACCCTTTTTAAAAACTCAGTCTCCTTATTCTAGCATTTGGAAAATGCACGCCCCTCCACTTACAGAAGACAGAGAGTGGCGGTTGATGGGAGATGTCCATCCTGGAGCTCAGTTACCAGTGGTGGGCCACAAGGATCTGTTTTAGGGCCACTGCTGTTTGTCATTTTTATAAATGATCTGGATATCAGCACAAAAGGATGGGTTAGTAAATTTACGGATGGCGCTAAGGTAGGCAGAGCTGTGGATAGTGCTGAAGGATGTTGTGGGTTACAGAGGGACATAGATGGGAGTTAGATACAGAAGTGCAGAAGTGGCAAATGGAGTTTAATGCAGAAAAGTTTGAGGTAGTTCACTTCGAAAGAATTAACAGGAATGCAGAGCACTGGGCTAATGGTAAAATTCTTGGCAGTGTGGATGAACAGAGAGATCTCTGTATCCTGGTGCATAAATTCTTGAAAGTTGCGACCCAAGTTGATGGAGTTGTTAATGTACTGGCATTTATTCGTAAGGGATTAAGTTTTGGAGCCACGACGCCATGCTGCAGCTGTACAAGACACTGGTAAGGATGCAACTGGAGTATTGCGTGCAGTTCTGGTCACCGCATTATAGGAAGGATGTGGCACCTTTGGAAAGGGTTCAGAGGAGATTTACTAGGATGTTGCCTGGTTTTGGAAGTAAGGTCTTACAAGTAAAGGCTGAGGGAACTGAGGCTGTTTTCGTTCATGAGAAGAAGGTTGAGAAGCGACTTAATCGAGACGTATAAGATAATCAGAGGGTTAGTTAGGGTGGACAGTGGGAGCCTTTTTCCTCGGATGGTGAAGACTAACATGATGGGACATAGCTTTAAGTTGAGGGGTGATATATTTAGGATAGATATTAGGGGTAGTTTCTTCACTCAGAGAGTAGTAGGGGCATGGAACGGGCTGCCTACGAGACCCGCCGACGTTAAGTGCATTTAAATGGGCATTAGACATACATGTGGACAATAATGGAACGGTGTAAGTTAGATGGGCATCAGATTATTTTCGCAGGTCAGCGCAACATGGAGGCCGAAGGGCCTGTGCTGTGCCGTAATGTTCTATGTTCTGTATTGGATCTAAAACATTACAATAGAAATAACATCAACACATCCCATTGTTCTCCCATTCGCAGACAACATCAAAAGTGACATGCCTCTTTTTGTTAACTCTTGGAACCAGGGAAGCTCAGGCACTTACAGGATTGAAAGAAGATATTTAGCCCATTGTGTCTGTGCTGATTCTTTTGTGTAAACATTTAAAATGAACCCTGCAAGCTCTGCTCTTTCCTCATCTCCTCCATTTCAAATCTTTATTGGTTTTCCCTTAAAAGTCTCACAATTGTTCCCTTGCTACTCCTTATGGCAAAGCATTGCTTGCTCATACGAATGTTACCACTTTAGAAAATAGTCATTTTCCTCTATAAAATGTGGATTTTGTGGTAATGCTCTGAGATCATCATCACAATATTGATCTGGCAGAGTAGATCACTCAGTTTTTCCATAGCCCATCCAATTTTATTTCATCTAAATTAATGAAAGCACAATCAGGTCAGTTGTACAATAGGTGATGTACTCCATAAGACTACTGTCCAGGGACTGAAGATGAATATTTATTTCCAGACGAGAGATGAGTCGCTTCTCATAATAATGCTTCATCATCTGATAACATTTTGGTGGATGTGCAATCTACCTTTCCATCATATGCCCCTCTCAGACAACCCAAAGTATTGGTACCTTTTTACGTCTTTATTGATCTGCACCTGCAATGGACTGTGCATCTGAACCTAAATATCTCTCTCTACCTCTACATCTTTCAATATTTTTTCACTAGTTGTTCATCTTTTTTATTATCATCACTCCAAAAACACAGACCATGACATGTCAGCCCGATTCCCTCTTTCACTGCTTGCAGCTTCTCCAGTACTTTCCTGATAATTCAGCAATATTGGATCAGTTGCCCATTATGTAGCCCTCGACATTTTCATTTCCATTGACTGATCTGGGATTTTGGACTGGACTTTAAACAAGACAGAGTTCCCTGCATATCCTTTGAAAAGTGAGCACTGGGACCCATTCTGAGAGTACCCAAATCTCTCACAACTGTTTTGATTGTGTCAGCATTACAGACTAACATCTGTAATAGCCAACATTTTTTTTAAAAAGTATGAATCCTGAGAGACAGGATGTACATGTATTTGGAAAGGCAAGGACTGATTAGGGATAGTCAACATGGCTCTGTGCATGAGTTTTTTGAAGACATAACAAAGAAGATTGATGAGGGCAGAGCGGTAGATGTGACCTATATGGACTTCAGTAAGGCATTCGACAAGGTTCCCATGGGAGACTGGTTAGCAAGGTTAGATATCACGGAATACAGGAAGAACTAGCTATTTGGATACAGAATTGGCTCAAAGGTAGAAGACAGAGGGTGGTGGTGGAGGGTTGTTTTTCAGACTGGAGGCCTGTGACCAGTGGAGTGCCACAAGGATCGGTGCTGGGTCCACTACTTTTTATCATTTATAAAAATGATTTGGATGTGAGCATAAGAGGTATAGTTAGTAAGTTTGCAGATGACACTAAAATTGGAGGTGTAGTGGATAGCAAAGAAGGTTGCCTCAGATTACAACAGGATCTTGATCAGATGGGCCAATGGGCTGAGAAGTGGCAGATGGAGTTTAATTTAGATAAATGTGAGGTGCTGCATTTTGGGAAAGCAAATCTTAGCAGGACTTATACACTTAATGGCAAGGTCCTAAGTTTACTAAACAAAGAGACCTTGGAGTGCAGATTCATAGCTCCTTCAAAGTGGAGTCACAGATAGGTAGGAGAGTGAAGAAGGCGTTTGGTATGCTTTCCTTTATTGGTCAGAGTATTGAGTACAGGAGATGGGAGGTCATGTTGCAGCTGTTCAGGACATTGGTTAGGCCACTTTTGGAATATTGCGTGCAATTCTGGTCTCCTTCCTATCAGAAATATGTTGTGAAACTTGAAAGGGTTCAGAAAAGATGTACAAGATGTTGCCTGGGTTGGAGGACTTGAGCTATAGGGAGGGGCTGAACAGGCTGGGGCTGTTTTCCCTGGAGCGTCGGAGGCTGAGGGGTGACCTTATAGAGGTTTACAAAATTATGAAGGACATGGATAGGATAAATGGATAAAGTCTTTTCCCTGGAGTGGGGGAGTCCAGAACTAGAGGGCATAGGTTTAGGGTGAGAGGGGAAAGATATAAAAGAGACCTAAGGGGCAACTTTTTCACGCAGAAGATGGTACGTGTATGGAATGAGCTGCCAGAGGAAGTGGTGGAGGCTGGTACAATTGCAACATTTAAAAGGCATTTGGATGGGTATATGAATAGACAGAGTTTGGAGGGATATGGGCCGGATGCTGGCAGACGGGACTAGATTGGGTTGGGATATCTGGTCGGCATGGACAGGTTGGACTGAAGAGTCTGTTTCCGTGCTGTACATCTCTATGACTCTATGATTGCATTTAACGATATCCAGCTAATCTATCATTGTGATCCGGACTGAGGTATTGGGCCGGGACTCTGGGAATAACTCCCCTGCTCTTGTTGAAGTAATGCTATGGGAAGTTTTACATCCATCTCAGGTCCCAACTCTGATAGTACAGTACACCCTCAGCACTGCATGAAGTGTCAGCCTGGGTTTTATGTGTTCTAGCCCTGGAACAAGGTCTGAAGGTACGATAATGTGGCTCAGAGGTGGCAGTGCAGCCAACTGGACCAAGTGGGACAACGATCAAGATAACCCGTGGCCTGACCCGAGCAGCGAGCTGAGCTTAGAGCATTTCGGCAGCAAGAGGCAATCAGGATCCTGGGATGCCCTTATCACAGTACAAACAACTATTACACCCTTATAGATAATGAGCATTCCCGTCAGCTTTGAACAATACTGGAGAACACTGGTCAGATCGTTTCTGAAGGAGTGTTTGCCTCATTGTTCTTTGATATGAAGTGTCCAGGATTAGGGTACTTGTCAAGTGCTGCACAGGTGTACTGTGTCTTAACTTATTTATGGTTATTTCTGCACTCAGGGGATTAGTACTGGCCCAACCCTGCCAAGGAAGTAACAAGTATTCAGTAGGAACCTGTACTCCAATTCAAAATCTAGCCACTACTGAAGAAACTTGCTCCTGCAATAATTGCTTCGATAGCCTGTCTGTGACAGTAATAGCTTTAAGGGTGCATGTTACAACTGTAATGCTTTTTAAGGGGTTATACAAATCCAGTAATGCCCCTGGGAATGTAACAACCCATCATGATGACTCAAGTTTAAAAATTGAATGAACTGCGGATTAGCTAAATCAGAAAAAAAGAACAGAAGTTGCTGAAAAAGCTCAACAGGTCTCGCAGAATCTGTGAAGGGAAAGCTGAATTAATGTTTCGGGTTCGTTGACCCTTCCTCAGAACTCTAGCTGATGACTCCAGTTTCCCTGCTTATCACTCTGAGATTTAATTTCCAATATGAGGCCTCCATGCATGCACTTCTTTACTTCTAGGGATTCTAGTTCTGAGCAGGTAATTTGTGTAGTAAATGTAAAGTTGCCACAATCCTACCTGAACATGGGGCTACTCTCTCATTACAGAGCGATGGTTTAACCTGAGGGTCAAACAAGGGGAGAAGTTGAAAAGTTAACCTCAGCCAGTGTGGGAATTGAACCCATGCTATTAGGGTCACTTTGTATTACAAACAGACCATGTAGCCAACTGAGCTAAGCCAACCCCCAAGGAGTTTAACAGTACAATGCAAAGAAAAACAAACAAAGAAAAACAGTGCAGCACAATATAAGCCCTTCAACCCACAAAGACTGCATCAACGCATGATACTTTTCTAAACTAAAAACCTTTTGCCTCTACACAGTCTGTATCCCTCTATTCTCTGCCTATTCATATATCAGTCAAGCTGCTCCTTAAACGTTGCGATGATCCACCTCTACCACTTCCTCTGGCAGCAGGTTACAGGCACTAATCACCCATTGTGAAAAAGGCATGCCTCTCACACCATTTAAACCCACCTCCTTTTCTATGTCCCCTAGTAATTGACTGGGGAAAAAAAGACTGACTATCCATTTGTCCATGCCTCTCATAATTTTGAAAACTTTCATCAGGTCACCCTTCATCCTTTGACATTCAAGTGAAAATAAACCAAGTTTGACTAATCTCTCTTCATAGCTAATACCCTTCAAACCAAGCAACATTTCAAGATCCTTTCCAAAGCCTAAACACCCTTCTGGTAATGTGGTGACCAGAATTAAATGCATTGTTCCAAAAGTGGCCTAACTGAAGTTCTATACAGCTGCAACATGACTTACCAATTTTTACATTCTAAGCCCCGACTGACAAAGGCAAATGTAAGCCTTCTTGACCACCGTATCCACTTGTGTTGCCACTTCCGGGGAACTGTGGACCTGTACACCAAGATCATTCCTTCAGGAAGCAGAAGGCCACAGACACTAATGTTCCACAAACTGAATAGAAACTGGTCAAGTTCAATCTTTCTGGGGCTAGTATAAAGTAGATTTAAATTTGGGAAAACTAGACCAAGTTAACATTGAGGTCCCTGGTTTTGTTTCCCAAATCTCAATACTCCACGTCACTGTGCAGATCAAGAGAAAACCAAAGGTTATTGCTAGAATTGAATATAAAATTACAAATGCACTGAGGCATTGATTTTTCCTGAGGCTTAATGGTGAAATAACTCTGTTTTACAACTTAATAATGAAGTTAAAACGCATCCAAAGCACTTGTCAGCAAAACTCCTTGCATGTTTAATGTTAGGAGAGGCGATGGTCTGGTGGTATTATGGTTGGACTGTTAACCCAGAGACCCAGGTAATGTTCTGGGACCTGGGTTTGAAGCCTGCCACGGCAAATTTTGGAAATTAGATTCAATTAAGAGTCTACTGATGACCATGAATCAACTGTTAGAAAGACCCATTTGGTTAGCTAATGTCTTTCAAGAAGGAAACTGCCATCCTTACCTGGTCTGGCCTACATTGTGACTCCAGACCAATAGCAATGTGATTGACTCTTAACTGCCATCTGGGCACTTAGAGATGGGCAATAAATACTGGCCTAGCAAGTGATGCCCTTTTAAAAAATGTCAACTAAAGGCTCCTTTGCACATGTCATTGATCAGACTCTTTAGTGGTTCCTTCAAACATAATAGTGACCAATCTTTGGTTTTTTTCTCACAGTATTTGTTTGAATACAGCTGTGGTGTTAGCTGGTAAATTGGGAATGTGCTTTAGTTTTTAGTCACCGCTGCCCAAGTACTCCATGTGATAACTGTCCCAACAGGCAAAAGCAGGTAATTGGGATGTCCAGATCCAGTTAGTTAAGATGGGAGCTATCTTTTCAAAGATTTATCAAGTTTTGATTCTTGTCAAAAGAATCTGGAAAGTAATAGCTGTCTTTGTGGCTTTCAGATCATTATGCGTTTACTCCAGTGAATTGGGTTTGAAGATAGTCCACACCACCAGTATACAAGTTACTTTTTCTGCAGTAATCAATTTGGAAACTCAACTTTAATCTTTACCACAGGGGAAGTTCAAACTCAAAATTAGAAGACCGAAAATACAAGGCTGTTAAACTTACAGATGTAATACTGATATGTGTTATATACATTAATGGTTTGAAAGGGTTAATGTAGGACACAGGATTATATTCCACCCAACGGTGTTGCAGGCACCTGGGTGAGATATGGCAGGACACCTTTGGATCCTACAGGGTGAAGTATATCAACAAAATCTTCTAATAGTTTTATGACAATGTCTAACTTTCTCATAGAATTTGTTCCTGATTGCTATCATGTGGCAAACTGTATTCTGTATATAACGCAAGCCTCCTCTTGTTGTGCATCACTAGTAGTTTACCTCTGTCACTCAGTTCAGGGAGAAGGACGGTGGCAGCAAACTTGCCCACCACAGGCTGGAACTGGTTGTCATTGTGGCATACACAGCATGGCAGGAATGGTGGCAACATTGCTGGCTAGCTCAAGGTAACAACATTGGCAATTCCAGTGGATCCAAGAGACATATTGAGCATTTGGTGTTTTAAAGATTTGAGAACTTTAAGAGCTACTCAAATACGCAAATAGCAACTGGACAGTCAAACAGCTGGTAAGATTAACAAGAGACAAGTAGCAATGGATGACAAAAACTTTCACTTCAGACCTGGTAAGAGAAACCCAGAAGCTGATCAGACTTGGTGGTTACAGATTTTATTGGGAATCAAACATCTGTTAGACCAACCCCATTTAGAGGCTCAGTTAGAGAGTGAATAGATATCACAGCTCCACGAGTAACATTAAAAATCTCTGTTGTGTAAATCAAATGGCACAGAACAGGGTGAGAAGTCTAGAAGTTAAAAAGGTCTCACCATTCAAAACGAGCACTGCTACCATAGCATGAGGTACAGATACAATTGTGAAATCAAGGGCCATTAAAAAAACATTTAAACTGAGAATACAACATCAGTAACATGGGGAAACCAGAATTAAGGCAAAAAGGCAGTGAAAAACCCTAAACAGACCGAGACTAACTGCAAATGGTAAGATGACTATTGATGCTCCAGTAAGAGCAGGACATCCATATGTTAAACTACGGTTCACACAGGAAAACATTATTAAGGCCATAGGCACCATGTTTTATTTGGGAGAGATGTGGAATTAGACAGTTGTTGTTGATGAAGGATTGGATACTGACCACTCCATGGGGAAACACTACTTTGACTACATTTTGTTTGGAAACCTCCATTTTGATTGGAAAATGCAGGGAAATCTCAAGAAGTAGAATAGGGATACGGCATTGCGAAAGCCCTTAAAACAACAAAAAAAAACAAAACAACATTGCTACATTGACACTGTAAGAATTTATTGAGTAAAGAGATGAAAAGAATATTGATTTGTTGCAGAATTTGAGAAAAAGTAAGAAGAACAAGTAATCATATTAAAGAGAAATGACAGGAGAAATAATACTACCTGGCTGATATAGTTTCAAAGATGGACCAAGCAGAATGCAGTATTGGACACCTACAAGAAAATAGCTCTTAAGGTACAGAATTGCTTCCAATTCTGGTCAGTAAATCACAAGATGACAAGCAGGTACACTGGTATACTCAACTGGACCTAGAGCTAACAATGCTATATTTCATCAAAATATAAAAGAAGGCACAAATATATTTAAATATGTCCTATGTACTTTTGACAATATCAGAAAGATGTTGTGAAACTTGAAAGGGTTCAGAAAAGATTTTCAAGGATGTTGCCAGGGTTGGAGGATTTGAGCTGTAGGGAGAGGCTGGGGCTGTTTTCCCTGGAGCGTCGGAGGCTGAGGGGTGACCTTATAGAGCTTTACAAAATTATGAGGGGCATGGATAGGGTAAATAGGCAAAGTCTTTTCCCTGGGGTTGGGGAGTCCAGTACTAAAGGGCATAGGTTCAGGATGAGGGGGAAAAGATATAGAAGAGGCCTAATGGGCAATGTTTTCACACAGAGGGTGGTACGTGTATGGAATGAGCTGCCAGAAGAAGTGGTGGAGGCTGGTACAATTGCAACATCTAAAAGGCATTTGGATGGGTATAGGAATAGGAAGGGTTTGAAGGGATATGGGCCAGGTGTTCGCAGGTGGGACTAGGTTGGGTTGGGATATCTGGTCGGCATGGACAAGTTGGACTGAAGGGTCTGTTTCCATGCTGTACATCTCTATGACTCTATGACCTTAATCTAAGAACAGATACAATACTTAAAAGAACAAGATTTAACAGATGAATTAGCATCAAGGAATCTATAGCTACATTAAATTAATGTTCACGACAGATTATTGGAAAACATGACTATTTGAAATCAGAATTTATACAGAATTGTTGTTGGAATTACTGATGTGTGTTTGTCAGTTTTACTATAGTTCAAAGCTGTTCTGGCAGCAGAAAGCAGGAACAATCACAGAGAAATCCTGTGAGAAGTAGCACAGTATTATCACAGAGGAGCATCAGAAGTCATTCAGTTTCCAAATTTATGAAAACCTTAAAAATACAAATGATAAGCCAACACAGAAGAAATGGCACAGCAGACACAAGGAGTTGGAGTCAATGCTGTGGAACAAGAAAGACTCTTAGGCATTAGCAGTGCACAACTATTAAATGCTTGCATAAAAATGCAAACAGAAAGAGATTGGTAAGGACAAATTTAGGCCCCTTACAGTCAGAAACCAGAGAAAATGTAAAACCAGGAACAAACAAAATGGCAAAAAAAATTCTTCAGCTCAGCCTTTGCAAAGAGAGCAAAAATAACCTCTGTCAGAGAACTAAGGGTGTAGTGAGAAAGAAGAATTGAGGATAATCAATATTAGTGAGAAAGAAATCTATAGGGTTAAAGGCTAACAAATCAAAAGTAGGGATGTCTGACTTCAGTTCTGTTAAGTTCTGTACACTTCTGATAATTGCATTAGTCTGAGAACAAATACAATTTGATGAGACCACACCTGAGGTATTGCCCTCCCTATGTAAGAAAGGATTTCCTTGCCAAGATGGAATACAGCTGAGATGGATGAGACTGATACTGGTTTGACAAGTGTCCCATGAGAGAGATGAGTTCAACTAGGCCCATTTTCTGCTGGAGTTTAGAAGAATGAGAGGGGTTCAGATTGAAGCATGTAAAATCCTAACAGGGCTGGACAAACTAGATGTAGAAAAGATGTTTTCTCTGGTTGGGAGTCTAGACCCAGGGACAGAGTCTCAAAGTACAAGATAAGCCATTTAGGACTGAGATGAGGAAAGAAATGTCTTCACTGAAAGAATAATGAAGCAGTGGAATTCGATACTATAGAAGGCTGTGCAGCCCGAGAAAGAGAGAATTTTATTTTAGATTTTAAAGGCCTCAGAGGTATGGAGAAAGAGAAGGAATATGGCCATTGCGATAGGAGATCAGGCATAATCATACTGTATGGTGCAGCAGGCTCAAGGGCCTTGTGCCTAGCTTTCATGTTTCTATTCATAAATAATGTTGTATCTATAAAATTTTTGTTCACTTCCAGAAGATATGAGGTAGGAACAGTTACAGAGCAGCAAAAATAGGAATTCGCTTCTAATGCAAAGATGTGTGGAACCATCTATTTATTTTGGCAAGAAGCAATTTATGAAAATGGACATCTCACTACTTTTAGGCTTGATGCAGGGACACATTTTGAGAAGATTTAGATTAGAGTAGATTAGATTACTTACAGTGTGGAAACAGGCCCTTCGGCCCAACAAGTCCACACCGACCCGCCGAAGCGTAACCCACCCAGACCCATTCTCCTACATTTACCCCTTCACCTAACACTACGGGCAATTTAGCATGGCCAATTCACCTAACCCCAGCACATTTTTGGATTGTGGGAGGAAACCAGAGCACCCGGAGGAAACCCACGCAGACACGGGGAGAATGTGCAAACTCCACACAGAGAGTCGCCTGAGGCGGGAATTGAACCCGGATCTCTGGCGCTGTGAAGCAGCAGTGCTAACCACTGTGCTACCGTGCCGCCCACTAGCACAGGTAGCACAGGTTGAGGTTCTGGATGTATGTTTGATCACTGAGCTGGGAGGTTCATTTCCATATGTTTCATCACTCTACTAGGTAACATCTTCAGTGGGCCTCAGGCGAAACAGTGTACATGATTTCTGCTTTCTATTTATATGTTTGTGTTTCTTTGTGTTGGTGATGTTATTTTCTGTAGTGATGTCATTTCCTGTTCTTTTTCTCAGGCGGTCTAACTCGATGTGTTTGTTGATAGAGTTCCAATTTGAATGCCATACTTCTAGGAATTCCCGTGTGTGTCTCTGTTTGGCTTATCCTAAGATGGATGTGTTGTTCCAGTTGAAGTGGTGTCTTTCCTTATCTGTATGTAAGGATACTAGTAAGAGAGGGTCATGTCATTTTGTGGCTAGTTGGTGTTCATGTATCCTGGTGGCTAGTTTTCTATCTGTTTGTCCAACATAGGGACAAATATTATGAATGCACTAAAGCAGCAACAGAGGTGATGTAGGGTGGGCTTCCTGCCAGTTGGCCAATTCAGGCCCTTAAGTGGGCAATTATTCTCCACTTCAGGCCCTCATCCCACCAACACTGGCATTTAACAAGGTGGTGGGAGAAGTTAACCAGCTGTCAGGTTTCTTGTGCATGCTCATGGTGGCCAGGGGTGCATCCTGAAAAAGTATACCGTGTTGACATTACAGCTATCAAGGTGTAACACCTTCCAGGTTGCCTTCCCCCGTGACCTCTCAGGTTGGGTGATGTGGCAGTGGCAACCATGGTGCCCCACATAATTCAGCCTATATATTCTTCTCACTTTCTAGTTGGCACAGGGAATGGGTATATTGGTGATGATGGGCAGATTGGACATTCAATGAGTCCTAAGGGTGGGGGGAGGGGGATCAGCGTAGTGAAGGATCATGTTGTGATAGCTCCTGGAATAACGTTAGCAACTTGAGGTTGGAGTTGTGAAACATGGTTGTTGCTGACTGTAAAGAAGTTTTGTTTTATATCTAATCCCTGTACTTAGAGTGCTTGATGCTGACAATTGATGGCTAAAGCTAGAGAATTATCAATTTGCCTGCACTAACACTTTGGAGGAGTCTTAGAAATAACAAATATTAAAACTAAATAAACCATATCTAAGTTCAGTATATCAGAAGAGCAGCAAATATTGATTGCTTTAAATCCCACCCTTTCATGAATGAATATCCATTGGATCTCCATAAATTAACTTTTACTCTTTCACTTGGAGCTTTGAATTACTGCATGAAGTAAACAACTAAAATCTTGACACTTTTTACTGTTTTCCTTTCTCTGCTATTTTTATAACTATGGTTTTTATCAGAAACAGTGTGATTATCACAACCATAGGCTCAAGTCATGTAGATTCAAACTGTAATAAAATATTACTATGAGGAAGTTTGACCGGATACCATGCATAATCTCCTCCAGAAAGAAAAATTGTCTTCACACTATAGTTAAAAGTCACTAATTCACTTGAATGGTGGCATCAAATAAAATAAAGTCCAGAAAACAAGGTTTGCGAAAGGAAATGTCATAGCCTTGAGTAATTCTTCTCAAAGCAAGTTAAATTACAATTATTTCACACAAACATTACACAAATAGAGGTCTGCAGGCATCCTTAGATAAATTCTGATGCATCAGTTCTTTTAATTGTAAAGGACATACTACTCTGTGTCGCCAGTCATCCAGGGTTATCTGAGCCTCTGGGATTGTAACGTCCAGACAGAGAGAATCTGAATAAGTAATCTTTGTGACACATCCTTTTTGTTTTGAAGGGCTACATATTTAACATTCAAAACAGCTAGCTTTTACCAAATCCTAGCTTCATTCTGAAAGGGATCATGTACAGCACCACAGGATAAATGCAATTCAACTGGTCCCAGAGTGCACTGAAAGTAGGACACTGGGTTAGGTATGAATGGTAATAGAACAATAATTATCTGAGGTCATGAAGTGATGGAATTACTAACCCATTGTTTGATTATTGGTTATTAAACTATTTACTATTACAGAAGGAAAGGGAGAAATCCTGAATCAAGATAGGAACTTGAAGAAAAGAGCGGATTTGTAGGCTGGTTGAACAAAAGAAGATACAAGATGGGAGCTGAAGTAGATTATTCAGCCCCTCAAGTGTGCTCTGCTACTCAATAAAGATCATAATTTAAAATTCCACATTCGCATCTAACTCTAGTAAGTGTGGATCTCCTGTCTATCAGAATCTCTCCATCTCTGCTTTAAACATATCCAATCACCATACTTTCACTGTCTTCTGAGGCTGAGTTCCAAAGTCCCACTACCCTCTAAGACAAAATATTTCTCCTCATCTCTGCCTAGAAAGGGTGGCCATGAATTTTAAATCACTGCCCTGTAGTTTCAGACTCACTCACATGAGAGCACATCCATTCCTTTGCAAAATCTTTCAAGGGTCTTTTACACTTTAACCAAGACACTCCACACTCTTCTAAACTCCAGTGAATCTGAAGGAAAACCACATTAGGAAACTTTTGTTAAACAATGTTAAGGCTTTTTTACCATTTCAAACCAAAGACTTTGTTGGCGGTGGCTTGGGAAAGCCTCTCCCTCCTTTCATCAATTCAGATAATCAAATAATGCTTCAATCGACTGATAAGAAGGGAACACAACCATTTGTATTTCCCTCTAATCCAAGACCAAAACTGAACTTTGTTCCAGATGTGGTCTATCAACACATATAGAATAAGATGCTAGTATATCTTTTAATACATAAATAAACCAAAACAGCATGTAAAATTCCAGGTGTGGTCTCATTAACTGCAGCAAGAATTCCTTGGCTCTGTCCTCAAACTCATTTGTAATGAAGGTCAAGATACCATCCTGACGAAGGGCGTACGCTCGAAACATCGATTCTCCTGCTCCTCGGATACTGCCAGACCTGCTGTGCTTTTCCAGCACCACACTCTCAACTCTGATCTCCAGCATCTGTAGTCCTCACTTTCTCTAACATACCGTTTGCCTTCCTGACTGCTTGCTGAACCTGTATGCTTACTTTTAGTGACTGATGTACAAGGACTCGAGGGCCATTCGTATATGAACACTTCCCAATCTACCACCATTTGACTAATGCTCTGCCATATTGTCTTCCTACTGAAGTGGATAACTTCACACTTATCTACATTTACTACATCAGCCATGCTTTTGCCCACTCACTTAACTTGTCAAGATTACCTTGAAGTATCTTTATTTCTTCTTTACAACTCACAATTCCATCTAGTTTTGTATCGTCAGCAAACTTGGAAATACCACATTTGATTCCCTTAGCCAAGGTGTTGGTATATATTGCGATTGAGGCAATAAATGGACACCAGGCTGGATGGATCAATAGCTACAAGATAATCAGCAGAGAGTGGCAGTGCTGTTAGGCACAATTGTTTCTGTAACAAAGAATGCTACATGTTCATGAGTGTTGGTGACACAAACGCTGGGTGCAGCGGTCAATGTTGTAAGTCAACATGTGACCTTGACAATCAAAGAGGTCATACCTAGCCAGGGAGAGAAGTGGCAGACAGTGTTACTGGATCAGAAAACCAGGGTGAAGTTTAATAGAATTTGCAATAATAAACCTCAATTAGTCAAAATCCGAAAAAGAACAGCTATAGAGGATTTGCAAGGGTGGTTTAAATGTATTAGCTGTCCTCTATATGAAACATGACTGTTCTTATGCACCCACTAACACTGGCTGGATTTCTTCAAGCTTAAAGCACAGTATTACAATGTTTGAGAAACAATTATTGAGTAAATAATGAAATTTACAATTTTTTAATAATGCCAAATTTAAAGTTATAATTAGAGGGCATTCTTGAAGCAAGATAATAGACACAAGTGGGGAGTAACTGGTCAAGATTAGACCTTGTGATATCAGCTCTTCCGCACCTTCCAGTTCCAGATCATAAACTATAATGTCACAGGTCAGTTGGAAGCAATGTATTTTTGAATGTTTGAATGCAATACAAGCTTTTTGTTTTTGTGTTCTACACTTGCCCTTGGAAAAACTGTTTCACTTCAATGACAGAGGCACACAGGGTGCTGTCATTCTGTCACACTTGGATTATACCTTAGAGACACAATGGATGCCAACTTCTGGGCCACACTAAGCAGTAGATTTGTATGTTTGTTTGATTCTGCAAATGTCACCTATTTGTTCTCCTGTCTATTCACAATATCGGCTGACACAAACAGACTGCACACAGATGCCTTTAATGTTGCACATTTCAAAATGCTCATAGTGCAAGTTACAGTGCTGCAGAAAGGATCTTTGCTTTCAGAAAGAACCAGGCAATGTGTTGCGCTCTGCAAAGCATGTTGAGGCAGTTCTCAGATTACTAAAACATAAATACATTGATCTGAATGAGTTGTGGTCATGGTTACATTTGTCCAGGAACAAAACACAATTGAGCAATGCAGCAAATGCTTCAATAATGTATAGGTATCATGTTTAAAGTATGGAGGTGCAGTGTTTCATCACTCAGATCCTGGACTTTTTGCTCTGCAATAGTTGGCAAAGAGGAGACTGTTTGCTTTGGATGATACATTGATGTGTGGAATAGTGCAGAATTGCCAGGATGAAAAAAAACAGGCTTCTACTGAGTGTCTCCCTCAATCAGTCAGCTGTGGCCAGGAAATCACTGTGTGACGGATCATCATATATTTAAACATATCCCTCTATGGCTCTGTTCATCTTGTTAATAGCCTGACTACAACAAATGTGTTTGTTATCGTTCTCCAGGAGTAATGTAATTACATGTAACAAACTAATTCAACTTCACTGTGGAAATAAGTGCCCTGATATATTATAGCAAGCTGTCAAACTAAAACTGTCTTAATAGCTTCGTCTTTGAATTTGCTTTAATTATTATATCACTGAAATTAGTTTGGAATAAAATCCAAACTATATACAGGCACCCTCATCACAACACGGATGAAGAGGTACTACATATTCAGAACTGATAACACAGCGCAACAAACACAGCAGGATTCAAGGACAGTAACCATACGCCAGAGATTAGATTGAAACTGAGACAATAATCATGAGACAGAATTCTATGGTGTAGGAAAACTTCTTGTTTGAGACAGCATCATGATGCAATGGATTGCAGACTGGAATCTAATATTTCAGATTTACCACAGGAAGTTATGAAGTGTAGAGTATACTAAGCACAGCTTTCCTGGGAGTGAGACAATCGGCTTTTGCAAAATCCTGTCTTGCTTGGTGTGGAGCAGTTTCCATGAAGTTCAATTGATCAATAACTATTGAAAAATGGAGCAGGATTTTCTTAGCCCAGAGTGGCAGGGTGAAGGATGTAGTGGGTGTTGTTAGATTGGGAAAATAGCAGGGGTGGGGGGGGGCTTATGTCAGGCTGGATCCCAACACAGTCAGACTGCTGGGGGAGCTTTGCGGCAGTGAGATAGAACCTAGGTCGGTCATCCTGCTCCTCGGATGCTGCCTGACCTACTGTGCTTTTCCAGCACCATCATAATCTTGACAGCGAAGGCTTGATGCCCAGTGACAGGAACATTGATGGGGAAGGCCAGTCCTGAAGACACAAGCCGCTTGGAGGGTTCTACTTCCTTGGCTCCTCTGGTTTTAGTTTTGCTTTCCACGTTGAGGCAGTGTCTTAACATTGGGGCTGCCTCAGCAGCAGCCAGCACTCCTGTTTTGTGTGAGGAGACATTCCTTCATGTGGTATCTCTCTGTTGACGATGCTACTTCCGTTACTTGTTGAAAAGAGTATTGGATTACCTTACGGAGCGGAAGCTTTACACGTGGGCAGTTGGCTTTGTGTACCCAGGCCTGATAATATATGGCAAGGAATGGACGAATTGGGGAAGCTCAGTCACACCAGCTAGCAGCGGGTCAAATTGACAGTTTGGCATAAAAAAAAGACAAGGCAGAAGGCACTCCCTGGCCGTCAGTTCATTGGGACTGAAGTTCAGGGTTCACCGTCAGGATGGCAAGTTGCCAGTCCCAGTGGATGGAGAGGGGCAGAGGGAAAACAGCTCTTTGCCAGGCCTGGGAACCAGAGCTGCCCCACAAAGTGTTTTGTGAACAGCACTTTCCTCTTGAAGCCAGCTGGGTTTGCTGCACCAAGACACCCTGCTGGCTGCAATTACATTAAATCAGACTCGGAAATGCACTGTCTGGATCCCAATTTGAAAAGCATTAATGAAATACATTCCCACTCCAAATGGCACACCTCACATCCGCAATATCAGCGATGTCACATATGCAGCAGACTGGGGATACAGCACCCATTGAATACAACAAGTCCCCTAGCCCCCTTCCTCATGTTGGTGTGGTGAATGAATGCTGAGTCCATTGCCACCACCACAGCCCCATCACTGACTACCTTTCCCCCTAAAGCTTTAGCGAACGTTTCTCAGTCAGGTTGTTTGTGCCGGATATGAAATTGATTGTCACAACTAGTCCAGCTCAAGGGGAACCAGATCTGACAAGTGACCTCTCCGACAACTGTAAACTCATGTGGATTATCTAGCTTAAATAACCCTAAGGAACTCAAATATTTGGCTAGATTCTGAGTTACAGGTCTGGGTTGCTAATCAGCATGAGAGCTTGACAGAATCCCATTTGATCGCATTGGATGACCAAAATCTTCTCAAAAAAAGTAGGCAACCTTTCTACATAAACAAATTATTCTCATCAAATTATTACATATTCTCGGTATTCTGAGAACTGTTTCTGTCTTAGTTTTACAGCAGTAGCTAGCCAGAAAACAGGAAAGGTTCTTCCATTTACTGAAACCTTCATACAAATCCTCCTCAACCACACCCAAAACAACACACTTTGCTCATGCCTTGTAAATGAAAACCCACATGAACTACTTGGCCTTTACACCACTGAGCCAAAGTATGGAACAGATAAACAAACAAACAAAGACAGTCTACTCTCCAAATGAGATTATGGATTTACTTTGTTACCAATAACAAATAGCTATACAGATGTAGCTATGCTCTGATTTGACATTGCGATCTTTCTTTTCGGAATTAATTTAATGGCATGTGTGCCCGCTCGTGTGTGGTCCCGATTCTGCAAATAGGAAACATAGATTATATTTCCACATGTCTCGGCTTATCAGATGTGAGGACTAAGACGTATTCCCTCTTTGCTCACGTTAAGCAGATTAAACAATCATCTCCATCAGTGAGGTATCTCCTTCATTCACGTTCATAACTGTACCTATCTTCTTCACCAAACCTCTACCCTTGAGACATTTTATAAAAATTTAGCCTTTTTTCTATTCAACCTATTCAGGGATGTTTTACATACCTCTAATATAGGTGGGAACTGAACCCAGGCCTCCTATTCTAGGGATAGGGAGACAACCACTGCACCACAAGTGGTAACCATTTTATCCCAAGAACCAGCCTCATGAACGTTCTCTGAATTGTTACCAATACAAGTATATCCCTCTTTAAGTCAGGAGACCAAAACTACCCAGTTCTCAATAATGCCTGTACAGATATAGGAAAACTTCTGTACTTTTATTCTCTAGCCCCTTTCCAAAATAAAACTAACATTCAATTTATTCCCTAATTACTTGCTGCATCCACATGCTAATGTGTTTGATTCATGAACTAGACATCCAGAGCTCTCTGTAGCCATAGATTTCTGCATCTCCCTCCATTTAGTTAAGATTGCATATTTTCTGTTTTTTATCAAAGTGGATAACCTCATCTTTTTTCCATGTTATACTCTGCCGACCCAAATTTTCACCAAAGTCAATTATATATCTTCCTGACAAATTGCTTTCTGTCTCTTTTTGTATCAACAGCAAATTTAGTTATAACAGCTGGCCTTTTCATCGAAACCCGTAATATGAATCAGAAAATGTTGATTCCAAGCACTAATTCTTTTGACACTCCATTTGTTACATTTTTCCAACCTGAAAGTGACCCACCATCTCTACTCAGTGTTTCCTGCTCTCAATTTTCCATCCATCCTAATTGATCACCTCAATACCATGAGCTCCTACTTATGCAAGTAAACTTCTACGTAGCACTTTACCAAATATCTTTTGAAAATCAAATATACTCCATTTACTGGTTCCCCATTGTCCAATTTTCTTGTTACTTCCTCAAAACTCCAATTTGCAAAACATGTTCTCTCTTTCACAGGAGCACACTGATTCTGCCTGATTTTCTAAAAATCCTGCTACTTCATCCTTAATAATGGATTCTAGCATTTTCCAAAGCTAGACATTAGACTAACTGATCATTGGTTTCCTACTCTCTGCCTCCTTCCTATCTTGAATAGTGCTTCTGTTCCAATCTACAGGGAGCATCCCAGAATCAAATAAATTTTAGAAACAAGCAATGCACCCATAGTCTTTTCAGAAAATTATTTTAAGATGTCAGGATGCAAGCCATTAAGTTCAGGTTTTTTTTCTCTACTGATCCTGCTTACTTTCAGTTCCTCCCTCCCTTTTGCCTTTAATTTTCGATGATTCTTGGAATATTTTCAGTGTTTTGTACTGTCTTCTACTACGCAGAGTCAGGTACAGAATGTTTATTCAAAGTATCTGCCATTTCCTGGTTTCCCATTATTAATCCTGAGTCTCAATCATTGGGACTAGTGTTAATTCGTACATGGTGAATTGGCTACGCTAGATTGCCCATAGTATTCAGGGATATGTAGGTCAGGGGTAAATGTAGGGTAGGGGAATGGGTTTGGGTAGGTTACTCTTTGGAGGGTTCATGTGGACTTTTTGGGCCAAATGGCCTGTTTCCACACTGTAGGGAATTCTATTCTATGATTCAAACAATTGGGCAAAAAGTCAGGTTTTGAACTGCAAGGATGAGAATGAATGAGAGAGAGAGACAGGAAAACAGAGTGAGGCTGTTAAAGGAGTTCTGGAGGTTAAGCTCACGACAGCTGAAAGCAAGATGGCCAATGGTGGAATGTTTAAAACCAGCCATGCAGTAGCTTATCTAAAATTGAGATGTTGTTGGATCAGAAGCCCACACAAATCAGCAAGCACATCAATGATGGCTGAATGAGACTTAGTCAGGCGGCACAGTGGCTCAGTGGTTAGCACTACTGCCTCACAGCACCAGGGACGTGGGTTTGATTCCCACTTTGGGCGACTGTTTGTGTGAAGTTTGCACGTTCTCCCTGTGTCTGCATGGGCTTCCTCCCATACACCAAAGATGTGCAGGTTAGGTGAATTGGCCATGCTAAATTGCCCATACTATTAGGTGCACTAGTCAGGGCTAAATGTACGGGAATGGGTCTGGGTGAATTACTCTTCAGAGGGTCAGTGTGGACTTGTTGGGCTGAAGGGCCTGTTTCCACACTGTAGATAATCTAATGTAATCAATGTTTGCTACTCTCGTCCTTTTTAAACACCTTACATTGTTTTTGCTCTTTGTTTTGATTTGTTTTGCAAGCTTTCTCCTACTCTCATTTCTTCCTCTTTATTAATTATTCATTCTTTTTTGCTGATTTGTAATAATTTCCCAATCTTCTGGATGTCCACTTATTTTAGAGCTTCATACATCTTTTGTTTCAATTTGATACCATCCTTAACTACCTCAGTTAGTTCTGGGTGTTGCTTCCTTCTTGTAGCAATTACTTTCTCAGTGGAATATCTTTGTTCAGAGTTATGAAAATAATTGCCAATGCTTCTCGACTGTCATACTCTTTGAATTATTTCCCCATTCCACTTTAGTCAACTCTGTTTTCATATCCTTACAATTCCCTTTATTTAAGGTGAAGACACTCGTTTCAATGACAAACTTCTTATCCTCAAAACAGAATGTGAAATGCTGCCATGTTGTGATCACACTTACCTATCCTTTTACTGCACACTAGGTCTAAGTGATCTGTTCCTGAGTTGGTTCCTGAACCTTTTGATTTAAGGAAATGTCTCAAATATACCCTGAACTTGTCCTATGGGCTACTTTTGCTAAATTGATTCATATAATCCACTTGAAGATTAAAATTTTCTGGAATTATTACATTACCTTTCATATAAACCCTTTCACCCATCCAGTATTTCTTGATTTGTATTACAATGAGTACAGACAGTGGTTATTGTCAAAGAGCTCATAAATCATTCCCACCAGTGACAATTCTTTGCCTTTCTCTTTCCCTCAAGTGGTAATTTTCCAATTATCTTCTTTTCTTTACGTTCTGCCTGTCAGTTGTATCAGGAATTGACACACAACCATTAACATGAGGAAGGACAAGGGCAGCAGATAAATAAGAAAACTGCTATTTGCAAATTCCCCTCCAAGCCACTCACCATCCTGACAAGGAAATATATCGATGTTCCTTCAGTGGGATCAAGTCAAGATCTAGGAACATCCTCCCTAACCTACACAACGTAGGTCGACAAGGGGACTCAGTGGTTAGCATTGCTGCTTCACAGCACTAGGGACCATGAGTTCGATTTCACTTTGGGCGACCGTCTGTGTGGAGTTTCACATTCTCCCCGTGCCTGTGTGGGTTTCTTCCGGATGCTCCAGTTTCCTCCAGGTGCTCCATATTCCTCCCACAGTCTAAAGATGTGCAGGTTAGGTGGATTGGCCATGCTAAATTACCCAGAATGTCCAGGAATATGCAGACTATGTGGGTTAGCCATGAGATAGGATGGGAGGTGGGTCTGGGTGGGATGCTGTTCAGAGGATCGGTGTGGACTCAATGGGTCAAATAGCCTGCTTCCATACTGTAGGGATTCTAAATGGACTGCAGTGGTTCAATAAGATCGCTCACCACCACTTTCTCAAGAACAATTAAAGATGGAAATAAATGCTTGTCCAGCCAGTGGCATCAATGAATTTTAAAGAAAAGTTAAATCTGCTCTCCAAATGGTGTTTTACTGTTATATTATTCCAGTACAACATAGGATATGCATGCTTGTGCATATTTATGCATACATCCTCAATATGTCTATGTACTCCGTGTCAAATTATAAATATAGCACACAGTCTCAAAAATGAAAGAATAGACTCTGCGGAGAAAAAAGGTTGAACAAAAGCTGTGGATGATCCTAAGTCCATAGACAGAAGGCAATACACCCCTATAACAATCAGACTGCAGACCTGATGGAAAGGCCAATCATCAGGAAAAGATATGAACAGTGAATGAAGGAGATAATAAACAAGCTGAGATAGAGTGACATGAGAATGAGAAAGAAACAAAACTAAAACATTCGGGTGACAATGAGTTTGAGGACACGATAGAAGTAGGAACCATACAACTGCATGAAGTGACTGAATGCCACAGATTGCAGAGAAAGTGAAATTCACGTATCTGTTTAGATCAAGAAGGTGATCAGAAAGAAGTCCACATACATAACTCTGAAACTGAAGCTTGTAATGGAAGTGCAGCATGACATCATCTCCCGCAAACTAGGCCAGAAGATCTGTTCTGAAAACATGAACGAAAATGGGACATAAAACAGTTGCTGTGAAACCAAGCAACATCACACTGATGACCAATGGTGGTGCTGAGATTCAATGGCTAGGAACAACCCATATCAGAGGGACACACAAGGGAAAGGTATTAACAGCTTGTTTGACATCATTGAAACAAATGGTCCTGCTCTTGAGGAGTCGAGCAGTTGTGAGGAGCTGCAGCTGATCCCACTAAACCATGAGATGATGGAGGTGCCAATGAAAGGTAAAGATAGTACGCCCACTGAAAAGTGTCTTCTGACACAACAAATTGATTATCAATGTCACAAAGCTTACGGACTGGGTAAATTCGGAGGGATAATATGCAAACAATAATCAACAGACTGCTGTCAGATACTGAAATTCTCAAGGCTAATATCAAAGGCCACAAAGAGTTCCTGACAGAGAAGGAAAGTGAGCTAATTTAAAAGTCTAGGCAGACAAAGATTTCCAGAAACTTTCAGCACTCTAAGAGGAAAAGCTAGATCTTGAGCATAAAGTTGTTGACCTAGAAAGATGGTAAAATAGGGCTGAGTCGGCAAGGCTGCTTTAAGGGCTGGTCATGCCTGATAAATCTGTTAGAAATCTTTGAGGAGGTAAGAAGCAATTTAGACATAGGAGAGCCAGTGGGCATGATCTATTTGGATTTCCAGAAGGTCTTTAACAAGGTGTCACACAGGAGGCTGCTAAATAAGATGACCCCATAGTATTAGGGGCAAGGTATTGACTTCGATAGAGGATTGGTTGACTGGCAGAAGGCAGACACTGGGAATAAAGGGGTCTTTTTCGGATGGTAGCTGGTGATTAGTGGAGTTCCACAGGTTTCTGTGTTGGGACCACAACTATTCATGTTGTACGTCAACAATCTGGATGAAAGGTATTGTTGCTAGGTTTGCAGATGACACAAAGATACATGGAGGCTCAGGTAGTATTGAATAAGCAAAGAAGCTGCAGAAGGAGTTAGCCAGGCTAGCAGAGTGCACAAAGAGTAGCAGATGGAATACAATGTGGGAAAGTGGGACTTTATGCACTTTGGCAGGAAGAATGGAGGTGACTATTTTCTAAGTGGAGAAAGGCTTCAGAAATCTGAAGCACAAACAGACTTAGGAGTCCTAATTCAAGACTCTGTTAAGGTTAACATGTAGGTTCAGTTGTTAGTTAGGACGGAAAATGCAATGTTAGCATTCATTTCAAGAGGGCTAGAAAATGAAAGCAGAGATGCCCTGCTGAGGCTGTATAAAGCTCTGGTCAGACCATATTTGGAATATTGTGACCAGTTTTGTGTCACTGGAAGGCGATTCACAAGTATGATCTTGGGGATGAAGGGCTTATCATATCTGGAACCGTTGGAGTCTCTGGGTCTGTACTTGATAGAGTTTAGAAGAATGAGGGGGGATCTGATTGAAACTTACAGAATTCTGTGAGGCCTGAATAGAATGTACATAGAGAAGATGTTTCCATGAGTGGGAGAGACTAGGACTGAAGGGCATAGCCTCAGACTGAAGGATGACCCTTTAGAACTGAGATGAGGAGGCATTTCTTCTGCCAGAGTAGGTGAATCTGGTAAACTCAATGCTGTAGAACGCTGTGGAGGCCAAGTCATTGAGACTTGAGACAGAGATAGAAAGGTTCTTGTTTGTAAGGGGATGAAAGGTTACAGGGAGAAGGTAGGAAAATGGGGTTGAGAAGCATATCAGTTGTGATTAAATGGCGGAGTAGGCTCTAAGAGCTAAATGCTGAAAATGTGTTGCTGGAAAAGCGCAGCAGGTCAGGCAGCATCCAAGGAACAGGAGAATCGACGTTTCGGGTATAAGCCCTTCTTAAGGAAGAAGGCTTATGCGCGAAATGTCGATTCTCCTGCTCCTTGGATGCTGCCTGACCTGCTGCGCTTTTCCAGCAAAACATTTTCAGCTCTGATCTCCAGCATCTGCAGTCCTCACTTTCTCCTCTAAGAGCTAAATGGCCTAATTCTGCTCCTATATCTTTTGTTGTTATGGACTGATGGCTGAGGACAGCATGTGCCAAGCTGGAAAGGAGTACATGGAAGAAAAACTGCAAACTGTAGTCTGTAGAAATGAAATCCTGAGTGATCTTGAACCTGAGGTCAAACCTTCAACAGTACATGCTTCAAATAGAAAGACTTGACAGAAAACAGAATGAGAGTGCTGAGTTCATGCTGCAAATTAGTGAACTATAGTGACAGCCTGCCACTGTAGTGCAGTGAGAAAATAATTTGCAGGAGAATAATAACTGCAAGAAATGCTGAAGCATTTATTAGAGGAAATACAAAATGCCAAAAGTCGAGCCCAGTGGGCGCACTAGGAAGCTGAAAACTAAAGAAGACAGGCACAGGGTGTGGCTAGAAGAGAAACGTACAATGTAGAATTGTAATACAGAACTTAGGGTGAGGTACTACAAGGTCAAAAGATGACTACAGTGTGTTAAGGAAACCCAACAGCTCTTGTGGCACAGTGAGAATAGACCAACATGCCTATTTCAAATCATGTCTGCACCAAAGATGTGTCTTAACATATCTGCACAGGTTGATTAAAATATTTTTAAAAGAAAATAAGCTACAAAAGACCTTAAATTATACAATTTGTTTATAAAAGTTAATTAATAATCTTATTTAATTCAGACATCGGAATACATTGGTTAATGACTGGTGCATAGTCACATTAATGCATACATTATACATTGCTAAAGAAAGAGGTTTGTTATGCTATTATATTAATCCAATATGTTTAAAGAATTGTATGCTCATGTATACATAGATAGCTAGGGTATTGTTACATATCCTCACCACAGCATGACCGTATAATCTGAAAATAATAATATATCACACTGCAGCACACGGTGTAAAAAGAAATACATTCAATACAGCTCCGATATTTAAATTGAAAAATAGGATTATTTAAACTTCTGGGAACCACATTCATAATAGCTGTCCCTAAGCCATTCCTTTCCCTTGTTATCCCTTCAAGGGTCAAAAACAATAGTGGGAGTTGTTTATAGATTCTCAAATTAGTGGAAATATTGGCAAAGACATCAAATGAAAAATTAGAGGTGCAAGCAATAAAGACACTGAATTAAATATGGGTGCCATATATTTGCATTTAGACTGGGAAAATCAAATCAGTAACAATGCTATAGAGGAGAAATTCCGACAGTGTGTGAGGGATGGTTTTCTGCATCGGTATGTTGAGGAACAAACTACATAACAGACCATCCTGGATTGGATATTGTACAATGAGAAAGGAATAATCAGCAATCAGGCAGTTTGAGGTCCTTTAGGTAAGAGTAGCCATAACATAATAGAATTCTTCATTAAGATAGAGTTAGATATAGTTGATTTTGAGACTAGGGTCCTGAACATAAAGAAAGAAAACCAGAATGGTATGAGGTGTGAGCTGGCTAAGGTAAATTGGGGAATGTTACTTAAAAGGATGATGGTGGGTCGGCACTGGCAGCAGACCTGAAGATTGGGACCTGTTTAGAATTCAGCAAAAGAGGACAAAGGATTTGATTAACGAGGATAAGCATGCAGGGAGCACACTAGCTGACTGTAAAAGCTGTTGTAAGTATTTGAAGAGAAGAAAATTAGTGAAGACAAATGGTAAGAAACAGTAAAGTTAAATTAGAGAACAAAGAGATGGCAGACCAATTTAATACATATTTTGGTTCATTCTTCACACAGGGGGGCACAAATAATGCCCCAATAATATTGGAGAATACAGGGTCTAGTGAGAGGAAGGCATCGGAAGAAATCAGCATTAGTATCAAAATGATGTTGGAGAAACTGATGGGATAAAATGCTAATAAATCCCCAACACTCAATAATCTATACCTCAGTGTACTCCAGGTAGTGGTCCCAGAAATAATGGACCCACTGGTGATTATTTTTTGCAAGATTCTATAGACTCTGGAACAGTTCCTATGAATTGGAGGGTAGCTTAATGGTATGATTCCACTATTTAAAATGGAGAGAAAACACAGATTTATAGACTGGTTCGCCTGATATAAATAGTGGGGAGAATGCTAGGGCCCATTGTAAAATATCTAACAGCAGAACACTTGGGAAAACGCTTGATAGTCAGCATGGATTTCCAATTCCACTGTAATTTTTCTAGATGTAACCCTGTGGAATTGATACGAGGGGTGCAGGGTGGAGGGGAACAGTAGATATAGTTTACATGGACTTTCAGCAGGCTTTCAATTAGGTCCCTAATCAGTTATTAGCATGTAAAATTAAAGCGCATGGGATTGGCAGAAGTGCACTGACATGGTTAGAGAACTGGTTGGCAGACTGCAAACAGAGAATGGGAATAAAAGGGTCTTTTTTCTGAGTGGCAGGCAGTGATTACTGGGCCCCCACAGGGATTACTGCTTGGTCCCAGCCTTCACAATATATATTAACGATTTAAATGTAATATCTCCAGATTTGGGGGAGCTGAGTGGTGGGGTGAATTGTGAGCAGGATGCAGCGAGCAGGATGCTTCATTGTGATTAGACAAATTTAATGAGTAGGCAAATGAATGGCAATGAAGTTTAATGCTGATAAATGTGAGGTTATCCACTTTGGTAGCAAAAACAGGAAGGCAGATTATCATCTGAATAGTGATAAACTGTATTGGGTTAGGGTGAGATGCTACAAAACCTGAGTGGCCTTGTACACCAGTCACAAAGTCAACATGCAGATGCAGCAGGTGGTGAAGAAGGTAAATGGTATGTTGGCCTTTATAATAAGAGGATTTGAGTTGAGGAGTTGGGATGTCTTGCTGCAAATTGTACAGGGCCTTTAGTAAGAGTACACCCCCCAACAGTATTGGTCTCTTTATCTGAGGAAGGATGCTTTGTCCATTCAGGGAATGCAATGAAGGTTTCCCTGACTGATTCCTGGAATGGTAGGACTGACATATGAAGAGAGACCAGAACAGTTAGGATTATATTCACCAGAGTTTAGAAGGATGGAGGAGGGAATCTCATCGAAGTCCCCAACGTTCCAACAGGACAAATGCAGGCAGAATGTTCCCGATGACTGGGGAGTCCAGTTATCACTGTTTAGATGGGAAGAAATTTCTTCACGCAGGGAGTGGTGAGCCTGTGGAATTCTCTGCCACAGGAAGCAGTTGAGACCAAAACATTGAATGTTTTCAAGAGCTACATATAATCTTTAGGGCTAAAGGGATTAAAGGGAATGGGGAGAAAATAGAAACGGGATACTAAGTTGGATGATAAGCAACAATCATTCTGAATGTTGGAACAGGCTCTATGGGCCAAATTCTTCCCCTATATGCTCTGTTTCTATGTTTCTGTAACACTATTTTGCCTTATCTGTTCTGGAATCTGTACATTTGAATTATTCGACCACAGCACAGAAAATAAATTCCTTCCTTAAGGTGATGTTTTCATTTATTTGCTAAAATTATGAATACCAAGTAAAGGCTTTCACTACTTACAATATATCCACAAATGCACAACTAGTTTTGTGTTTGACTAAAGACACTTTGGTGGGGACAGGGGTCAGAGTTAGTGAGGGACTCCTGTGGGAGACTGTCTGCTTGAAATGAATATGAGTTTTCCTGCTGCCCCTGCAGCAGAGTAATTCCAGTTAAGGGTAATTCTTATCAAAACAGTACTGAAATAATATATTTTAATTTTAAACATGTGGTATTAATTTATAAATAAAGATTTTTTGGAAGTATAAGCAATGAGAGTGCACAATATAGGAGTCAGGTACAGAGGGCAGGAGAGGGCAATTTGAAATATTACACATTAAAACTGGAATCAATACAAATTCTTTAGTTGTATATGACAAGGGATTAATATTCGACTTATAGTTTTCACTCTCTAGTCACTGTGAGCTGCCTGATGCTAAACAGTATACTCCTATCCTGTCCATTTACTTTTTCATTAAATGTGTTACCCAATCTTAAATATGTACCTCAAATGCTGGAGAAACCTGAACAGTGTACTTTAGACTTTGATCAATTTTTTTTTCAATTGTACACATTAACATACATTTGTTTTACAGTGACTGTGTTTACTGAAAAATGTTTTGTTAGCAATATTTAAGAGGGCAATTGGTGTACTGATACACTCACTCACTGGCTTATTATGTAATCAGTGGTACTTGGTGCATGTTAATATAAACCCCAGTTGTCTGGTTTAAGTTATCTACTCTCCATGTAAACCAACTGAATAGAGCCAAACAGGAAATTCTTTTCAATTTAATCTCACTCTGCCATTTCCCTTTACAACTTAAACCTGCTGTGGCCGACTGGGACAATTCAAGGAGCCTTACTGAAAGAAGAATTTAATGCATGAACAAAAGAAACCATTGAGGAGTTTGTGTGGGAGAAATGATGGAGAGACCATTTGTTTCAGAAACCACATCAAAGACTTAACTCTCAAGCATATGTCTTTATTAGCCATATTCAATGCATCAGAGTCAGCTGCATTCAACTTTATTGCTCGTGAATAAACTGCATTCTCAACTGGAAAAATGAACGTGTCTCATTTCACAAAAATAGCTGTTAGTCCAGTGCGGCTGACAAGGTGAACAGTTACTGACAGTAGTGAAGACACTGCACTTTCAAACCACAACCTTCCTCAACTGGCCAAAAATGCACATGATGCAGTTAGTGTCGATTTGATCTAAACTTCAACGATATAAGCAGGAAATGGGCCAAAGGGTGATTTCCAATCAACTTCACAATCTATTCGTGTTTTCCTTTTAGAAACTCTCAGTTCTTTTCAATCAATACAAGACAGACTGGGCTAAAAATGACTTTCAGGATTGTGATTCACTCCCCAAGTTTGTGACTGAGACAGGAAGGATGTCCATACTGAAGATTGGATTGGCTACATGGGTGATGGAAAGAGAGGGTATAGATGGGGTATGGATACATGGGTAAATCTGATGAGTTCTATTTCTTGCATGGAGTATATGTAACATCGACTGTTTGGGCAGAAAGACCTGATGGTGTATTGTGGCATCTATGTATAGCTAGGTATTTCACTCCATCTTAGCATGCAGTGGTGCTCACCAAGAATCCTTGGCTCCACACCTTAACAGGTCGAGTTGGGTTGTTTGCACAGTTCCAAGTGATGGTGGTATGAAGGCAAAAATCCTTATCATTGTGGGATGACCAAATTCAGGCAACCCTGCTGGCTGAGAGAAAATAAATATTGCTGGAAAAACTCCAGAAACCTGGCAGTACCTGTGGAGAGAAACCAGAGTTAATGTTTTGTCTCTGGTGGCCCTTCTGACCTGATGGTAGCCAGGAAACGGTGATATATGCTGGGGCCAGGAGGTTGGGGTGCAGGATGGGTGTTCAAGGAGCACAATAGATGGAGACAGAGCCCAGAGGGACAGAAAGACAGCGAGGCAGGCAAGGTGATGGATAATGGTAAGCCCGAGTGAAAGAAAAGCTGCTAATGGGGACCATAACCAGGTGAGAATGGATTGCCTGTGCTAAAAACAGCCCATATGATGACAGGGCCTGAGGGGGTAACATGGGGACTAGGAAATGTTCAGGCCCGTTGCAACGCTCCAGTGAAACGTAGCGCAATGTGAAGACCAGTATCTTAGTTTCTGCTTGGAGACCCTGCAGCCTTCATTGAGTTCGATTATTTTAGGGTCTGAACACCTTCTTCCATGTCCTTTAACTACCCCCACACACCAGGCCCTGTCATCATATGGGCTGCTTTCAGCACAGCCAACCCATTCTCACTTAGTTATGGTCTCCATTAGCAGCTGCTCAATGTCCCTGGCTTACCATTCCATTATCCATTCCCTTTGTCTGGTTCACTACTTTTCTCTCTCTCTCTCTCTGGGCTCCATCTCCAACTATCACCCACCACCCACCCCATAAGCCCCTATCTTCATCATATATTGCACCGTCTCCGAGCTACGCTTAGCTCTGAAGAGAAATCGTGAGACTTGAAACATTAACTCTGCTTTATCTCCAGTGGCAGACCTGCTGAGTTTCTCCAGCAATTTCTCTTTTAATTTCAGATTACCAGCCTTTGCACTTTTGTTTTATTCTATTGGCTGTCAGAATGAAATGAACTCCTGACGTCGAGCCACATTGTTGATGAGAGTCATAACGAAAGCATGGGTACTGCTGAAAGCAATCTTCAGGCCTTTTGAAAAGAATAATCAAGTTACAATTTGAGGTGAATTACTTTAAAATGATTTGAGAGAGAAATCGATGTTGGGCTGCGAGGCAAAATGGATGGATTCACAGAGGTGAATCCTTATTCTCTTTACTCATTTTTTGATTCAGTAGAAATAAATATAAAGCAAGATGCTTAACAATTGCTCGATGTGATAACCCTCAGAACAGTGGGGCTATCCAGCAGTCCAAACATCTGGTATTACTGTTTGTTGGGGGACTACTAGAAGGGTGATTTTATTACTGTTTTACAGAACACAGACCTTCTGCCAATTAATCTCATTCTTGCCTCCAAATGAGAGCTCTAAAAGCCACCCGGCAAGTCTGAGCATTTTAATGGAAAACGCAGAAGGAAACACCTCCAGATTTACTAAAACTGTGGTAGACCATTTCTAACCTATTGGGAGACTCCTCCTAATGAAAGCAATATAGTCTTGAACTTTGTAGCTTATTGGAAAGGCATTACGCTGCAACTTAACGGTCTCTTATTCTGGTTTACATTGGACTAGGTGCCTGTATCTTCTTCTAAACAGCCTACAATCGCAACATGGTGTTAGACTAGCAAAAATTGAGGTTTTGATATTACTAAAGTATAAATCTTCCACAAACCCTGGATGAAAATTAAAATCTTAAAGCATTAGTTTGCCTGAGAACTTTTTAAGCTTTGGTTTTAACATTTGCAGGAAAGCTAATGCAGTAATCGAGTGTGAAAGTGAAACAGTGGCAGGAGTTTAAAGTTGCCAGTAGGAAAGCTATCCAGTGATACGTCAGCCCGGGTGGAACGTGCAGTCTCTTTTAAACAGCTGAGCCACATAAACATGCTATTGGCTGAGTGAGGGCTGACAGAATGTCAGACTGGAGCTGAAAATGTGTTGCTGGAAAAGCGCAGCAGGCCAGACAGCATCCAAGGAACAGGAGAATCGACGTTTCGGGCATAAGCCCTTCTTCAGGGCTTATGCCCGAAACGTCGATTCTCCTGTTCCTTGGATGCTGCCTGACCTGCTGCGCTTTTCCAGCAACACATTTTCAGCTCTGATCTCCAGCATCTGCAGTCCTCACTTTCTCCTCGAAGAATGTCAGACCGGACCCAAGCTCACTTCAGGAATGGTCCAGTAGTTAGTGAATGGAGTCCAAGCGGCTGAGGTATATTTGTGGGAAACACTCCTGCTCTGATGGCCTCTCCAAGGAGAGTTCTACATCCCAAGTGGATGGTCTACCTAGGTTTTGACTGGGTGTTGCACGTTCACCACTGAACATCCTGATTGAGAGAGCATCAGTGTTCCCACTAACTTACTAAGACTCCAATACGTATTAATGCACGGGATTTCCCTCTGAATCAGAATGGCAAATTACATGCCTGAAAAGATTTGCAATTTTAAAATTGCAAAGGTCAGAAGAGAGCAGAGAGTTCACCTGCTCCAGTTTATCTGTGCCCCGGTTTCTGTGAAAATTGGAGGGTCAACACCTGCCCAGTGTGTGGCTAAATGTCCATTTCTGATCAGCTAAATCATTGTGAAATCTGGGAGCAAAATCTGAAATAAATTCAGTATGTATTAATGAAGTACAATTGCATATGGATATAAAATGCAAATCTTCAAGCCACTTTGCTAGCAGACTGAGCAGTATTATTGCGAGAGCCTGTGAAATACAGCCTTTAGGCCTTTGGAGTATGGAGTTACTATAAATAAATCAAAACACATCAATTTAAAGTTAGCGTGCCGCAGCTTATCTATTTACCCTATGAATCAGTCTCGTTAGCTTTTCACCTTGTTTAATAATCCATTAGAAAAATAGTGTAGTGCTGGAGGACTGGCAGATAGCTAACATATATCTATAATTAAGAAGGGAGAGAGAGCACGTCTAGGAAATTATAGATCAGGCAGCTTTACGTCAGTGATAGGAAAAATAATGGAATCCCCATTAAAAGAGAAAATAGTGAAACATACAGAAACTAAAGCTATAATAAAACAGGCAAAATGGATGGTTTAAACAGGAAGGATTTTTCTTTCGTGTCTCAATAGGATGAGTGCATCCATGACAAGGCTAGTATTCGAAGCCCATTCTCTTGAACTGAGAGATTACTAGGGCCATTCCAGATGACAATTAAGCATCAAAAACATTTCTGTGTGTCTGGAGTCACATGTAAGCCAGACCAGAAAAGGATGGCAGATTTCCTTCCCTAAAAGAAATTAGTGAACCCAGATGGATTTTCACAATTGACAATGGTTTCATAGCTACTGTTGAGAAGACTAGCTCCACTAAAGGATATTAGTGAACCCAGATGATTACTTTTTAAAGATAATCAACAATGTTTACATTGTCACCATTAGGCTCGATGTAATTGCAGATTTTTATTGGATCCAAATCTCAGCATCTGCCATGGCAGAATTTGAATCCATGTCCCTCGAGATTTAACCTGGGAGTCTGGATTACTAGCCCAGTGATTTAACACTACCATCCAACGGGTAGAAATACACAAAAGGTGGTGACACAGATCAGTAAGGACAGATTTGGAAATTAGGCAAGTTTAATGTTCAATTTGGATTAAACTTTAGTTAGATCATACTGTGAGGAGAAATTGAGGTCTGCAGATGCTGGAGATCAGAGCTGAAAATGTGTTGCTGGAACAGCGCAGCAGGTCAGGCAGCATCCAGGGAACAGGAGAATCGACGTTTCGGGCATAAGCCTGAAGAAGGGCTTATGCCCGAAACGTCGATTCTCCTGTTCCCTGGATGCTGCCTGACCTGCTGCGCTGTTCCAGCAACACATTTTCAGCTTAGATCATACTGTATATAGTAGCCACCGTACTGTTACATAGAGGCACTGAAAACAAGACAGCTACACTCCAAGGTTATACTGATCAGGAAAGGATGAAGTGACTGGGTCTCTTTTCCTTTGAAAACAGAATGCTGCGTATGACTTTTTGGAGATTTTTTAAACTATGAAGAGTTTCAATAGACAATATCTTTCCATTATGGGAAACAATAAGATTAGAAATCAATATAAAACAATTACCAAGATATCATTTAGAGCATTCAGAAAAAGTTTCTTCATCCCATGAATGGTGAGAATATGGAACCTTGGAGTGGTGGACATGAACAAGATCGATGCATTTAAGGAGAATCTGGATAAGCACCTCAGGGGTAAGAGAACAGAGGGTTACAAGGGGACCATTGGATGATGAACAATAGGGTGAGGATTGAGTGGAGCATTGACTGCTTGGGTTGAGGGGAGTAATTCTGTAGTCTGTTATGCTATGGCAACAGGAAGTCTGCCATGTTGGGATAAGCGATTAACATCTCATCGCAAGTCTCACAAGTCTCACATCTCATCACAAGCGATTAACATCTCATCAAACATGAACCTGATTTTGGTGACTGACCATATAAAACTATGGCTCCACATTACAGCTTAGAAAAAAGGAAAGCTGAGCCCAAGTGCAGTAAACCCAGTTCCATCTGCCCCCATCCCACACAGGCATCACTGGCTGGGCCAAGATTTACAGCTCTTCCTAGTGGCCTTTGAGAAAGTGGGGTTCAGCTGCCTTCTTGAACCATTGCAGTCAGTCAATTTGCTATCAGAAGACCCACAGGGGGGAAGACAATCCAGAAATTTGATCCAGAGACACTGTCGGAACAGTGATATATTTCCAACTCAAGATGGGTGAGTGGCTTGGAAATGAACTTGCAGATGCTGGTGCTCCCATGTAGCTGTTGTCTTGTCCTTCTAGATGGTAGTGGCTGTGGATTTGGAAGGTGTTGCTGAAGGAGCGTTGGTGAATTGCTGTGGTGCTCCTTGTAGTTAGTACAAACCGCTGCTACCAAACATCAGTGGGGGAGGGACTGGATGCTCATGGTGCCAATCAAGCAAGCTGCTTTGTCCTTGGTGTCAGATTTTTGTAGTGCTGTTGGAGCTGCAGGAAGCCATCATCCAGGCAAGTGAAGAATATTTCATCATTATCCTGACTTGCACCTTGTAGTGGGTGGTCAGGCTTTGAGGAGTCAGGAGGCGAGTTACTCATTACAGTAATCCTTGTCTCTGGCCTACTCTTGCAGCTAATATATGTATATGTTCAGTTTCTGGTCAGTGGTAACTCCCAGCATGTTATTAGTGGGGCTTCAGTGATGGTAATGAAACTAAAAGGGTGTGAGTGCTACTTGCCACTTGTCAGCCAACTTACGAATATTGTTCTCGTCTTGCTTTATTTGGATGTGGACTGCATCAATATCTGAGGGGTTGCAAATGTGCTAAACATTGTACAATCACCCTTTTTGACCTTGTGATGGGGGCAAGGTCATTGATGAAGCAGCTGAAAATGGTTGGGCATTGGACACCATCCTTCAAGCAATTTCATGATGCTGAAAGTGACTGATCTTCAACAAATATAATCAATCATCTCCTTTTGTGCAAAGTATGACCTCATCCAAAGGAGAAATCTCCCCCCCTTTCCCATTGATTCCAGTTTTGCCAGAGCTCCTTGATACCACACCCAGTCAAATGCAGCCTTGATATCAATAGCAATCAGTCTCACTTCACCTCTGGAATCAGCTCCTTTGCTCGAGTTTGAACTAAAGATGTAATGAGCACAGGACAGTGAAGTGTTTTAATACACTCAGAGTGCACAGTTAACCATTAGTAGCTGTGAACACGTAATTATTTGACTGCATAATATACGCCCATGAAATGTGATGACTTGATTGGATATTAGAAGCATGTGTGAAAATTTGAATATGATCATGTACTAATTTGGAATCTAAGATAGAATGAACACAGTTGGATAGAGATAAGAGAGTGTATTAATGTTTAACCATTTTATTGTAAATCTGTTATCTGTATAAATAGTTTAAGACCATTGTTTGTAACAAGTTGGAGAGTTGTGCATCATCTTTGCTGGCTATACCTCCCATGTATGCAGGCATAAATGCTGAGACAAGAAACCGAAGTCTCATCTAGTCTTTAAGGGATCAAAGGGTTAAAAATGTTCACTAAGTCTCTAGATTACTAGTCCGATGACAATGCCACTATGTCATCGCCTCCCCCTTGATTCCACGTAATTATCCAGCGTTCCATAAGTGGTTGTCCAATTTCTAAAATGTTCTACTCTTATTCAGATGTTCACTTTAATTTATTAGCAATTCTTCAATTAGATTATGATTAGCAAAGATTCTGGAATGTACTTCTAAATAAGATATAGTATTCAATAAGATATGTTTGTAATTTAGTTTAAATGTTTCACTGAAAAAAATAGCATGTGCTTAGTTTAAATCATTGCTTTTAGCATTTATAAGAACATATGATGTAGAAACAGCAATAGACCAAATGGCCCCCTGAGCCTTATCTGCTATTCAATACATCACTGAGTAAGAAAAAGACTTAAATATGAAATTGTGACAGTCAATGTCACCTCGCCTGAACTTCATGCTTGTAGCATTAATTCCCCTTAATGGCATTATGCAGTGAGACGTTACCACGATCTCTTAGTTTTAAGTTTTTATTGCTTCAGCCTCAGTGAATTCAATTCATGTGGATGAAATATTGCAACTCTCAACAATTACAATTACAGATTTAAAAGTTGTGGAGTGGGTAGAAATTGGCTCACATTGGGATGTTGATGAAAGCTGAATGTAGTGTATAACATCTGCAATAAAACATTGTAATGAACCGTCTCTCCTTTGTGCTCCATAGCATTACCATCGCTCAATTCCCCACTATCGATATCTTAGGGATTACAAAGATTAGTAATTGAACTAGACATGCCAGATAAAGATTGTGGCTATGGACCAGGTCAGAGGCTAGGAATACTGCAGTGAGAAACTCATCACTTGACTCCCCAAATCCTGAAAATTACAAAATACAAATCAGTAATGTGATAGGATGATCCCGACTTGCCTGGATGAATCTAACTCCAACAACACAGGAAAATGGATAAATTCCAGAACCATGTAGACCAGTTGATCAACAACTTTAACTGCCATCACTGATGTACAACAGTTGCAAGATGTACCATTTGCAAGATCCATTGTAGCAACGTGTCAAGGCTCCTTCCACAGTGCCTTGCAAATCCACACACTCTACAGCTTAGAGGCCAAACAGCAGCAAACACCTTCACCTGCAAACTTCCCTCAAGGCACACAACAGCCTAATTTGCAATCTGAATCACATTCCTTCATTGTTACGGCGTCAAAATTCTGGATCTTCCTTTCGAACAGCATTGAGTATAGGTACGGCAGACTGACTTCAGAAAAGCCATGCAACATCTTCTCAAAGCCCCTTTACTTTTCTGTGAGAAATCACATTTACAAAACCCATCACAAATGAAATCATCTCACTGCAATCTTTCTCCATGGTGATATAGCAACACTAGTACATCTCAGATAGAGATTCGAGCTCATAAAAACTTTACCCACAAAACATTCCTTTGATTCTGGTCCCCACAGGAATAATTCATATCTCTACTGGGGTCATAGAAAATTTGCCATGCTCAATGTTTCCTTAACCAAGCTGAGGGAGGGTGATCCTATACTTCTTATTTTAATTCCTGTAAGGTAATTTGGAACATCCTCTGAATTGCAATTATGTTGAAGGTGACCAGGCTCAGAAGCCCAGGGTTCTTTTTTTATTTATCCTGCTCTTAAAACTTCAGTTTCCAAAACTAAAAGTTATACTCCTCAGATATATGAATCATAAAATTAGATATTTGTAACTGCATAAGCGTTAAAGCTCAATTCATTAGATCAACTAGCCATACATTGGGCAGACTGCCATCTCCAAAACACAACAGATAGTCACTCTTCTGTTGCACTGTTAACATTATAATTAATAGATTCTCGTCCCTCCCAATGAGGCATTCTGTTCTCACCAACTCAGACCATGTCACTTATTCTTGTCAATCTTGGTTCAGATTTATCATCAATGGCATGAATATTAAAATCACGAGCTATTCTCCTGAAAAAAAGTCTCTATTTCTGCTATGTATTTTTTGAAGCATCCATTTTAACAGCAGTCAGGTTGACTCAAAGATGTCTATTTACTACAACTTGAAAATATTTGTATGAAATGTGAAGCCTTACTTTACTTAGTTCATTGGGATATATCTTATTAGACAAGTAAAGCAATCAACAAATAAATATTACATAGTTAATCAGAACTTGAATTTGATAAGTGAAGTGATGTGTTGTTTAACTAAGTTTGTTTTGCTTTTATTCCTTTTTTAATTAATGTAAAGATTTATAACAAGGTCTAGTGCCCTCCCTTGTAATGAGATTGTCAACTTGTGAAAAAAAAGAGCAGTCTTTCCTACCCCATCAGTGATGTTTTTGTTTTGCAAGTCAACTGATAGCTAAAAGAAAAATCAAGCAAGCTTCCCTTTCAGATGTGCCCATAACAAACTGTTGTAGCTAGATGGTGGGTGAGGTTCTCCAGGTTATCATGGTTTGAGATGGCATACCCCAAATTGTCAAGCACTGGGTGAAAAGGGGTGAACCAACTCCCCTTTCTTGATCACCACTACCTCGGTTGGTCGCAATAAGGTTTACTTACAAAGGAACTCCTCCTTTACGGATACCTTTCTCCCAGATCAAATGGATTTTGCTTTAAAAAGGAGCCAATTTAACTAGGTGTTCTTGATAATGAACTTATTAATTACTAATTACTGGAAGAAGTAATAATGCAATACATGCGTCCAAGGATTAGAAATGACAAGTGGTTCCATTAAAAAAAAAGTTCAAAGACGTACAGGTATAGAGACTCTCTTTGGATCATTTGTGAAGAGTAGATAGTGGAGTGCTAATAGTTGAACAATCAATTTCAGGCTCTTGGCCTTGCAGATTAATTGAGATGCTCTTGTGTGTTTTTTTTTGACTGGCTTGCTGACTAGCTGGTTTTTCGCACTCAAAAGTAGGAAAGTCTTTTGCCTGCAGTGCAGAAGTGTTTTCTAGGTATTTCTCCTCAACTCTGAACTGAACCCAGGCTAGTACACAAAGTACTTCAGTTCATGAGCATAACTTCATCCATGAGCATGCACAGACCAGTGCTGAGCGAGCTTCTAACCCCAATCCTTGTGTATTCTTGGAAGGTTAAGTCATATGACATGCCTCTCACCCAGATGTGCTTTCTTTTCTCACATCCTGTCTCAGGAGATTACTGTTCAGTTTATAGTGCATTTCTCCCTTTTGAGTTTTTTTTTACTTTCCTCAAAATCTCATCAGGTGTGACATTTCACAATTCTCCTCTCTCCAGATAGCCACTGGGATTACTTGCACGGTCATTTTGGCTGTATTTGTCTTCTTTTAAGTATCCAAATGTTGGACTTAAAGCTCAATATATTCATTGGTGACCTGTGACCATGACACAATACAATACAATACAATCAAAGAGTGGGTTTTAAGGCTGTCCCCTGAGGAAGTCTGGAGGTGAAGGGCATTAGTCAGTCTACATGTTGTGAGGTATGGACTCCACCTCCTTCCCACCTTTTGTTCTGATTAAGTGCTCAGTGGGAGGTCTTACAAATTGCCGCTCCAGCCCCAAACACTGGTTGAGGCTCTTTCACAGGCAGCTGTGGCCAGTTTGCTCAGTTAGCGAGGTGGGTTAGAATGTGATTCAGAATAAGGTTGAAGTGTGGCATCAATTCCCATTGCAGCAGAAGTAGACTTGGGCCCTGCCTCCTTGCTCTGATCCTGAGAGTAGAAGCTATTCCAAACAACGGCAGAGAGAAAAAAATAACTGGCTAAGCATCAGCCAACAGGAAATCTAGAACCCAGCTTCAGGTAGAGCTTTTGTGACATGAAGTGATATGTGGGGAGGTATTACGCAGTTAAGGGCCTCATCCTACCATCACTGATATTCAACCAGTGACAGGCAAGTGGGGCAGGCGGTGAGTGGGGGGGGGGGGGGGGGTCGGATAGCGTAGGGCAGGCACTCATTCATTGGTCCTGACAGCCATCTCGTTGCCTTTTGTCCAACACTCCCATTTCCATTACACCTGGTATGACCAGTGACCCCTGCTCATAAATCTGGCCTCACTCAACTGTGTTCTGAGTCCCTCGCTTATTCTGAGCCTCTGGAACATGCACTGCTGGAAGCACACCTGGTGGGATTGCCTGCAATGGAGAGCTACTGACCTCTGACCGGCATTCACCTCACTTCCTGTCTGGAATCCTTGGTCCTGTCATAGGACAGCGACATTAATTGCCTCTCGGGCATTTAAATGGCCAAGAAGAAGCCTTCTTAAAAGAGGCAGCACTTACTGATTCTCCAGCCAGAGGGCATGATGTCATGGCCTGGCTTAACTTCTGCCCAAAGTGACATTCAAAACCTGGCGCTGTTTAAACAGCGAATGATTCAAGAGCTTCTCTCATTTGCATTTCACAAAGCTGAAAGAAGAAATTGTGACCATCTCTATAAACACATTTCTTAAGTTTAAAAGATCTGTAAACGTGCATCATTAATATGGTGTTTAAAATTCAGCCCCACATTTCATTGCACGGCAGCTGCACAAACAGTGAGAAAATCTGGCCAGAAAAATGCTTCCTGATGTTAGGGAACCACATGCGGGCAGAGCACATGTGTGCATATTTTAATGACTGTACAATTTTATTTTACAATTAATCTGGCTAAAATCTTTTTCTCATCTTTTAATGCAAATTATTCATATTGTGCAACGAGCAATCAATGCAGCAAAATGCTGAGAGGAATCTGTAACCACTGTTTCAGGTAAATGAGAAACAAAATGGCAATTCAAACTTTGCTGCATCATTTACCATTTCTCCCTGGTCTTAGCATTTTAAAGGCTAGTTTAAGTGCTGCAGTATGATACAAGCTGGGTAACATTTAAAATATGGCTCTATTTGCAGGGGTAGTGGGGATAGGTTAAATGCTGATATAAAACAGAGAAGTCCTTCAGCACGAGTGCATACAGAGGTAATAAAATATGGCCCAACATCTCTGACTTCTGACTGAAGCCTGCTGATTGCTCCTATTTTGATACCTGAATCTCCCCACATAGTCAGAAGTAGTTAAGCATTTGTTCCTACATCAAGATTTGTGTGGTGCTGGAAAACCACAGCAGGTCAGGAAGGGCATTCCTGATGAAGGGCTTACGCCCGAAATGTCGATTTTCCTGCTCTTCGGATGCTGCCTGACTTGCTGTGCTTTTCCAGCACCCCACTCTCGACTCTGATCTCCAGCATCTGCAGTCCTCACTTTTGCCTCAGCATTTCTTCCACTCAACTTTGTTCCATTCAATAAAGCTTTATCCAGCTGTAGCAATACTTTCACCATCCTTATACTCAATTCCTCTAGCAATCAATTCTGACATACCTCCTGATTTGCAGCACTGAACACATTAAAAAGATTCTAGAAAACCAGGGGAAGTCAGCACTCATGGAGACGAGAATAAATTTAGGTATTTTGTTACTTTTTCCACTTCTTGTGCTTCACAAGAGGAAAGGCAGTATTCCAGAGACCAGGAATTTCCCAATGTATGAATGTACAACTGGTTGTCACAAGCACTCCAGAGCTGTTAGGATTAATTCACCTTTAAATATTCCTCCTTTCCACTGAACGAGTAACTCACTTCCATCGTGCACAGCCAAAAGAAAAGTACACCTGATAGCGCAATGTTGGGAAGTATGTGGTGATCCTAAATTCATCAACTCCTGGTGCAGTTCACAGCGACAACAATTCACTGTTTCATTGGCTGTACTCCTCTAAAAGGTATCCCACCGACAAGGCAGGGAGATTGAAAAGCTTCCCCAGAGGTTATTCTTGAAGAATTCTTCTAGGGCGGCACGGAGGCTCAGTGGTTAGCACTGCTGCCTCACAGCACCAGGGACCCAAGTTCAATTTCACCCTTGGGCTACTGTCTGTGTGGAGTTTGCATGTTCTCCCTGTGTCCGCATGGATTTCCCCTGGGTGCTCCGGTTTCCTCCCACAATCCAGAGATGTGCAAGTTAGGTGGTTTGACCATGCTAAATTACCCAAATTGTTCAGGCATATGGGGGTTAGGTGTGTTAGCCATGTTAAATGCAGAATTATAGGGATAGGAGAGGGGAACAAGTCTGGGTGGGATGCTCTGAGGTCGGTGTGCACTCATTGGGCCGAATAGCCTGATTCCACATGATGGATTCTATGATTCTAGAAATCCCTGTGTGTCCAATGGTCATTCTTGACACGTAGTGTTCTCTTTGTAATATCAACTCTATATAAATCTGAAAATTAATCTGCACCAGTCAATGGGACTGAAATAATGAATTGTCCTCAAGGCTTTCAGCCATATCTCAAACCAACATCATGGATTGGGACATCATTACAATAGCAGTACATGACCAGGACTGCAGCTGATCCATCAGACTAAGAGGTTAATTTACTTAGAAGCTAAAATCACAAGTGACTCTGCAATTCTCTGCTGCATATTTTAGCCTTAACCATCACATAAACATTTTCTCTACGATGAACTACACCAACCAGCTTTGGATTAATTATGGTTCACAAAAGGAAAAGAAAAATAATTGTAATAAATCAAAATTAACTTTTAAAGCAATAGACTGCAATATGTTCATTTGCACTTTTAAACAATTTTTAAAATGCATCAATTGATAGAAGCAATGGACACTTTGCTGAAAACTACCAAATAAACCACAATATCTACTAACTGCTTTTTAACAATAAATTCAGCACTGTTCCTTCAACCTCTTTAAAACTATCACCAGTTTGGAATGAATTACATTTTTAAAAAATGTGCTCAGGAATGATTTGCTCCAAAATAGTTCATAACTGACCTAGGGCCCTCACTATATCAAATACACTGCAGGCAGAGAGATCTGTGAAGCATAATTACAGATTCAATGTTTCCTGACATGAATTAAGTAATGCTGGATGCTGACATGTGTGCTTACTATTGGCAAACCGAGGACTAGTTGAAAGATTGAAGGTCAAGAACAAAGGTCAAGATCATTTTTATTATCACCCATCTCTTCGCCAGTTTAGTAATATCATACATATCAGGCAATTATTATAACCCAGTCAAACTGTCAGCGCTTTTTATAGTTTGTTCCTGTATTTTAAGCTTTTTCAATCAGATGTCAATTACATTGAGAACTGATTTAATTCTGTTCACTGCAAAAAACGTTGAGTAAAAATCAATATTGCAAAGTTAAAATCCGATTCGAGGTCAGATTGTTTCCATATTTACTAGGATTCCTACATTCTACAGGAAAATGACTTGGGTTTTAGACAAGTCAGACTAGGGAACCCTTTAAGTTTTTTTTTGGAGGGTAGCCCTGAATCCTAGACCTGATGCTCAGATTCCCAACCCCATTCCTAGGGTTTCCGATTTTCACCAGGATCTTCAAGGGTGTGGGTCAGTTCAGGTCACGAGCCTGGGGCAGCATGGTAGCTCAGTGGTTAGCACTGCTGCTTCACAGCGCCTGGGATCTGGGTTCAATTCCCACATCGGGCAACTGTCTGTGTGGAGTTTGCACATTCTCCCGCTGTCTGTCTGGGTTTTCTCCCACAATCCAAAGATGTGCAGGTTAGGTAAACTGGCTGTGCTAAATTGCCCATTAATCAGGGGTAAGTATCGGGAAAGGGTTACTCCTTGGAGGGTCAGTGTGGACTTGTTGGGCTGAAGGACCTACCTACATACTGTAGGGAATCTAATCTAATCTGATTTCTTCTCGGTGGAAGTGAGGTCTGGAGATCAGAGTCAAGAGTGTTGCTGGAGAAGCACAGCAAGTCAGGCAGCATCAGAGGAGCAGGAGAGCCAATGTTTTGGGCAGAAGTCCTCTGATTTGTTCTGTCAACTACACAAAGTTTATTTAGACAAGCTAGAAAAATTTAAATTGCTTGCAGTTTTTGCTTTTAATATTTAAAGGATTTGGATGATTAACCTGTTTACCAACCTGTAGCAAAAGGAAGTCATCATATAGGAAGTTGAAAATTATCAACTAATCACTTTATTTTACCACACATTTCATTACCAGCAGATAGAGTTCACTGCTTCGATAAAAGGGAAAGTCACAATACTCCCAGAGGACCACAGACTGCTCTCGACATTAGACAGATGACTGGTGGTGAGTTTAACCTGAAGGATATCATGCCTCAGGCAAGGGGTGATGTTGAGAAGTTGGCAAGCTAGTGACCTCAACTGGTGCGGGCATTGAACCCAAGCTGTTGGCATCACTCTGCATCACAAACCAACTGCCCAAAGTAACTGACTCCCTTAGTGGGTAAATAGTAGTGAAGCTGCATAATGGGGGTGGGAGAGTATCTGGGAGGGAGGGGATGTGAGGGGTGTGCCAGAAGGCCTTACTGGATCCATTATTACTGGGATAAAGCCCTATGTCACTGAGACAGGCCTTTTAAACAATTCCCTGTGGCTGCCTTTGGCCTGTTTCCCAGGTTAGCTGGACCAAGAGCAAGCCACTCCCTGCCTCAATTCCTGCAATGACAATGGATGCCTCAGACTGAGCCCCTCCTGAGGGATATGTCTGAGGTGGAGAATATACCTGACTCTCACTTCCTGCCTTGAGGATGGAAATCTGGACCAATGTGTTCAAATGAAACACATGGGAAATATCATTTAGTACAGATAGTACCATCTGGTAATAACGCATTGAAGATGTGGTCTAGGGAACTTAAAACATTTTCATTAGTTTCACACACATTTCACAATTATGTCACAGAGTGAGGGCTGGACTTTAGAGGGTGACATGTTTTCAACGATGCCAACGAGAGGTCCTGTGTGGAGAGGTCCTGCCCTCGATCTGAATGGCTGCCCTGTTACGGGTACGATGTTGGGGCCAACATTAATGGCATTATGGGAGCAGGTCTTAACTTATATCTGGAAGAAGTCTGCCCTGAGAACAACCACTGGCCAAGCAGATGGTTAATAACTCTGTAGGCCCAGCAGTGACAGAGGTGGGGAGTGTTATAGCTACTGCCGAGACAGCATATCAGGTCATCACACTGAAGTATGCCTGGGTTTGGGTGGTGGGGGTCAGTAGGATCTTGACAAGAGGGGTGAGGGGTCTGGGCTTAAGAGACTGGGGTTTTCAGGTGGAGATAATTACCTCCTGAAGGCTTAGAGGTTAAATGGGCATCTCTCCAAAGCTGGTAAACTACTGGTGTTGGGGAAATGAAGTCTCAATACTCCAAGGACAGTCGTCTTTCTCTCTCTCTCTATCTCTCTCCCACTTCCAGTAACGTTTCAGACAGGTGAGGGGCAGGCAGATAGATGGCTGTGGAGGGGAGCAGACTACCTGCTGGATTTTATGAATTCCCCCCCCCCATACCTGCCAGCAGGGGGAATGTAGCCCAGCCTTATTCTACTCACAGATAAGGCAGGTGGTTTGGCCAATCCAAAAACATTCCAGCCTGCTTTCGTTGCTACATCTGAATTTTTCTTCAATTACTTTGTGGGAATTGCATCCACCTTTCTTCAGGGAGTCCATTTCCAGGGTTTCTTCAGCTCTGGTTAAGAAAGAACCTGCAAATATCAGTCCAGAGCTCTTACCTGTGACCCTCTGTCCTGCAGCCAATGTTTAATTTAAAGTCATTGTCCGGAACAAACAGTCTCCCTACCTCTTTGGCTGACTGCTCCTGTTTCTTTTATTTCACATAAATATACAATATGTTTATTATACATATATGCCATATATAAATTATTTCACAATGGGGAGGGGATTGCCTCATGGTATTAACAATGGATTGCAAATCCAGAGACCCTGGTAATGTTCTGAGAACCCCGGTTCGAATCTCACTACGACTGGTGGTGGAATTTGAATCCAATAAAAATCTGGATTTAAGAGAGTCTAATGATGACCATGAATCAATTACCAGAAAAATCCATCTGATTCATTGATATTCTTTAGGGAAGGAAGCTGCCATCCTTATCTGGTCTGGCTGACATGTGACTCCAGACCCACCAAAGTGTGGTTGATTCTTAACTGCCCTCTGAGCATTAGGGACAGGCAATAAATGCTGGCCCAGCCAATGATGCCCGAATCCCATGAATGAATTAAAAAAAACTTTTTCATGATGTGTGGGAAGCAGTGATTAACAAAGGCCAGTTCATCCATTTTTACTGCTGTCAATTGAAGGACAAAATATTGGCCAGGACTAATTCTCATGTTCATCCTTCAAAATAGTGACATGAGATTTCTTCCTATCCACGTGAAAGGGCAGAGCATAGGTTTAACCTCTCATTGAAAAGTCAACATCTCCAACAGTGGAGCCCGCTGAGTCAGTACTGCACTTCAGTGTGACCTCAAACTGTTGTACTCAAGTCTCTAGGGCTTGAATCCATAACCTTCAGACCCAGAGTCAAGATTCAGACATGATATAGGAAAGATATTATTAAGGTGCTATGGGGAAGATTCAGAAAACATTACCTGAATGTTGCAGAGACTGGAGGGTTGAAGATCGAAGGATAGGCTGGGAATTTTTTCACTGGGGTGTAGAAAGATGAGAGATGACCTTACAGAGCTTTACAAAATCATGAGAGACAGAGATAAGGTGAATAGATAAAGTCTTTTTCCTAGGGTGTGCTAGACCAAAACTAGGGGGCTTTTTTTTTAAGGCGAGAGGAGAAAGATTTAAAAGCGACTTGAGGGATAGATGTTTTACATGGAGGATGGTTTGTATGTGGAATGAACTGCCAGAGGAAGCGGTAGATGTAGATACAGTTACAACATTTAGAAGACATTTGTATAGGGACATGAATAGGAAAGATTTAGAGGGATATGGGCCAAATTCAGACAAGTGGGACTAGTTTACTTTGCGAAACTTGATTGCCATGGGCAAAGGGTCTGTTTCCATGCTGTATGATTCTGACTCTGTGGCTACCATTGTTGTATTGTGTCTCGGTCTTAGGGCAATATACCTTTAAGAGCCATGCTCACAATATCATCGCACATCGCTTTAAGGTATAATTGTCTCAGATTCCACCCTTACTGGGCCCAGTTGAACCCTCAGTAATATGTTGTTCACATCTTGTTTGCGTGTTACATGAGCTAACATAAGTATTGTCTAAACAGGTAAAATACACATGTCGTGACGGAAGATCAACCATTCTTCTTCTCATGTGCAATTTCTACCTGTCTTACATATCTTGTTTAATTCCTGTAGCTTCTGATATGTGTTAACAGGCCTTTTACTGGTTTTTAAACCTGTCCTTGGGTGATCCCACATTCATCCCAATGTACACCTGCCCCTTTTTACTGGCTGGATTTGTAGAAGTTATTTTTGCCCTTTATTTCACTTGAACTTTGAAGGAATCACTTGAAGGCCAGCATTCAGAAATGCCCTTGAGAAGAAGGCAGAGAGCTGTTTTGTTGCTGTCTGAATGGTGCAGGTTCCACCCACAATGCTGCTGAGAAGGAGTTCCAGGATTTGCCTCAGTGACAAAGGAGGAATATTTCTAAATCTGGATGGTGTGTGACTTGGTACTTGCAGAGTTCCCTTGCACTTACTGCCCTTACCCTTTCAGCTGGTAGTCACTAGGCTTTAGGAGGTACAAAGGAAAAAGCCTTGTTTAGTTCCTTGCAGGTGGCCACTTTACAACATTGATGGGGGGATGAGGATTTAAAGTGACGAATGGTGTGCTTTCACCTGGATGCTGTCAAACTTTGGGCATTGTTGGAGCTACACTCATTCAGGCAAATGGGGAATACTCCATCCCAACACCACCCACTCATCCCAAAGGAAAAGGCTGGACATTTCAATTCTCTCTTATTTGGAGAGTACAGAACAACTTTCAAAACGTTAGGATCTGGTGCAACACAAAACCATGGAACTCATTATTGACTTTTGGCAGGATGTTACTCATGCCCTCCCTACACATTAACAGCACAGAGGTGGAATGAGTGGAGAATGTCAAGCTCCTGGGAGTGGTCATCCACAACAAGTTTTCTTGGACTCTTCATGTGGATGCACTGGTTACAAAAGGCCCAACAATGTCTCTTTTTCCTCAGGCAGCTGAGGAACTTTGGCATGATGGCGAATACCCTTGCCAACGTTTATAAGTGCGCCATCGAAAGCACCCTGTTTGGATGTATCACTACCTGGTATGGCAACTGTACCATTCAAGATCGGAGACGGTTACAGAGAGTGGTGAACTCGGCCCGGACAATTACAAAGGCCAACCTCCCATCTATAGAATCCATCTCCCAGGCCCACTGTCAAGGAAAGGCCGCCAGCATTCTCAAAGATCCATCCCACCCTGGCAATGCTTTTCTACAACCTCTACCTTTGGGGAGAAGGTACAGAAGCCTGAACACACGCACCAGCCAGTTTCAAAACAATTTCTACCCTACTGTTGTTAGAATACTGAATGGACTCACAAACTCTTAACATTCACCTGTACCTGTGTTTTTGTTTTTGCTGCTGTTTGCCTATTATTTACTTACCTATGCTACTTAACTCTATGATCTGTCTGTATTGCTTGCAAGACAAAGCATTTCACTGTGCCTCGGTACACGTGACAATAAATTCAATTCAATTCAAAGAAAAACAAGTCCAAAACAATAAATTAATGATTCAAAATTATGCTAATTATGAAATTGGCCAAAACGTTCCAAACAGCAGAGATAAAGCAGAGTTAGAGAGAGGCAGACTACACCCAGGTCCTGACCACCAGGGAAGGGGATGGGGACCAGGGCTTAGCTAGGGAGTTGGATTTAACTCACCCTGACTATACATTCACCTCTGGCGGTACACATCCAAACTGGCCTCAATGGAATTTCGAGGAAAGTGGAGTCAGAACAAGTAGTGGTTGAGCTTGAGTTTCCTCCTCTCTTTGCGGATTGATTTTAGCGAGTAGGGAAGTTGTAGTATGGGTGTTAGTTTAGCTCACTCAGTTTTAGGCACACACACATACACACTCCCTCGCTCTCCAGGGAAAAGCTGGGGGAGGTTAGGAGGGTGGGTTTTTGTGATACAATGGCAGTGTTCCTCCCTCTCAGCCAAAAGGCCCAGGTTCGAGTCCTACCTGCTCCAGCGGTGTGTCATCACGTCTAAACAGGTTGATTAAAAATATGCAGTAATGTCCTGGGGCTGAAATGACTGGCCCCTGGCATCCAAAAACATCTTCCTTTGTGCTAGCCAATGGACAATTTGCCCTGATTCCCATTTTCCTCAATTTTCAGAGAGTGTTTCTTCACGTCAAACTCTCTGAAATGCTGACATGCTGCAACAGTTAGTCTTTTTCATCGCCCCTCTGGAAACCAGCTCTTTTGCCCATGCGTGGACTATGGTAGTAATGGGTGTATTGGTCGTATGTGCCTCTTAAAGCACCACACTCAACTTCTTGCAACACTTTGCTAACACTTGGGAGTGGACTGAGAGCAGTAAGTGACTGGATGAGATGTGTCCTGGGAAATCCGGTTAATATTTGTTGGGCAAATGCCAGTTTAGTCTGGTCCTGCTGATTTTGGTATATGTTTTCTTTTCCCTAGTATCCATTGTTATCACTTGTAGTTGCATAAAATAAACATAATCAAGGACATTCAGAAAAATAACAAAGATCTTTGCTTTTTGCAGGCTTTCTTATACACAGGTCAGCTGCCACTAAAGAGAACTTAACAACAATAAATCTCGCAGTTTGATGAATGTATTATCTGCCAAGTCCTTCAGTTATCATTGAGAAAAGTAAGACACTATTATTTCAGTCTTTTATGTCACATGGAAATTTAAGTGATCATTTTAAAATCAAACTCCCTGCACTATTTTTATATAATTGCTGTGCGACCTAAGTTTCCTTGTATGCTGATTTCATACTTTAAATCAAGTGCTCACAACAACAATGTTAGCAAGTGTTTCACAATTGCTTTGGGCGCGTTTGAGGCGGTGGGGGGGGAATGTGGGAGAAGGCGGTCAGAGATTCAAAGGGGATCATTTTCAAATTTGTGTCTAAATAAAATTTATTCAGTCACAGATGGTGCTCATGTTCCTATTTCTGTGCCAAAATGTTTAGCTGCTATTTTTGGCCATTTAGACATTTAGTAGAAATTTAAAAGCCTCAAAATCAAAATGTGATACTCATTCTTTTACCAAAATGGATCATAATCATTAATTTCAGTGTCACTATGCAGCCATTGTTGTTTGAGGCCTTTTGAAGGTAGAAAGACAGACATCATGAAAGACTGTGGATGTGACTGTTGTGTACACCTGAAAGGAACCCAATAACAAACCAATTTAGTAAGGCTGAGGCCTAGCTTTCTGCATAGAAAGCCACTGCTTAAGAGTTCCAGACCTTTCTTTATTAGGCTGTGTCCTGGTGTGAGTTAAGTCTTCATTTCAGTACTGAAAAAAGATTCTGACACCCATTTCAGATGAGGATCACTAAATTTGGAGTTTGTACAAGGTCAATCCAATGACTATTTGCAGATTGAGAGTATCTTAACCAGTGAACAACTAGATGCCCACACAACAAAAGGCCCTAAAACTTTGAAATTGCTACTTTTATTGTGCAGACGTAAATATCAGGGGACTTCCTCTTGGACCCACAACAATGGGTGATTGCAAGAATGCCACCTTGACTTTCCTGATTATTTCTGTCACCCCAAACCTAATCTCACATACCACGAATTTGCCAGTGGCCTCAAAGAGGGGCAAAATCGATAAGAGCCCAACAGCTGAGATATGGCCCATTTTATCATCAGGAAGCTAGAGGACAAATTTAAAATTCTCACCAGACTTGAGGCATTAATGAAATTTGTAGTCTGGATGCCTTCCAACGACAAAAGGCAAGGAAGGAGCTGAATAACAGCTGTAAAAAACAGAGCAACTCAGACTGAATTAAAAACAGGCCTCCATGCAGACATATGCATATTTTGGTGAGAGATCCACAATCAGCAGAGCAAATCCATCATAGAGATAGAGATCTGTGCAGTCACAGGCAACCGATTGGGTAGAAATCACATGAGAGACCCATGCTGAGAATATAGGCCAGATTTACACAGAGCCAGGGTATATTCAAAAACAACTGAAAATGGCGGCCAGCGCCCAGATGCAGAAGTCCCACCCCTATTCCAACAGATATGAGCAGAGTGAATCATAGGAAGGAAACCCAAATTCATCAAAACCATTTCAATCGTGTGCTGAGTTTAAACAGATTCTATTTTAGATGTTCTAAACACTCCAGCATATAAGTCACAAATTTACAGAGGAAATGTAAACATGCTTGGAGATGGATAAGTCTGTTTAAGTCCAAAACAGAAACCCTGCAGCTGTCAGAGTTAAAGGGAAAGGACTGCACTGCTTTGATTGACAGGGCACTTTGTGTATCTCAGTAAACAAACACTACCATCTGTTCTGCCAATTCAAAGGATTTCTTTCCTGACATTTCACAAGGACTGTTATTATAGCTGAACCAATTATAAATACTTGCTGGATGTTCAAAAAGTCAAAACACACTGATCTCAGCGAGGATCCTGAGTTCATATTTTGATTGGCAGTTTTGTGCAGATACTTAAGAATAAATTGTCTTTAACATAGCTGTCAAACACACGTTTATGTGCTTCTACAACAGATTAATGACTTGAGGGGATTTAAGAAGAAAGTCACACATAACAGGTTTTCTTTTATGTTTTGAATGTATGAGTGAGAATTTTTTTAGATTGTTAGAATGTTTTTTCCATCTCCATATATTGCCTGAAGACTGCCCATGAAGATATGAAGGTGGCATGGGGAGGTATCAGATGACATGAAGGGAAGTTGGGAGAATGAAGTGACGAGGAGGTGGCATGGACGTATGAAGTGAAGTGGCATGGTAGTGTGAGGCGGCATGGAAACGGCACAGAGGCATGGGAGTGCATGAGAGGATGTGAGGGGTGAGGGCTAAAGGCCTAACACATGTTAAAACCAGGTCAGAGTTACAGACAACCATTAAAGAGGTTCTGGGTAATCTGCCTCAGCACTGACCTACATCTTTCAGAGCCTCAAATCTGCTTCCAATGTCAGCTTGCTCCTGCCCTGCCTTTCCAGAATATAAATTGCATGTGGTCATGCCTTTTGAATCCAGGTACGTCTGCAAACTGAGGAAATTCCCTTACTTTTAACGGCCTACCTGTGTTATGATGTCAATGAAAAGTAGCAACAAGGGCTGTGCACTCACGGGCTCGCACAGATAAATGCAAACCAGAGATTATCTATTAATGATGATTAACCATAAGCTGTTCACTGTTTCCTTACACAAGAAGACTTCTTCTAAGGGGATCATAACCTATCTGGTTGCTACCTTAATCACATCTTGATCACTTGTAATGTTGTGCGAGTGTTTCCAAAGCAGGGTTTTAATTTCACAATGTGCATTGGCTGTCTGCGTATACTGATTTTAAAATTGAAATTATGTTTAAATAAATACTTTCTTATCAGCCAAAAAAGCAGAAGGGAAGAAGATTAATGAAGAACAACAGATATGGGACAAGAGTGGTAGGTTTAGATTATTTATTGTCATCTTATCTTACTCGCCATTACACAAGGATGTCACAAAACACTAATAGGTTGAGCCATGAGAAAGAGAAAAGTATATTTCCAGCTAAACATGTAAAATCTGTGACTTACAGAATGTGTATGAAGCAAGATGGACCTCAGCTGTCTCTTTCAGGAGCTGATAACATGAAACTACCAAACAGTTGTACCCTGCTGAAGAGCTTACCGAACTGTTTATCGGCCAGGCATTATACTAGTCACTCATCAACAACACAGCAAGTTTAAGCAAATGATCCTTAACTGAAAGCTGAAGAGATATTTCAGCCAGACTGATTACGGCATTCCAGTAAGGCAACATTAGCCTTAAGAGTGTGGTAATTTTCAGCGTTAAAAATGTACATTTCTTATCTTCCATCAACCTACAAACCTGATCTTCTAGAATTTTCTGAAGCTGCTTCTTATGTCAAAACCAAAGAATGTCACATAAGTTTCAATTGTAAATATGTATAAGTTATACCATTAATTGTATCTCTGATAAATAGACTTAGCTGACATTTCAGTAGCCTTTCAGGAACTATTAAGCCTTTATATAAGGCACAAGGACATACTTTCGAGTCAAAAGTGATAGATGAAAATCTTTCCATTTATCAACAAAAAACTGAGAACTAAGTGTGACTGAAATTTAATGGTGCATTTTTAAAATTTGGAATCAATCTCAAAAGCCCAAAAATTCAAAGACCATTGGGTTCATGAGGCTGTGAACTTCTGTTTTAGAATCAAAAACAAAATCAAAACTCAATTTAATCATCAGATTTAATCCAAAATCAGACTTCCAAGTTTCATTGCTAAGGATAATCGGTGCAAATTATAGTAGTCCATTTTCAAGTGAATCATTATATAGTGCACAAGTTGCTCTCACTATGAATTAACAGATAAGTATTGGTGTGATCTGCAATGCACACCTATCAGACATAGAACTATGCTACCTATGCTCCTTCTGGCAGTTCAAAGACATCTTGTAATTTTATCTTGCTAGGCAATTATTTGCAAAGCAAGCCAGAATTCCAAAGATTTCTATCTTTGAATTGCGTGGAGCAAGCAACATTCTTGATGTAAATTCACCGTTAAAAAATCAGCAATCAATAACACTGCAGAATCTACCATACAATCTCCACTATACCCTTCAACTTCCCTTTTATCTATTGCAGCAGGCAAGGAGTTCATCTGATATAACATCACTTAACAAGCAAGCAACAGCTGCACCGACACAGCACACATCTTACCTTGTCTGGTGATCCTCAACCGTGGACTTAACAGCATCTTTGTTTCTCAAACACTAATGCTCAATGCTTGCTCTAACATTCTAAGCAAGGAACCAAAGAGCATTATAAAAGGTATACTGTCAGCCTTCTCTACTGGACTGATGAATAAAAGATCAGGCATTCTACTGAAAAAAAACCATATGTATTATTTATAATATTCGGACATGTCCGTAGTCGAGCTTTAGGGTAAATTGAGTAGAAAAAGACACTGTCGTCTCAGGGTAGTGTTTTAATTCGATTCTAGTGTCTTTGAATTCTACAGGCAGGTGGAACATTCAGAAGGCACTATGAACAACGTTTAGATTTTAACTCTCTCATGCCCACTGGCTTCCCAAGATTGGAACTCTGGATTCTTGATTATAAAAGCAAAACAGCTGAATTGCTCCCCCACTTTTACAAAGTAAAACAAATTACAATATGCTGGACTCAAATATTAAATCATGCCAACAAAGGCAGAGACATCTACACAGTTAGTTAAAAGCACAAGAGTTTTAAATTGCATTTTAAAAGTATTTCCTATCCCACTGCAATTCTGCTGAAGCGGAATCAATGTGGCAGTGGGAAGACAATTAGGGCCGACTGGGGACAGGGGTTTACGGTGCTTTTGAGATCTTCCCAAATGTGGACAAGCCTACCACGTTTCATACCTTCCCCAGCTGACCATGTGGTTGGAGCCCAGCAGCTAAATGGAGGTGACTCCCAGGGTCAGGCCAAGTCCAGCCATTGATGTCTCTTCTACATCAGTCCAGTCCACTCTGTTGTGGAGGGTGGGCTCTTGTGGCACAGTGGCAATGTTCACACCTCTGGGCTAGGAGGCCCAGGATCAAGTCCCAACTGCTCCAGCGGTTATAAAATTTCCAAACAGGTTGATTATGAAAATATCTAAAGCTAAAAATGAGTAATGGAAAGTGGAGCAGTGCTCCCTTTGGTCTGGCATTCACAGACAACGTAGGCTGCAAGCATGAGCAGAAATCCATCCTGTGGACGGAGGCCCCTCAATGTTCACAATCTGCATACAGCATCTCCACTTTGAGGTGCCCTCACAAACTTCTAAACAGCATCTCTAACATCCACCGACACGAGAATTAGAATCTTGGATCATCCGACTGAAGTTCCACCTTTAGAAAATCACTTCCTGTCCAAATAGGTTGAAGAAGTTGTCGGTAGCCTATTAATTAACCACTTAAGATGCACTTAAGATGCAATTAATTAACCACTTAACCACAGTGCAGAAGGTACTGGGGTTCGGACCTATATTGGTTCCTGACTTACTATTGTTCCAATCTTACAGTGATCTATTTTAACCTTTTGATAACGCAGAACTTGAGTACTACTGATTAAACACATATTTTGTCAAAGCTTTTCATCTTGCACTCCTCAGGACATCTCACAAGAATACTAGTTCAATTAGTATTCTTACATAATGCCCTCATGAGTACAAGATGAAAAATATTGACATGAGCAATGATTTAGCCTCATTGTAACTGCGTATTCAAATGTTTACATTTTAAGAAATAGTTCTTTAATGGTTTATACCTTACTATTGTTTTCTCTCTTAAAACACATTTCTAAAGGATAATTCCTCAGTAAATTTTGTAATCCTATAAATAACAGATTAGAATCGACAGGTTGGATATAGTAACCGGCCTCACTGAAATGGAATTGTATTCCTGTATGTGTGTCTTTGAAAACAAACACGAGGGAATCTAAGGAATCCGCTTGTCTCCACACATTTATGAATGATTTGGCAGATTTCATCCAAAACTGATTTGTTGTTGTTGTTGTTGTTCTCTATGACATCACAGGATAACTGTGTTCCAGAATGCAGAGGGTATTAAGTCACTGAATGTGAACCATAGGGATCTCCCTGCAGACCACATTGGATTAGGTTAGACGCTGGTCTTTGGCAAGGCACTGATGGCGATGTTCGAGATGTTCCTGTAGATATGAAGGAGCACGGAGCATTTCCTTCCAAATATTTGAGAAAGTCTTGCGTAGTGCCCTTGTGTGTCTCCTGTTGTGGTTCAGAAGTCTTTCTCAAACATCCAGCAGCAATTGAACAGTAAAAGGTGATAGACTTTTAAGTAGCACTCAAAATCCCGAGCAATATCTTACTCCCAATCAATCAGTCACTGCTAGAAGATGGCATTAGTTCAAGTGATAGTCACTGCAATGTCTTCAGCCTCAGATTGGTAATAGGCAACTTAAGTGGCAATTAGCCCTTTACAATCCCCCAAACAGCTGTTCCTTTACTAAGCAGGAGATCTGCATTAATCTTAGGTTAAACCAGTGTTTCAGCTTAAAACTCCACCTTGGCAACTTCATAGACATTTTAGTACCTATTGTATCTGAGGAAATAAAAAAAATCACTCCCCGTAGTCTGTCCAGTAATTGAACAAGATAGATCTTATTGACAGGCTACACTTCAAAACTAGACAGATCAGCAACTTGGATGAGAATGACCAACTGTGTTATCAGGTATTGTACTGTGTTTTAATAAGCTAAAATAATCCTCTGTTGAAAAACTGAAGGTAAGTAGATGGACTAAACAAACAGGCTCACTTCCTTTCTACAAACAATGAAAAGCATCACATTCCAGAATAGAGTTTAATTTTCTATCCTAACCTAAATGTTAATTTGCAGAGGCTGTTCTTGCTATTGGTCTTGATACATGGAACACACTACTTTGACAACTGATGTAAACATACATCTTAATAAATAACAACAACATATATTGATATCCAAGAAGCATTTAAATTGTTTCTAGCACTGACTATGAAACAACAGGGTAAATTGTTCTTTTTGTTCTAACAGTAATAAAAGTGCATTTTCTCACCCAAGCTGAAAAGTGAAATACAATTCACTCTGACTTAATTAATATAATTAGAAGATTGACAGCAACTTGCATTTCTATGGCACCTTGAAAGCAGGAAAGTGTCCCAAGGTGCTTCACCGAGATGTAACAAGACAACGATGGATCTCTAAACCCAGAAACTAGATTGCACTGGAGACAGGCGAACACTGCTTCAAAAGACAGCTAAAATACTTCCTCATTGTACCTGCAGCACTCACAGACTCATTAATTATGACATTCACAATAACACTCTCAACATTGCCCTCCCCCATTAAGCAGGTATTTTCTGCAATCACGGCAACACATTTTGTGAAATATCCTTCTAAAGCAGTTAGCATCAACGCAGGGTGCATGCAAATTCAGTGGCACCTGCTTGTTATAATAATATATGAAAACAGACAGTCTTACCCACACTTTACATTGCCTGCACGCCTATCAGAGGCAGGAACAGTATCAGGAGTCCAAGGATGCTACTGAAAAGTAGCAGATAATTCTCAAAGGGGAATTGCATTCCAGCTGCACAACCTGTGCTCAATGTTCAGGAGGAAGTGGCTAAAGAAGTGACGGGGAGATACCAAGGTTTTGTGATTCTCTACTGGAAGCTACGATGCTGGCAGCATAGAGCAGGGATTCACTTCCTTAGGTGGCTGGAAGCTTTCTAAAATAAGGCAGTGGCAGGAGATGCAGAGGATGTCAGTAGCTAGAGTAATGGCAGGAGTACATGGTTATCAATGCTCAGAGAAATCCATTGCTACAGCTAGAGCTGTGAAGGTAAACTGCCTGATATAATACTTCCTCAATACAGCTTTATTAACGACAGCATTCACTGGTCTTCTCCACTACCCTCCTGCAATCATGACAACGCACCAGTAAATATCCAGTAAGTCTCATCATTCCAGGAAACTGTTCTCCAGCAGATTCCTTACATTACCACAATATTACCCTAGGAAAGTGGGTCCTGGCTCCAGGGGAAAACACTTACTGACCTCTCTCAGAATGAGTGAACATTTCCTGCTGCTCTGTCAGCCTCGGCCATTGCTGGTGCCACTCAGACAAGTGAGCAGACTTCTCCAGCTACATCCCATCATACAGCAGGCGGCAAGCTGCTCCACTAGGCCCAAGCTGCTCAAAAATCCTCTGAAGTGTACCCGTAGTGGTCAATGATTCAATCGATCTAGCCTTGATTATATTATTTATTTTCCTCATGGATGGAACCATACTCAATTGCTTAAGCTTGTGGGTGGAGCGAGAGAGCAAATTAAATAGAGAAGCCTCTAAAGAGAAACACTTCAGTTCTGGCTGAGACAATGGGCTGGATTGGGATGGGTGGTGTAGCTGACTCCCTCTCTACTAGCCTGTCCTGCAGTAACCGCCACAGTGCAGGTCAGTTGCATAACCTAATATTGCAACTTGCCCCTCTTCATTCGGGAGGAAGGCCCAACCTCAGGGTCTGCTGGTTAATCACCATCAGCAGCCCATCCTTACCAGCAGCACCAGCCCTTGGTGGTGAGCACTGTCAGTAATAATGGAAGAGGCCTGATGAAGATCATGGCTTTCCCCAATTAGCTGTATTCTGAGATTTTAAGTGAGGGATTCCGGGGAGAGAAGGGTTGGGATGGGGCTCAGTTCTGTTGGGTTGGTGGTGCAGAAAGAGGAAGTTGGTATTTTGGGGGTGTTAAGTCCCAATGTGCCCCAACATGCATTGGGCATCCCCTTGTTTCCCGCATTTAATCATGTAGGCCTTTAAAGGTGGCTTGTCCAATCCCCTACCCACTGTCCATGCCAATCCTATCATGGTGTGGGCAACATATTATTCAGGCTAATAAGCTTCGTAAGAACCAGCCTTATTGACCTTTGATTATTGACTTAAATCTGGCAAGTGAGCAGCCAGTTTTAGGACCCCCAGCTGGTGCGCCCTTGGGTCAGATTAGGAGTGCGTGGTGAAGTGGAAGGCTGGAAACTCAATGAACCTTTCATGGTCCCCTGGCAAACTCATACCCAGTAGTAAGACATAAAATGCAGCCCAGTGTGTGAGAAGTTTCAAATTATTGTACTGCTGTGGATTTAGAACCAGAGTCATCATTGAAATGTCCTGAGATTAAATCAGACATATAAGATACAGAGCAAGCCAACAAACTGTAACTGCTCTCAAGACGAACTCAGCAACTACACATTGCTGTTTAACTAACTGAGATAACCCTGGAGTCCCCAGAATGACTGCACTGCAAAGCTTGGTTCGCCATTTTCTTTGTCAACCCTAACGTGGTTTCCTTGATAATTTTGCTCTTTGACCTGATAATGTGTTGGTGTTTGTCTTTGTCATTGGTTAGTAACGCAGAATCTGAGTATTGCTGAGAAAAGAGATATGTTGCTGAAACTTTTCATTTTTTACTCATCAAGACAGATGCCAGAATGCCAAATCTCCAAGGGAACAACAATTTATATTGTCTAAGAAACAGGCTACTGATTGGTTAACAAGCAGACTGTGACTAGTCAAAGCATTGTTTTCAAAAATGGATGAGGGAACAGTTCTCTAAAGCTCTATTTTAAAATTTTTAAAGAAGTAAATTAACCTTGTTTGGTCAAAACATTGTCCATGGGAATGCACCAGAGAACAACGGTTCTGCAGGCTTTTGTTTAATCAAAAAGGCACAGGCCTGGTCTAATTCTTTTTGCCTCCAGGAAATAATGCCTTATGTAGGAATATATCTGGTTTGTAGTAAGCCTAAGTGAGCTTCATTGTGAACACAGCTGAGAAACTGAAATTGGCTATTAGTATGATGATTGGTCAACTCCGGATTGTCCAGTAAGTGCTCTCCAATCACGGAATCACATTGAATGTTAGACATCTATGTTCTGAGTTTTGCAAGCATGGCTATTATATACATTAGGATTCTTACAGCTCCATATGCTTTAAGATTGAACTAATCAGCAGCCTTGTAAATCAGTCATAAATCAGTCCTGCACTCTACAAGCTCAATTGTCACAGAGACATACAGCATGGAAACAGACCATTCGGTCCAACCATCCACACTGACCATGTTCCCAAACTAAACCAGTCCTATCTGCCTGTATATGTCCCATATCCTTCCAAACCTTTCCTATTCTTCAACTTATCCAATTGTCTTTTTAAATGTTGCAACTGTAGCTACATCCAACACTTCCTCTGGCAGTCCACTCTACACACAAACCACTCTCTCCAGAAAAAATTGCCCCTCGTGACCTTTTTAAAAGTTTCCTCTCTCATCTTAACCCATTGGCCCCTAGTTTTGAACTCACCCACCTCAGGGAAAAGATCTTTGCTATTCTCCTTACTCATGCCCCTCATGATTTTATAAGCCTCTATAACGGTCACCACTCAAACACTTACACTCCAGGGAAAAAGTCCCAGCCTATCCAGCTTATTTTTTAGAATGCAAACCCTCCATTCCCAGCAACATCTTGGTAAACATTTTCTGAACACTTTCCAGTTTAATAATATCCCTCCTATAGCAGTGTAACCAGAACTGCACACAGTACTCCAGAACAAGCCTCACTGACATTCTGTATACTCTCAACATGATGTCCCAGCTGCTGTACTCAAAGGTGTGAGCAATGAAGGCAAGCACCCTAAATGCCTTCTTAACCACCCTGCCTACCCGTAATGCAACTTTCAAATAATTATGTCCCTGAAGGCCTGGGTCTCTCTATTCTACATACTACCCATGGCCTTACCATTAATTGTGTAAATCCTGCTCTTGTTTGTTGTACCAAAGTGCAATACCTCACATTTATCCAAATTGAACTCCATCTGCATTCCTCAGCTCATTGACCAATTGATTAAGATCTCTTTGTAATCTTAGATAACCTTCTTCACTGTCCACTATACTACCAATTTCGGTGTCATCCGCAAACTTATGAACCATGATTCCTATATTCTCATCCAAATCATTTATTTAACTGACAGAGAAAAGTGGACCCTGTACCAATGCCAGTGGAACATCTAGTCAAAGGCCTCCAGTCCGAAAAACAACCCTCCACCACACACTGTCTCCTACTATCAAACCAATTCTGTATCTAATTGGCAAGCTCACCCTGAATCCCAAGTGATCTAACTTTACTAATTCGTTTACCATGCAGAACCTTGCCAAAAGCTTTACTGAAGTCCATGTTGACAACGTCTACTGCTCCGCCCTCATCAATCTGTTTGGTTATTTCCTCAAAAAACTCAATCAGGTTTGAGAGACACTATTTCCCTCACACAATGCCATGCTGACTATCCCAAATCATTCATTGCCTCTCCAAATGCATGTGCATCCTATCTTAGAGAATTACCTCCAACAACATACCTACCACTGATGTCAGGCTCTCCGGTCTATAGTTCCCAGGCTTCTCCTTACAGCTTTTGCTAAATAAAGGCACAACATCAGCTGGCTTCCAGTTCTCTGGCACATGACCCATGGTTATAGATGATACAAATATTTCTGCTAAGAGCCTGCAATTTCTTCCTTAGCTTCCCACAACATCCTAGGATATACATGATCAGGTCCCAGAGATTTAGCCACCTTTATGTTTTCTAAGACCTCCAGCACTTCGTCTTCTATAATATGAACTATTTTAGATTGCAAAAAAGCTAATCTGTGACATACTGGTTGCCCAATCAGAGCACTGCTTCCTGTGAATTGTTCCAACCCACGAATGGACTTCAGAATGTCACTTTTGCTGCTGAAAGAAACTCAGTCTTCCTCCCATTACATTGGAAGAGTAAAGATGTTGTCCCAAAAATATGAGCAACAGATGAAGCTAGCCACTTTGTGCTGTTAATATGCAGCCACAATGCAAGTCGCATTCTCCACTAACAGGATATTGTTATCTCGCCAGAATACTTCCTGCCCACCACAAAAATCAATCACATGGTGTATGAATTTCAGTGCTGGTGAGATGCCAAAGATTTAGACTGCATGTCACACTAACTAGTGAATTGGATTGGAAAGCACATCCTTTCAGCTGTTTGCAACAGGCAGAGTTGTACATGTACTTAACTAGCTTGTGCTTGCAAACTCAGGTTCAGGTAGCAACACTTGAACAAGCTAATTCTTTGCACAGTGATGTTCCTTGTGCAGCATGACTCAAGGGGTACAGCATCTATGGCTGCAATGGGTTCCTGACTAGAAATATTAGCATTTCAAAGGTGGTTGCTCCCTGTCATCCAAAGGCCAACTTTAACTTGGTGGCTTGGTTGGAACAAAGACAGCACAGAGATTTGGTCTGAGAGAGTCATGGCTGCTGCTGGGATTGCAGGCACAGAGCTAGATGATGTGGTGCTGGTGATCACAGTGTGTACAGGGAATTGATTAGATACCTGACTGGTGATCAGGAGCATCCATAGTAGTATGCAGGTCATTAATGACAGCTTGCATCATAGCACTCTTCAAGATGGGTGCAACATTGGTGTGTCTTGTTCTGTTTTATATTGTCAATAGGGAAGGTGATACAGCTGTTTCCCCTGGTGCATGGAGGCATTCCTACCTCTGAAACAAAAGTCTACAATCTCAAGATGCTGCCAATGCCAATTATTTGAGCCTGGAAGAAGTCTAAGTATACAAGTTGAGGGAGGCAATGATCTTGATATCTATCGGCAGTACTGCCATGATATATATCAGTGATAACTTCCTTGGCAACTTGATAGCATTTAATAGATAACTCCTCAGTAATGTTGACATCCACATGCTCCTTGAAGTCACTTTGGCTTCCTTTTCATTCTAATTCATTAATCTCCTCTTTCTTCATCTGGCAGCTTTGTGTGCTCTGCAATTTCTTCATTTCTCCTTCCTTTCATCCCCCCCCCCCCCCTATTTTTAAATGTAGCACCAAAGCAACTTATTGGGTGAAGCAAACAGCAACATCTGTGCAAAAACAGAAATTCTCTAAGCAGTTGCATTCTGGTGTGAGAGACTGGGGAGGTGACATTAATATTGGATTGGGCTCCTCTGTAGGCACCGATATAATGTGTGTAACACAAGGAATTTTTTACAGCCCATTCTCTTTTCCACTGAAGTGCCTGCTAATTAGTCGATCTACTTTTCAGTTCATGGCCATCGACAGGAGCTAATGGGCATGCAGAGCATGTAGTAACCTATTTTTCTTTATTTAAACTGCCTATATTTGCTCTTTTTTCTTGGTTCAGAGTTTATAAAACAATTTTAAGCCTAGTGTCTACTCTGCCATCTATGTGACCTTGTCTCTGTATACAACCTTAACAAAAAGGTAGCAACAATGCACTGAAATGGGTCAGAAATATCTTGTTGGAAAACATTCTGTAGATAAATAGCCTCTCACAAATCTTTGTGGTATCATCTGATGTGGCCACAAATGCAGTAGAGACTGCTCACTCACTGTGTTCTACCAGGGATATGATTCAAGGCGATCCTATTTTCTGTAATTGTTCCTCCTTGGCTCCTTAAGGTGCATAGGAAATGAAGCTAGGTTTGAAAGAGTTCAAGTATTGTTACTTTCAAATTGCCTTTTATATCTCGAATAAACCCAACCTCATTTTGAGCTCAGCTTGGGATTTCAGCCACAGTCCATGTATAACACACAATGCTGCATTAATTCTGGACCAGTGCACAATGTTTCTGTCAACATTTTCCTCTTTTGTTCTTCACTAGCAATTCTCGGTCTAAGATTGAATTTTGTTTACCACATGTTACCTAAAATTTTTATGCGACAATCTCATTCTTTCATGACATTTATTTGAAATACCATGTTCAAGGAACATAATTCAGGAAAATAAGTTCCACTTAGAGACAGGCACAATGGGATCAGCGCCATGACGTAGGAACAAAGTCTGAGCTTGGAATTTTCTTTCGATTACGCTGTGTGTTCCATCCAACATCAGCATAACCGTGCAGAAGAATGTTAAAGAGCAAATTTTTTTTTACAGCCCAACATGAGTTTCGTGATCCTTTGTGTTGATTTAGAAAAAAAATCTCTTAAGCATTGACGCGGTCCTTAAAATTGGGTTCATTTCCAGAATGAGGTAGTCACTGTTGGGAATTTTAGTGAAATGTATTCATTTCCAGGCCATTGAGGAAGCTCTGAAAGATTATGCTGATATTTTTGGGCACATGCATATATGTGCCAAATACATTTTGAAATGGTTTAGATGATTTTTCTTTTACCTGTTCTGAAGAACTCACTACTCCACTCCAATCTTAACAGTTTTAACAAGTCACTTTCAATCATTTACAATTGGATTATTAATCAGGCTGAATTGACAATTTTTCATGTTTGTGTGAGGTAGATTCCAACTTCAGCTGAATAGAATCAAATTTTACTAAGTTAACACTCTTAAATACCTTTTGAGATAATTTTACAGAAATAAGCTCCTAATTGTGATGAATTATGACAGATTTGGCAATAATCAACCAGCAAACAGGTTTAAGTGGAGGAAAAAGAAAACACTTTTTAAATTAAATGCAATTTTCATCATATTTTGTGCTGGAATCAGTTGCAGCAGAAATCTTACCCCTGGTGCTTATTTCTACAGGCAACATTCATGTTTTAGCATGTGACTACCGGCTGAAAGATTCAAAACCATTCTTCCCTTTAGCACTGCTAGCAACTCCCTGGGACAGAACCTTGGCCAACAGGAGGCTAGAGAGGTGTCCAAAAGTGTCTCACAATTGAGAAGATGGGAGGAAAATCCAGAGACGGGGGGTGGGGGTAGGCGAGACTCTCTTTCATCTCACTCTGGCCCCTCAACAATGTTAAAATGTCCCACAGCAGCAGCCAACTTCTGACGGATTCTCCGCTCAGACCATCAGTTAAAATAGCGGTCAGGCTGATGTGATATCAGTAGACCGCATACATGAAGAATACCATGATTCCCCAGACAGTGTAGTTGTTATCTGCTTGGCAGAGCAGGTCAAAATTCAAGACCTTTGCAGCAGTTAGGCACATCAGTGGATAGGACTCCAACCTGACTCACTTTAATTGCCTTCCTGCCCCAGTGGAATTCAAATCATCCCTATGTGTCGCAGTCCCTTTTATGTGTAAAAGGGCAAATTTCGATATTTAGGTGACTATCCCATCGAAACAAGATCAGAGCCATTTCCAGATGGAGGCCTCAGTTAAGCAGCTAGTAGTAGGGTTGCTGGACTCATGCCAATACTGTGCAAGATGGCAGCAAGGTATGCCTGAAGGGGTCATATTATGGAGGAGCTAGATACCATTGACTCAAATGACACGAGCTGGGCCTGCAGAAGCAGCTACTTCTGCCACCGCCACTAAAGTATCTTAGAGGTACGTTTCCCAGGTATGTTTGCCTCTTACCATCATTAAAAGCTGTCAGAGATTGCACTGACTGACCAGTTCCACCCTAAAATGGTAATCAGAATCCTTTAGGTCACCAGAACCTAATTCATGTGTCAGAAAGGCCCAACAGACTGGAAAAAAGTAGTTGTTTCAGAGCCCTGTACTGATGGTATGTCCATGTAACCTGATCTGGGCCAACTCCAACAAGTTAAATCAGGTTGATTTTCTTTTCCACCCTGGACAAACTTAAAAGGATTGGTCATTGGACCGCAATGCAGCACTACCTGACAATCCCAATGGGAGGACCAGGCTTGAGGTACCAGGGTCACCCCAAAGTGTGGTGGATGCTGGGGATAATGAGTAAATTTAAGGAGGAGTCAGTCAGATTTTTAATTGGAAATGGGTTGAAAGGTTATGGGGAGAAGGCAGGAGAATGGAGGTGAGGAGCACATCAGTCATGATTGAATAGTGGAGCAGACTTGATGGGCCAAATGGCTCTATGTTTCTGCTCCTATATCTTATGAACTTAGCATCTAGCTAGTGAGCTGAAAGCAAAACCAAATAGTTGGTGCAGGCAGCCAACTTCCCAACAGGAAGATGTTGGTTCTATTTTACCAGAAATTGGCCAGTTCTGTTGAGAATTCTTACAGTGTTACCATTCAGTCCATCAGGTCCACACTGACCCTCCTAACATCATCCCACCTAGACCTACCCTCTAGCCCTGCATTCCCCATGGCTAAGGAGGAGAAAGTGAGGTCTGCAGATGCTGGAGATCAGAGCTGGAAATGTGTTGCTGGAAACATCTTTGGACTGTGGGAGGAAACCCACGCAGACAGGAGGATAATGTGCAAACACCACACAGACAGTCACCCGAGGCAGGAATTGAACCTGGGACCCTGGAGCCGTGAGGCAGCAGTGCTAACCAATGAACCACCGTGTCACCTGGTGAGTTTCATGGAGGCGATGGCATAGTGGTGTTATTGCTAGACTGTTACCCAGAGAAACAGGCAATGTTCTCGGGGACTTTTGGAATTCCCCAGTGGAATTTGAATTTAATAATAAACTGGAAATAAGAGTCTAATGATGATCGTGAATCCATTGTTGATTGTTGGAAAAAAACCCATCTGGTTCACTTCTGTCCTTTAGGGAAGGAAATCTGCCATCCTTACCCGGACTGGCCTGCATGGTACTCTAGACCTACAGCAATGTGATTGACTGTTAACTGCCCTCAGGGTAATTAGGGATGGGCAATAAATGCTGACCCAGCCCGTGACACACACATTCTGTAGTTGAATAGTAAGAAGAAAAGATATTTGTTCAATTTTACCAGAACTTGAACCAATTCTGCTGAGTTTCATGGAGGGGTTTCTATCCACCAGGTCGAGTGAGGTTTCACACGCTATCTTCTCAACCTTGCCTCATTACCTATTTAACAGGCCCTATCTCTCTCAACTCATCATATTCTCTCCTTAACCACAGGGACAGGCATTGGCCGCTGCCAGGCCACCTGGGATTCCTGAAATGAATGCACCTTCAGGTCCCAGTTGTGCACCCGTCTAAGAATGAGCAGTCCACTGCTGTCCTATACATTTCTACCAATTGCGCCAGACATGTTGGACAGAGGGAAATTGACATCCTGCTTTGCAAATCGGGTCTAGGAGTCCTGGTAGACACAGCTTTTGGGTGGTCACTGGCCACGGAGTGTCCCCTGAGATTCCAAGATGGAGATCCAGGAGAGCAAGTGGTGAGCTGGAGTAACCAGGTAACCTCTCCGACTTTCCTGTCAGGAACATGTCACCAGCATGTGAGAGAAAGGAAAAAGCAAACCAATGAGGTGAGGTAATGTACTAAAGAGGATGCTAATGCATGCAAATAAGCCCCTCGACTCTCACTAGTGAGAATCTCATCTCACTGTTGAGCACTTGGTTAGAAAATGTAACCTTGTACTCTTGGCCAATCTCACTGACAGCTTTCCTCACCAAATGTTCTCAACTTTCTCAGCAATGCCCAAGATTCCGCCCAGTACATCTGTAGACAGTGAGTGCATAAGACCTGGAGTAGTGCAGGTTTGTGGAATATTCCTCCCTCTCCTGGCCTCAAACTCAAACACAAACTTTCCGGTCAACTCTTCTTCAATTGGCCTACTAATTAATATTGAGTGAATGTGTATGAAAGAGAAATGCTTGTTTCTTTTCTTAATAGAAAATTCAGAGGACTGCCATGGCAGTCACAGCGATGTTGGGATTGGAGCGGAAAAGCCATTCTCTATCATTTTTGGCCCATTTCCCTCAAACAGAACATGCTTCCCATGTCAGCAATAGGTTTCATCAAGTCCCAGGAACCTTATGTTCTTAGTTGAAGAATACAGGTCTGCATTCACACCAAAATGATTCTCTGTGCTTTTCCTGCACTCAAGATGACATTAAATCAAAGTTTCCTTAAAAAACCACAACAAACTCCGAGGAAATTTCTACCTTACATTATTTAACTTTGGCCTATTATCCTCCATTTCAAGGCAATTGTGTGCTCCCATGTCGACCCAACATTCAATCATCTTTTTATTCTCTTAGGGGATGTGGCCATTGCTGGCAAAGCCAACATTTTTTGCTGAACTCCGACTGCCCTTGAACCCAATGGCTTTCCAGGCCATTTCAGAGCGTCGATAAGCACCAATCACCTTGCTGTAGCTGAATAGGCCAGACTGGGAAAGGAAAGCGAATGTCCTTCCTTTCCTAAATCACACTGGTAAACCGAGCAGGCTTTTATAACATTGATGATACTTCCATGGTAACTACAACCGAGCCTAGCTTTACACTGCAGATGTTTTTGTTTTTAACTGAATTCAACTTCTGCCAGCTGCTGTAGTGGAATTTGAACCTATTATTTTTCTAGTGAGATTAATGTTAAATCACAGATCCCCCAACTCCTCCCCAGTTAGGGCCAGAAAATCTCTATAGTGCAGAAAGTGTCCTTTTGGCCCATTGAAAAAAACACTATCCAAATAGCCCTTCTCTCAGCTCTTTCTCTTTGCTCATTTCTTCCTTTCAAATTAATATCCTGTTCTGTTTTAAATGTTACGATTGAAACTGTTTCCACTCCCCTTTCAGCCAGTGCATTCCATTCATGATTATTCTTGTATAGCCCGCAATTCTGTAACTAAATCATGTTCTTTTTTTAGAACCATAAAGCACAGCATTAACTGTCTTCGCTGGAAAGCAATCTCTGAGGCATCAACAAAGTAAATCTCAAATCTTACCTGGTAGAATGGACAGAAACACAGAAGCAGGAACCTGTCGATGTAATCCAACTAAGGAAATGCAGTCTCTGGATTTACCCCAGAATGGCACTGTCATTCACTTCCGCAGATAATGAACAGAGTGACTCGCTCAATTGTATAACCCACAGGTAGCAGAGTCATGAGTAAACTATGCAGACGCTATGGAGTGGATTCCCTTTGGTAAGCCACTGTGCTGATTAATGTGCTTCCATCAGTTCTAGATTGAAAAGAACTGTTCACCAGAAACTTACTTCTGGGAAGCCGACGTTTTCTGTGAAGGATTTCACTCTCAAGGGACCAGAAGGATGTGTGCTACTGCTTTGTCACCGGAGCTGTGGTAAATAAAGGTCCAACCCACTAGCTCCAAAATCATGAATGAGTATTAAACACAGGCACAATTCATTAACTTAACATTGGAAAACTTCAGCATAATGCTGTTGGAATATTCTTTAAGTAACAGTGGAATTTCAAATACGGTGGGGGGCTGGACTTTAGCATGTGTGCGTATTTGTGTGGGTGTGTGTTTGTGTCTGTGTGTGGGGGTATTTGTGTGTGTGTGTCTGTATGTTTGAGCATGTTTGTGTGTGTTGGTGTCTGTGTGTGTGTGCATGTCTGTGTGTTTGTGTCTGTGTGTGTTACTATGCATGTTTTTGTGTCTATGAGTGTGCCTGTGTTGGTGTGAATGTATTTGTGTGTATGTTTGTGTCTGGGTGTGTGTCAGAGTCTGTGTGTGTGTGTTGGTATCTGTGTTGTGTCCATGCATGTGTTTATGTGTTACTGTGTATAAGTGTTTGCTAGTGTGTGTATGTGTGTATACATGTGTGTGTACATGTGTGTGCCTGTGTGTGTTAATGTGTGTTTTTGTGTCTCTGAGTGTTTGTGTCAGTGTGTGTGTGCTTGTGTCTGTGTCTCTGTGCGCTTGTGTGTGTCTGTACATGTATGTATGTATCTATGTCAGTGGGTGTATATCTGTGTCAGTGGGCGTGTGTAGATATGCATATCTGTGTTAGTTGGTGTGTGTAGATGTGCGTATCTGTGTTAGTTGGTGTGTGTAGATGTGTGTGTGTTTCCCCTTTCAGGAGAAAGTCCCACTTCAGAGAGCTGCAGGCCTTTTGGACTGGCTAGCAGCTCTGTATCCTCAGCAATGCCACTGGAGCAGAGGCCATTTCTGGGACTAAAGCAGTGTCAAAGCGGGGGAGCCCAGCAGGACAGCTAAATCCAGGAATGGAGGACCAGTAATTGGGTAAGTTGGGGAAGATGTGGGGCCAGCTTCAAGAAGCCAGGTGAGAGGGTTGGGTTGGGACAGAACGACCAATGGAGGTGGTGCACCAATGGACTGTGTGGGCTTCTAAAGGAGATGCACCTCCACTATTCAGGATCACCTATTGGGTGATCTTGCGAGCTCAGCAGGAGTCCACTCTAATATTATTACCCCATCACCCACATTTGTCACTCAGGCAGCTTGAGTGATGACCTGTTGCTGCTAGGAAAGAGCTGTTTCATTTGTTCAAAAGACTCTGACTTGATTGACCAAAGATGGGAAAGCACTGTGCTACCACTCAACAAACTAATGCTCGGTTTTGCTCCCAGTTTCTCCTTCAATCCTCCTGCTGTGGGACTGGAAGGATTTAATCAATGAGGAGCACAAACTGGAAGTCTATGAATGGATCAATTTACTCTGGAATGGTTAGAAAACCCAAATTAGACCTCAAACATATCTCACATGCAACTCAGCAATACCCTTATTCCTCTGTTGAGGACAGCATTTTGCATTTTCCAACCGATGTCTCGCAGATACAATCCGATCACTTTCTCTGGAGCTGCAGATGGTTTGAATCAAGGTGACTGGAAAAGCAGAAGGGTAATAAAGAGGAATCGTATGTTCCAATGAGAATTTCGAGGCTGCATTCAGACGGCCACTGACCTCCCGAGGTTTGACTATCTTTCCTCAGCCAGCTCCTGGGCACTTTTGGAAAGCCTTCGAAGTGAAAGGGGAGCAGAATGGCTCATATGGCCCAGGGATGATCAGCTCCTCGATTGCTGCCTGCTTGTTGCACATCCCACCTGAATAAAATCACTTGGGAATTTGGACATTAATAGATTTTTTTTACAAACAGCAAATAACATAAGATATGTTGGGATACTGCATCTTTTTTTAGTATTATGTTTGACTAAAAGTTCTTTAACGTTCTAATGTTTGCTATTTATTAAGTTGTTAACTGCTGGGGAGTTTGTAGCACAGTCTGTCAATTTGATTGCTAACAATAGGCTGGCTGCCAATTCTCTCTCCTTATTTTGTCTGATCTCTGTCATGTCGTGCAAATGCAGCAGAGATAACCAATCTGAAGTGCTTAAAATGTCTGTGGCAGTGGTGTACTGAAAAAGTATCGATTGCTCATCGTTGCTTCATTAAAAGGAATGGCAGGACATATTTTAACCCCAAGAACAATAAAAACAACAAGCAATTACCTTTAACTTAGTAACATATTCACTGGAGTCTTATCAAGTGAGATCTAACACTGAGCCACATATGCATTGAAAACAGCAGATTATCAAAACATCGACCAATGAGGGAGATTTTGAGGAAGAAAGGTAGAAATTTAAGAAGGGACTTCCATTTCTTTGGATTTTGGCAGATGAAGAAATGGCTGCTAATGGTGGAATGATAAATCAGAGATGTACAAGAGGCCTGGATTGGGGATTTGAGGGACTGGTGACTCTACAGAGATAGAGAGGGGGCAAGGTCTTGGTAGGGTTTTAAAACATCTGTGCTTTTCAATCCGGAATTTTTTTTTGACTTTAGTGATCTCATTCATCAGGATGAGGGATTTGAAGAAGCATCACTGGACTCAAAAATGCCTGCTCTGCTTTCTCTGCACAGATGCTGCCAGACCTGCTGAGTTTCTGCAACCGTCTGTTTTTATTTGAAGACATCATCCACCTGGTTGTTTGATACTTTTACCTTTTTGTGTAGCACGGCACATCAGACCATTGTCAGACTTGTCGGGGAAGGGACATGGTACATTTCCCAGCAAGGAGTCTGACCCAGGGGCTTAGTTTATCTGTGGTGCGGTGCGGAGTGAGCAGAAAAGGCATGAGGGAAGTGTAGAGTTCACCATACCCCAGGAAATGACCTGGCATCTGCAGGCAATAAAGAGAACTGAGCAAAGTAAGGTTGCAAACAAAACAAAAAACAAAATCAGAGGGCTGCTTAGCAGAAAGGTGTCTTTTTAACCCATCCCATAAATGCTTGTGTTTATAATAGAGATAGTTAAAAAAAGGTGTTTGATTAGCTGGGACATTGGAGACAGGAGGTCACCTACGATCATTTCCATAAAATGTCCAAACATGGGCGGCACGGTGGCTCAGCGGTTAGCACCGTTGCCTCACAGTGCCAGGGACCGGATTCAATCCCCACCTTGGACAACTGTCTGTGTGGAGTTTGCACGTTCTCCCCGTGTCTGCATGGGTTTCCTTCCGGTGCTCCGGTTTCCTCCCACAGTCCAAAGATGTGCAGGTTAGGTGAATTGGCCATGCTAAATTGCCCGTAGCGTTAGCTGCATTAGTCAGAGGGGAATGGGTCTGGGTGGTTTGCTCTTCAGAGGATCGGTGTGGACTTGTTGGGCCTAAGTGCCTGTTTCCACACTGTAGGGAATCTTATAGTTGGTAAGCCTAAGGGAGTAATGGTCATGGAGGTGGGTGATACACACCAAGGTACTAAGGACATTATTTAAAAGTGATTCAGGCTGAGGGAGGGGCTGGAATTATGGAGTAGGAAGCAAAGCTCAAGGCTCAGTAAGCTTGAATCTGTCAATATATGTCAGTGATGTTGATGGAGGATACCCCGGTATCAGGCTGTGCATTCTGTAAGGTTTCCTAACAGTGAAGGAAGGTTGGGAGTTCCAGAGTCACAGAACTGAGATTAATTGCGGCATGAGAAGGATCGGAGAGGGTGGAGGAGGAGCTATTGGCATCAGGATAACACAAGATTCGGGAATCATGGTTGGGGGTGGGGAATATCAGTGCACATGGGCTGCCGGGGGAGGCCAGACATGTAGGTGGGTATTTTCATTGGATGCAAGGTAATGGCAGCAGGCTTAAAAGTGATGGAGGGGGTGAGTGACAATTGGATTGTGGAGGGTAACAGAGGAAAGCCTGTTGGTGATGGACAGGGGGAGATGGTGGGAGGAAATAGTAGAGCATCGATCACATGCACAATGATCACTACCTCAATCTCACAACACAGTTCCTCACTGTGACTGAGAAGACACAATGGGAGGATGGTCACTTTCGGCAGGACGTAGTCAAAGTCAGAATAAGTGAAACCCTCAATGGCAATGAGTTGACTTGTTGAAAATGCTGCTCTAGTGTGCATTGCTCTCTGTGTAAAATCCTCAAGAACATCAGTCCCCAACTCCCTTCTCCCCCCAACTTTCTTGGCTCTCATAATGCCATAATCCCACCAAGGTTGGGTGCTGTATTTAAATATGTGCTCACAGACAGCTCATGTTCACCAACAGGGGGTGCTGTGCGCAGAGAGCTGCCCTGGCTTCTTTGCTGTCCCTGGTGAGTGTCCTGGCTGCTAATAGGTTGGATGGATCCTATGTGATCTGAAGGAAAGCTGATGGTCCAGGGATGAAGGAAGTCACATTGAAACTGAGCGAGGGCCTTGGTATCCACTGTATGGCTCAAGGTTCCCATTGCCAAGCATTTATCTACAGAATGAAGTTCAGAACTAATCTCTGACCCCCACGATGGCTCTGACCACTGCGTAGTGTGGGCAATCCCAGCTTTGACCAAAGTGGGGGACAGCCCTCATCAATGTCTGCAAATGCTGTGGGCCCAAGGGGCAATTTTGAGAAAGATCCTTGCTGTTTAATCATTGAGAAGTTTGCACATAGACACCACAGTGCTGCATGTTGCAGGAAATGAACCCAGCGGTTCTACTGGCTGTGGCTTGCCTGAATAGCAGTCGTCAGTTGAATGGTTATATTTGTAATGTCTCTGCATCAACATCTGGAGATATTGCAGCATTTACTCAGAAAGCAGGGCCTGATCGGATGCTTGCTGAGACCTCAAATTCACAACTGTTACCCAAGGCTGAGCTTGCGCAGAGGAAATTCATCTGAGAAGGCATCCAAATGATGTCACACAATGAGTCACACAGTGAAGTCAAGTGAAACACCAAGCAGGTGTGACCATTCAGGGTGTGTAGTGCCCTTTAATAAATGTTATACTGGCACCAAATTACAGCCCAACCAAACACAGGAACACAACATTAAAGTTTGGTCAATGCCCGATGAAATGCTTCACATATTGACATTGAATGTACATTTATGGCACACTTTCAAAACTCTCTACACTTTGTTACTCTGCCTTGGTGCAGCCATGACATAAGGCTAAGATGGAGGTAGCCTGCACATTGCCATGCCCAGTTGGTTGAGATTACCTGGTGGGCATCCTTTGGTGTTCTGAAGCTTGGGAGGATCATGCACTGTCAGGGACACACCTGGCATTGTCCTTGGGAGGCCCTGGAAACTTTAACCCGGTGAGTGCGTGGGGGAGCCAGTTACGTCCCACCTGACCAATCATCTGTCTCACCATTTTACCCAGCATACATCGGTAATGAACTGAACAATACATGATGGCCGGACAAAATCGGACAACCAAGCCCCTATCCAGTCTGGTGAGGCATTCCGACTTTTCCATGCACCACCTCCTAATGTAGGTGGCAAAAACCAGGGTTCCACCCACAGACTAATCAGACTGGATTTTGCCAGGCATCACAGTCCTCAGTTTCCCAATGAAAAAGTCAGGGGGAGATTTGCCCTTGACCCTCAGCAATGTACCACAGAAATTTAACACTTAAGTGTTGACTGTGTGACCCCTGCTCCTCTCTCCAGGTGAAGTTCCATCTTGGAGAGCTGTCAGTTGTTCAGAAGTCTAACAGCTCAACAGTTTCAGATCTACAGGCAGCAGAGGGGCCTAGCTAAGAACCAACATACTAACATCTGGAACCTTGTGCCCAATTGGAAGAGCTTATTTTTAAATATTTCCTTGTGGGAGTCGTGTGTGTCTCTGGGTGACCAGCATTTGTTGCCCATCCCTAACTGCCCTTGAGAAAGACTGGTCTCTCCGACACGCCACACAACAGACTGACATTGTCAGACAGAGTTGTACCTCACAATGTCCCAGATACCACCATCACTGAGTATGTTCTGTCACATTGGAAGGATACAGCCTCAGAGCTAGATAGATCAGAGTACAGATCTAACAATTCAAACCTGGACATCCTTCAGCTGATGTGAGGCATCTGCAGCAGTAGATCTGTATTGAACCACAATCTATAACCTTAGTGGGCAGCATGGTGGCTCAGTGGTTAGCACTGCTGCCTCACAGCACCAGGGACTTGAGTTCAATTCCAGCCTTGGGTGACTGTCCGCATGGAGTATCGACATTCCCCCGTGTCTGCGTGGGTTTCCTCTGCGTGCTCTAGTTTCTTCTCACAATCCAAAGATGTGCAGGTTAGGTGAACTGGCCATGTTAAGTTGCCCATAGTGTTCAGGGATGTGGAGGTTAGGTGCATTAGTCAGGGGTAGAATGTAGAGTAGGGGAATGGGTCTGGGTGGGTTACACTTCACAGAGTCGGTGTGGACCTATTGGGCCAAATGGCCTGTTTCCTGATTCTATTATTCTAATGACACAAATCATGGCCTGGCACAATCCCCACCCAGCATTACCACCAAGCCTTGGTTCAATTAAGAGTGAGGAGAGTATGTCAGGAGTAGCATTGCGCAAATGAGGTGCCAACCTTGTGAAGGTACACACAGGTCTATTTGTATCTAACTGTGGCAGCAGCATTTAACAGGCACAAGCAATCCCATAACTAACGGGTCAGCTCAAATTTCTGTAGTCCTTTCCACATCCAGTTGTAAACGATGATGGCTAATTAAATAACGAATAGTTGGTGGAAGCTTCACAAAGATCTCTGCCCTCACTGTTGGTGAATCCCAGCCCAACACTGCAAATGCAAAGCCGAAGCATTTGCAAAACAAAAACCTCAGCCAGATGTGCCAAGTGGCTGATCCATCTCAGACTGTTCCAGCATCACAGTTGCCCATCTTTAGCCAATTCGATTCACTCGCCAGGTCGCAAAGGCAATACGACTACCTCAGACAAGCTGTACCCCTAGTCATGCTGTTCCAGTACAGCCATAGACGCATGCATCCCCACAACAATGTGAAAAATTGCCCAGATATGTCCTCTGCCCCAAAGCAACAAATCCAACCCAGACAATTACCACCCTCCTTGTTTAGTCTGAAAAAGCAGCAGTCATGGGAGGAGTGGTGGATAGTGCTATTAGATAGTACTTACAAAGGAAGAACCTGCTCACTGATGGTCAGGTTCAGGTCTGCCAGGGCCACTTGTTCTCCTGAACTCAATGTGGTCTTGGATTAAACATGGACAAAAAGAGCTGAACTCCAGAGGTGAGGTGACAGTGACTTTGTTTGACACCAAAGCAGCATTTGACTGAGTGTGATGTCAAGGAACTCAAGCCGAACTAAAAAGAATGGGAATCAGAGGTAAATTCCCCACGAGTCTGGGCCATGGTGGAAAATGAAAGCAGATGGGGTTGTTGGTGGTCAGCCATCTTAGCTCCAGGATATCATGACAGGAGATCCTCAAGGTAGATTTGTTTTTTAAATAAATCAACTTGATGAGACATGCTGTTACACACCTCTGCAGCATGCGAACCCATGTCTCCTGGTTCAGAGGCAGGGACACTATCACTGTTGCACAAGATTCCTCGTTCTTTAGGGTAGTATCCTCGACCAAACCATCTTCAGCTGTTTCATCAATGACCTTCCCTCCAACATAAGGTCAGAAGTGGGGATGTTCAGGACCACTCATGACTCTTCAGATACAGAAGCAGTCTGTACCCATATACAGCAACACCTGGAGAGTGTTCAGGCTAGGGCTGATAAGTGGTAAGTAACCTTTGTGCCACACAAATATCAGACAATGACAATCTCTAATAAGAAACAATCTAACCACTAACCATTGACATTCAATGGTGTTACCATCACTGAATCCCCCCACTATCAATAATCTAAGGTCAAGCAGAAATTAAATTGGACTTGCCACATAAACATATTGGCTACAAGAGCAGAGTAGAGGCTGAACTTATATAAAACAAAGAACAGTACAGCACAGTACAGGCCCTTCGGCCCGCGATGTTGTGCTGACCTTTTATCCTACTCTAAAATCAAACTAATCTCCATACCCTTCAATTCACTATCATCCATGTGCCTATCCAAGAGTTGTTTAAATGTCCCTAATGTATCTGACTCTAATACCACCACTGGCAGTGCATCCCACGCATCCATCACTCTCCGTGTAAAGAACCTATATCTGACATTTCCCCTAAATCTTCCTCCAATCACCTTACAATTATGGCCCCTCGTGATAGCCATTTTTGCCCTGGAAAAAAAGTCTGACTATTCACTCTGTCTGTACCTCTCATCATCTTGTACACCTCTATCAAGTTACCTCTCATCTTTCTTTACACCAATGTGAAAACCCCTAGCTCCCTTAACTTCAGACCTTCCCTGCAGTCAAGACAGCATTCTGACAAATCTCCTCTGCACGCTCTCTGAAGCTTCTACTAAACACAATTTTCCAAGAGAACTTGCCATTTGGATACAGAACTGGCTCAAAGGTAGAAGACCTTAGGGTGGTGATGGAGGGTTGACCTTAGGGTGGTGGTGGAGGGTTGTTTTTCAGACTGGAGGCCTGTAACCAGTGGAGTGCCACAAGGATCGGGTGCCGGGTCCCCTACTTTTAGTCATTTACATAAATGACTTGGATGCGAGTGAGTAAGTTTGTAGATGACACCAAAATTGGAGGTGTAGTGGACAACGAAGAGGGTTACCTCAGATTACAACAGGATCTTGACCAGATGGGCCAATGGGCTGAGAAGTGGCAGATGGAGTTTAATTCAGATAAATGTGAGGTGCTGTATTTTGGGAAAGCAAATCTTAGCAGGACTTATACACTTAATGGTAAGGTCCTAGGGAATGTTGCTGAACAAAGACACCTTGGAGTGCAGGTTCATAGCTCCTTGAAAGTAGAGTCACAGGTAGATAGGATAGTGAAGAAGACGTTTGGTATGCTTTCCTTTATTGGTCAGAGTATTGAGTACAGGAGTTGGGAGGTCATGTTGCGGCTGTACAGGACATTGGTTCAGCCACTGTTGGAATATTGCATGCAATTCTGGTCTCCTTCCTATTGGAAAAATGTTGTGAAACTTGAAAGGGTTCAGAAAAGATTTACAAGGATTTGAGCTATAGGGAGAGGCTGAACAGGCTGGGGTTGTTTTCCCTGGAGCGTCGGAGGCTGAGGGATGGCCTTATAATGGTTTACAAAATTATGAGGAGTATGGATAAGATAAATAGACAAAGTCTTTTCCCTGGGGGCGGGGTGTCCAGAATTAGAGGGCATAGGTTTGGGGTGAGAGGGGAAAGATATAAAAGAGACCTAAGGGGCAACGTTTTCACACAGAGGGTGAATGTGTATGGAATGAGCTGCCAGGGGATGTGGTGGAAGCTGGTACAATTGCAACATTTAAGAGGCATTTGGATGGGTATATGAATAGGAAGGGTTTGGAGGGATATGGGCCAGGTGCTGGCAGGTGGGACTAGATTGGGTTGGGATATCTGGTCAGCATGGACAGGTTGGACTGAAGGGTCTGTTTCCATGCTGTACATCTCTATGACTCTAAGTCTAACCAAGGCTCTATAGAGCTGCAGCATAACCTCACAGCTCTTAAACTCAATCCCACTGCAAATGAAAGTCAACACACCATACACCTTCTTAACAACTCTATCAACTTGGGTGACAACTTTGAAGGATCTATGTACATGGACCTCAAGATCCCTCTGTTCCTCCACACTGCCAAGAATCCTGCCTTTAACCCTGTATTCTGCATTCAAATTCATTGTTCCAAAGTGAATCACTTCACACTTTTCCAGTTTGAACTCCATCTACCAGTTCTCAACCCAGTTCTGCATCCTGTCAATGTCCTGTTGCAACCTACAACAGCCCGCCACACAGTTTACAACTTCACCAACCTTCATGTCATTGGCAAACTTACTAACCCACCCTTTCACTTCCTTATCCAAGTCATATATAAAAATCACAAACAGCAGAGGTCCTAGAATCGATCCCTGCAGAACACCACTGGTCACCGAGCTCCAGGCTGAATACTTTCCATCTACTACACCCTCTGTCTTCTGTATCCAGACAGCCAAATCTCCCTACATGCCATGCCTCCTTACTTTCTGAATGAGCCTACCATGGGCAACCTTATCAAAAGTGGCACAGTGGCTCAGTGGTTAGCACTGCTGCCTCACAGCACCAGGGTCACAGGTTCGATTCCAGCCTTGGGCATCTGTCTGTGTGGAGTCTGCACATTCTCCCTGTGTCTGTGTGGGTTTTCTCCGGGTGCTCCAGTTTCCTCCCACAATCCAAAGAGGTGCAGGTCAGGTGAATTGGCCATGCTGAATTGCCCATAGTGTTAGGTGTATTAGTCAGAGGGGGATGGGTTACTCTTTGGAGGGTTGGTGTGGACTAGTTGGGCTGAAGGGCCTGTTTCCACACTGTAGGGAGTCTAGTCAAAAGCCTTGCTACAACCCATGTACACCACATCCACTGCTCTACATTCATCAGTGTATTTTGTCACATCCTCAAAGAATTCACTAAGGCTTGTGAGGCGTGACCTTCCCCTCACAAAGCCTTGCTGATTGTCTCTAATCAAAATGTAGTTTTCCAAGTAATCATAAATCCTGTCTATCAGAATCCTCTCCAATATCTCAGATGTAAGACTGACTGGTCTGTAATTCCCAGGATTATCCCTATTCCCATTCTTGAACAAGGGAATAATATTTGCCACCTTCCAATCAACTGGCACTACTCCAGTGCACAGTGAGGGCACACGCAGTGCAATCTCTTTCCTCACATCCTGTAATACACTTGGGTATATCCCTTCTGGCTCGGGGACTTAGCTATCCTTATGTTTTTCAAAGTTTTCAGCACATCCTCCTTCTCAATATCAACCTGTTTGAGCATTTCAGGCTGTTTCACTCTGTGCTCTGAAACAACAAGGTTCCTCTCACTCATGAATACTGAAGCAAAGTATTCATTAAGGGTCTCCCCTACCTCCTCCAACTCCAGGCACAAGTTCCCTCCACTTTCCCTGATCGGCCCTACCCGCACTCTGGCCATCCTCTTGTTCCTCATAAGTGTAGAATGCCTTTGGATTTTTTCTTAATCCTATTTGCTAAAGCTTTTTCATACTGCAGCGAGTAACTCACTTCTTAACTCCCTGTCTGTCTACCATCTACAAGGCTGAAATCAGGAGTGTGATAGAATACTTCCCCACTTGCCTGGATGAGTGTAGCTGAACAACACTCATGAAGCTTGACATCATCCAGAAGATAGCAGCTGACTTGATTGGTACCACATCCACAAAGATTGAGGCCTTCCACCACGGACACTCAGTCGTACTATCTACAAATGCAGAGATCCCCCATGTCTCCTTCCAAATCTGTGACTTCTGTCACCTCATAGAACAAGGGCAGCGGGTAGACAGTGACACCCCCATCCTGCAGGTTCCTGTCCAAGCCACACACCATCTGTTTGGAACTTATATTGCTAATCCTTCAGTTTCACTGGGTTAAAATACTGGCAATCCCTTCCTGACAATACTGTCCTAATACCCAACAATAGCAGTGGTTAGTGAGAAGGCAGCTCACAAACACCTTCTCCAGTTAGCGACAGGCAATAAGAGGGGCATTGCCAGTCTCACCTATATTCCATGAGCACATTAAAGAAAAATGGCCAATTTGCGGTTTCAGCAAGAGGGTTGGGAGGTGAGGCTCAAAGTGCTTCTGAGAGGTGTTAAAGGTCTGAATAACCTTCATGTGGGTTGCCTTGATCAGTACCAAGGGCCCTGCAAAGGAGGTAGCACCACCGTGTCCACCATCCACACGCAATGCTACATCTTCCAGGCACTCGGCATACTTGTGGACCTCTCTGACAGTGGAGTTAGAATGAGTCCATTAATTAGCTTCTCCTGGGCCTCCATAGACCCTAGAGTGGGCAAACCACACAAAGCTAATTTCAAACAGGTCAGGGCAGGCATCAGAGAAGGCATCCACTCAATGTCACCTGCCATCCCTATGTTCATCCTTATTGCCGGGCCCTCATGCCCTTACAGGTGAGAAAGAGGCAGTTCAGCCCATTCAGACCTTGTTAGCTCTCTGTACAACAAGCCAATCTCACTCCACAGCTCTATTTCCCCAGTCCTGCAGATTTTTATTCCCAACTGATTCCCTTTTAATATAATTCACTGTCTCCACTCCCCCAGGTCACTCACTGTTCTCAAAACTCTTTCTCATATTCCCTTTAAGGATGAAATGATGCAGCCCAGTGTATTGGTGGATAAAGTCAGATAAAGAGCATGACTGAAAAGGAAACAATGACCAATTGGTAACAACTGGAGACAAATGGATGACATGAAGAGGAGCATGAAGGGGAGAATGAAAGGGTGGAGAAGGACATCTGATCTGGGATTTATGCTCAGCTGGGGTTGGGGCTGTGACAGTAAATGGAAGATGGACATGACTCTGGGATAGAGATGGGGTTACCACCCCTCGCAGAATGGCCTGGGTTCTCCCACAATTGAATATCCATCTGTAGGACACTGTTGTGTCCAACCCTCTGTAGAAACTGTGGGAATATTAAACAGGTTTTGTTTTCCTGTCATTTTCTCTGAACATTTCTCTTATCAGATATAGGATTGAAAGCAGGATGGGAGGCAGTTTGACCAACAGCTGAGCATCATCCAATTGGTGATGCATCCTTTTACTTCCCATTAACGCAGGAGGGCAGCGCATCTAACACGCGGATGTGTTGGACAACGAATAACTGGAGCCGGGGACAAGTCATGGGTTGAAACTACAAAGAATAGATGTAATCACTGCCAGAAATCCTAAATGGTGAGAGTTGCACAACTGACCAAGAGGAAATGATGAGTGCAACTCCAAGCATTAACTGGGAGAAAGATGAAGAGTGCCCATCTAGTGGAAGAAGTGTGCAGGTTAGAACATATGATGTGAAAGCATGTCTAGTGAGTATTTTTAGGTTTCAATGAAAAGTAATGATGCCTGCCACAGTCTCTGGAATGAATGATAAAAATGGCTCTGAAGTAACAGAGGAGAAAGTGAGGACTGCAGATGCTGGAGATCAGAGCTGAAAATGTGTTGCTGGAAAAGCGCAGCAGGTCAGGCAGCATCCAAGGAACAGGAGAATCGACGTTTCAGGCTTATGCCCGAAACATTGATTCTCCTGTTCCTTGGATGCTGCCTGATCTGAAGTAACAGAGCATAGTTCAGTGCATAGTTAGGAAGCAGAGAGAGAGACAATGGAGAGAGGGGATTGGTCTGCATTAATAATTGGAAGGCGATGAAGAGAGTCAGGTTAAATTGAGGACAAGAAAGTATGAATTGGGAGTATGGAATGTCTCTGAAAGGGTAGGGTGTTGGAGGGTCAGTGACAATGTCTCTGCAACAGAAGAGTGTGTTTTTGCACGAGGGCAGTCAAATGTGGCTTTGTGACTATTGAAATAATACATGAGGGTGAATGAAATCCTGCCAAAAATCCAAATGATACTTTAATCTAAAAAAGAAATGAATTACAAACTGCTAAAACAAAAGTATCTGAAACTAACCAGAATGAGTAATGTTTTATGAAAAAGATCCAAAAACTATTTCAAGAGGGAATGTCTTAAGCCCACCAAATTTATGATGCAAACATTTGACTAACTTTTTTTTTCTGAAAATACGTCAATTTTCAAAGGGATGTTATTGCCAGTGGAACTTGAACCCAGGTTGTCTGGCCCAGAGATAGGGACATTACCACTGCACCACAACAGCCCCCAGTTTGCTTCAGACACATGGGTTGCTATACCATGTGGCATTTTAATGCTGCAGATGATTTGTTTTCTGGTAGTGCAGCAGCGCAGCATTTCACTGTGTGCTACCTTTGACCTAGGTGTGAAACCATCGCAAATAAACAAGAAATCTAATCTGACTCGGACCAAATCTTCTTCACAAATTGACTCTGGGACATTAACCTGTAAGACATTAATTTTTTAAAAAAACTAGAAGTTGAATTCTCTCAAGCTGTGCTCTTTTGGAGCAATGTCTGACAATGAAACACTGAATTAAGGCCAGAGGGCAAGCCAGCAATCCGCAGGGCTCCTGATTTATAGCCAATTCATTATAATCACCTTGGGCAAGTTGACCCCTATACCTAACTCTCTCTGGTCCACATTCCCACCAAACAAAGCTTCACACCAACTGCTTCATTGTGCAAGATTCACTGTGATAATTCAACCTCTCCACTCAAACCGCCTCACTTACAAAAACATAATTTCTGCCTCTCCACTGAAACCTATTCTTTGAAAAAAATACACTTTGTGGCTTCACTTCTCCACCAACACAGCTTTCTTTTAAAAATATTATTGTCTTTTTCTCTTATTGACATTTTTCCAGTAAGATCAGAAGTTGCGTGTATAGCTAACTTTACATAACAGTAAGAGAAGCAGAAGAGCAGAGAACATTCATAGGACAAAAGGGACAATAAATTGAGACCTCTCACTGAATGTATCCATTTTAGGTCCCAAGTTAATCTCATATTCTTGTTTGCTCACATATTATTTTCCTTCCCAGTGTTAAACTACAGAGATTAGGCTTGAACTTGGACATGTCAGAGATAGCAGAGTGAACAGAATGCAGAACGACTGATGTGTGCAGGTTATTAAGGTGGGAAGCACATTGTGTGTACTCAATCTGCATGATGTCCAGGTGTGAGATGACAGTGTAACCAGACACTACAGTTAGAAGTTCAAAAGTGACCCCATCATTCTCGATGCAGCCTGTGTAGTTTACGCGCAGAATTAGTCAGTGTTAGTCTTTTGTAATTATATTGTAATCCCAACTCATCATATCTGATCTTTAAATTGTTTGCTTTTTAGCTTGTCCATCCACTAGCTGTGCATCCAGTTTGTCACTTGCAGATTGAGGGATTGGCCATCAGGAAGGGCATTATGGGAGGGGAGTACCTGGTTGGCTCATGCTTCAGCAGATCTTTTCAAAACCAGGCAGCACTGTGCTCTCATTGGCTCTCCAGTCAGCAGGCAAGACCACAGACGCCTCAACAAAATTTCATTCCAAGATTCACTCCACTAATGCAGTGATAGCATCACTAGTTTTATTTCGATTTGCTATTGTTGCTCCTATTGTTACCACATAATTACAGGATCAAGCTGCAGTTTAGTTGCTTGTTGCTCTAAACTGTCTTCCAACCTCATGTTATCTCTTGGCATTCTTCCTGGCAATGTGCTATTCCTCTTAACTTTTAAAACACCACATTTTAGTTCAGTTCAAATCAGTTACACACAATGTTTTTTTAACAAATGGTACCCACTCCCATTTCAAGATACCTTAACTACTATTGCTTTGAAATAATTCCACAGGCCGGTATCCAACCACCAAGTCACCGTTTATTTACATGTGGAGAGCCCTTCACAGTGATCCAGCTCCCACAGAGAGCTCTGAGAGTGACCAGAACCTCTGACACTCCTGTTCATATGTCAACAAGGGCTCCCTGATTGGACCAGATTAACAGCTCCAATCAGGGAACTCATTCTATAAGAATTAGAATTAGCTTTATTGTCACATATACTCAAATGAGTACAGTGAAAAGTTTAGAAGTCACCACTTACAGTACCATCTTAGGTACAAAGGTACCTAGGCAAAGCTTCTTCAGTTACAAGATCTTAGAAAATGAAGAAATAAAAAGTCCAGCATTGCATAAATAAAAGTTCAGAACAGTTATCGCTAGCACCTAGCCTCCAGTGGGCCTTGGCTCCAGATCGCGCTGGGCTTCACCTCAAGGTTCATGAGACTGGAGATCGCTCTGGAACCACTTCAAAACCAGGAGACCATGCCAGGCCCAGAAACCATTGCATACTGCTGGAACTCCACTACCTCAGGCCAGGAGGTCGCCATGCTAGGTCTTGTTGTGTCTGTGCTGAGGCTGGGAATCATCAGAAAGAGAGGTAGAAGAAAAAAAGAGAACATAAAAAGAGAAGAGAATGAAAAAGAATGGATGGAGGCAATGAGCTCCAGCTGGAGCTTCCTACTCTGCCGCCATCTTGTCCACCTGGCTGACATTACAATCACTATAGCTTCCTTGCCACACCAGCACAATTGGCCATCCCTATTTAACCCTGAGCAGGTGGGTTACCACCTTCTTGAACCTCTGCGCTCCGTTTGTTGTAGGTTATCCAAGTTACAGGGAAAAGTTCCAGGTGACCTAGCATTAGTGAAAGAGTAGCAATATCGACCCAAGTCAAGATGGTGTATGACCTGGAGAAGCTGTAGGGTTGCAGGGTTCCTGTATGTCTGCTGGCAGAGGTGATAGAAATTATGGATTTGGAAGAAGCCGTCAAAGGAGCCTTGGATAGTGAATAATGGATAGGCTCTATTACCTAGAAGAAAGAGGGCATGAGACTACCATCACCTCCAAGATTCCCGCCGAGTCGAACACCTTGCTAACTTGAATATGTATAAATCATTGTTTCTGATGGTCCTTATCTTCCTACTTGGCAACAATGTGGAAGCATGCTCAATATGTAATCATTCAAGAAGAAGGCCTATAATCAGCTAAGGATAAGGCATTAATGCTGATCATGCCAGCAACTCCCACAACGCATGAGTAATTATATTAAAATGACCTGGCATGCGTGGGACCTGGGACTATCACAAATGCGGAAGGAGCTGGTGTTTGCAGACATTGAAACAAGTTCACCCTCTGCATTAATGATGTACATCTCTCGAAGACTCAGCAGTATGTGAAAGGAACATCACTGCTTTCCCGATTACGAATGTAAGTTTGTGAACTGACACTTAAAAATTGTTTCTTTATACAAGTAATATTAGGAAGTTAGTAAAGCTTTGAAGGATCCAGGTGAGAACCTTCCTGTGAAAGTTTTGTGCTCTGGCAAAATGGTCACTTAGAAACATCAATTTGAAACAGACTTTCCCTGGTTTCTGCATGAATTTAAACCGCCTGAACTCCCAGAATGTCTACTGTCACAATCACATCGCATGGACTCTAAGCTTCACATTAACCAAAGATTTATGATTTAGTACTCGACAGACCTGCTAAAGTGGATCACAAATGGCTGTGGCTTTCAATGTTATATGTTGTGTCCCAATTCATGAGTTCAACAGCTGCAATTCCTATGTTCACACAAGATATTACACTTAAACCTGGTGTCAGGCTGCGAACACTCAGAGCTGACCTTAATATTTCACAGAGCAAAGTCAGTTATGGACCATCCTCATCCTGGGCTAGCTTTTACAATCCTGCCTCTTAGAGCTTGTTTGCAAAGGACTGAATTTATGTAGTTGATAATTTGAGGAACAGTCTGTCTGTCCACCTTTCCGAATCAGCTGTTTTTGTTCATTTTTTAAAACAACAATTTACATTTACATAGAACCTTTAACATAATAAAACGTCCCAAGGCACTTGGTAGCAGCACCAGAAAGCAAAGTATGATACCTGACTACATGAGCAGTTATTAGCACAAATGCCGAAAAGCCCAATAATTTGCATTTTAAGCAATGTCTTGGGGAGCTGGACAGGAGAGGCAGAGAGAAATTCCAGAACGTGGGACCTGGCCAACTGAAGACATGGCCAATAATGGCAGAATGAGTAAAATCAGAAATGCAGACAAGGCAAGAAATAAAAGAGCACAGATATCTTGGGGGACTGTGAGGATAGAAGGGATACAGAGTTGGTCGAAGAGCAAAAAGAGGTTTACTTTAAAATCAAGTAAGTTAAGACAAAGGCAGCAGAGTTTTTGTTTGGAGGTGGAGGTGGGCTGTGTTGGTGACGGGCAATGAATATCAGGTTGGAAGCTTATATCAGAGTCATATGTGAACCCAAGGTTGTGAACAGACTGATTTGATCTCAGTTTACTGCTAGGGAAAGAGGTGGAATCTATAGCTCATGAACAGAGTTTAGAGCAGGGATTGAAAACAATAGCTTCTGTCTTTCCAATACTTCCTTGGAGGAAAACATTGACTGCTAGGTGTGAAGTGCCATCTGGGAAACTGGAGTATAACAGGAATATAACAACAAAAGTAACTGGTTACCCTCTATTTGATCATGAGCATTCTGTATGATATCTCTATTAATCTTCAAAAGTAGGAGGAAGGAATCAAGATGAGAAATGAATTACAATTTGTACATCAGCCCTAGTTTTACTGCAAGTTGTATTACTGCATTCCCCAGTAGGCTTTCACTCAGTTCCCCCCTTGCCACCTGACAGTGAATTGAGGACCTCCCAAAGCTGGACTTACAGCTCTGTCTTCTTCTATTACTTGGGTTAAACATAGTGATGTTCATCATGTAATTTAAAGACATAGGAAAAAGTTGCAGCAGTAAACCATTCAGTCTATTGAGCCTGCTCTGCTATTCAATATGATCATGGAGTCATATATCAGCTCCATTTTCCTACCCACTCCCTCTATTGCTGATTCTTCAAGAGGCCAAAAATATCAGTCTTAAATATATTCAATAATGACACATCCAGAAATCCCTGAATTAGAGTATTGCAACCTTGAATGTTTCAAAGAGATCATCTTTCATTCTCAAAACCCTAATTTAGTCAGACTCTCATCATGGGTCAACCTTTTCATCCCAGGACACTGCACCATTCCAGTGCAAGGAGAGGTGGACGCCAGCATTATGTTCATGTAGCCTTCACCAAAGTCATTTGCTTTCCTAATTGTTTATTGTCCCTGCATGCTAAGTTCGCAAATAAATCAGCTGTGATTCGACAAAAGGCAGAGCACACTTCATTTTGGATCTAATTACCATAATGTTGGCAGAAAATACAAAAACCAGAAACCTGTCTCACTTATGCATAACGTATTATGAATAATATTTGGATTCACTGGAAATAGCAGTTTATCATCTGAAATTATTTACAATCTAGCTGAGCTTCCATGCTTTTCACTTTATTGTGTTAATAAGTGGCTTAGCAATGACATTTACAGCACAATAAAAATACTTCATTGAAGCCATTAGAGGTTGTGATTCATTTGAGAATTCTTTGAACTATATAGCAACACAGATCTAACACAGTCTGAGGGTTAAATGTGGATAATGGTGGAAAAAGTGCAATTTTTGACCAGTTGTCATCTAAGGAAGGATAGAAAGGGAGGCAAGGGAGGAGAGGGAGTGGCATTTTTGATAAGGGATAGCATTGCAGCTGTGCTGAGGGAGGATATTCCTGGAAATACATCCAGGGAAGTTATTTGGGTGGAACTGAGAAATAAGAAAGGGATGATCACCTTATTGGGATTTTATTATAGACCCCCCCAATAGTCAGAGGGAAATTGAGAAACAAACTTGTAAGGAGATCTCAACTATCTGTAAGAATAATAGGGTAGTTATGGTAGGGGATTTTAACTTTCCAAACATCGACTGGACTACCATAGTGTTAAAGGTTTAGATGGAGAGGAATTTCTTAAGTATGTACCAGACAATTTTTTAATTCAGTATGTGGATATACCTACTAGAAAAGGTGCAAAACTTGACCTAATCTTGGGAAGTAAGGCAGGGCAGGTGACTGAGGTGTCAGTGGGGGAGCACTTTGGGGCCAGCGACCATAATTCTATTAGATTTAAAATAGTGATGGAAAAGGATAGACCAGATCTAAAAGTTGAAGTTCTAAATTGGAGAAAGGCCAATTTTGACGGTATTAGGCAAGAACTTTCAAAAGCTGATTGGAGGCAGATAGGTAAAAGACAGAGGGTGGTGGAGGAGGGTTGATTTTCAGGCTGGAGGCCTCTGACCAATGGAGTGCCACAAGGATCGGTGCTGGGCCCTCTCCTTTTTTTCATTTACATAAATGATTTAGATGCGAGCATAAATGGTACAGTTAGTAAGTTTGCTGATGACACCAAAATTGGAGGTGTAGTGGACAGCGAACAGGGTTACATCAGATTATAACGGATCTGGACCAGATGGGCCAATGGGCTGAGAAGTGGCAGATGGAGTTTAATTCTGATAATGCAAGGTGCTGCATACTGGGAAAGCAAATCTTCGCAGGACTTATACACCTAATGGTAAGGTCCTAGGGAGTGTTGCTGAACAAACAGACCAAACAGCTCCTTGAAAATTGAGTCGTAGGTAGATAGGATAGTGAAGAAGGCGTTTGGTATGCTTTCCTTTATTGGTCAGAGTATTGAGTACAGGAGTTGGAA
>NC_057710.1:122851120-122863128 GCF_004010195.1 Chiloscyllium plagiosum
GTACAATTGCAACATTTAAGAGGCATTTGGATGGGTATATGAATAGGAAGGGTTTGGATATGGGCTGGTGCTGGCAGGTCGGACTAGTTTGGGTTGGGACATCTGGTCAGCATGGATGGGTTGGACCAAAGAGTCTGTTTCCATGCTGTACATCTCTATGACTATGACTCTATAAATACATTTCTAAGTTTTACTGTGAGTAGGGACTATTCTGATGCAGTAAATAGCAGTACTTTTGCTTAAATGTAGAGGTTGGATTTCACCTAAGTGGGAATCCAAGAATTTTTGTGCTGCTGAATCTGTTTTCGGTAACAGACACCTGCCTCTAGTCCAATGGATCTACATTATTGGCCTATAGAAATTTTCATACAAGTGCAATTAGAAGTGTTGAGATCAGTCTGGCCACACTCTGCAATATCGTGTCACTGGAGTGGTGAAGATTACAAAGGCACAGTTCACAACTTTGCTTCATTACAATGATTACCACAGAGGCCCCAGAGGAGGAAGGCATCTAATGGGAGCAGGGAAAGCAGGTAGACAACCTTAAAGTATGTGATCAGAATGTAGATGTCAATCTCCTGCAGCATGTAAGATCCGTCTTGATCGGAAAGACCTTCTTTCTACTCACTACATTATCAGCTTCTTTTCCTTCTGACCTCAAATGTGTTGCCAGGGTTGGAGGGTTTGATCTATAGGGAGAGGCTGAATAGACTGGTGCTGTTTTCCCTGGAGCATCAGAGGCTGAGGGGTGACCTTATAGAGGTTTATAAAATCATGAGAGGCATGGAAAGGACAAAGTCCCTGAATAGACAAAGTCTTTTCCCTGGGGTGGACAAGTCCAGAACTAGAGGGCATAGGTTTAGGGTGAGAGGGGAAAGATATAAGAGACCTAAGGGGCAATCTTTTCACGCAGAGGGTGGTACGTGTATGGAATGAGCTGCCAGAGGAAGTGGTGGAGACTGGTACAATTGCAACATTTAAAAGGCATCTGGATGGGTATATGAATAGGAAATGTTTGTGCCAAGTGCTGGCAAATGGGCCTAGATTGGGTTGGGATATCTGGTCGGCATGGACGATTGGGCCACAGGATCTGTTTCTGTGCTGCTCATCTCTATGACTATCTAACTTACAGCAGCTATCAATCATTCCACTACAAATTCTCTTTAATTTTGCCAAGTTCATAGACTGTATACAACAACTTGAATGCAATCATACATTTGCACAGAATTATGAATTTGAACTCCATAGATCTTTTCATTGACTTTGTCATTTCTTGTTTTTCTTTTCTACATTATCTCACAGACCCTCCAGTAAACAGTGTTATCTATCCACTCATTCAACTGACCTTGCTATATCCTCCCGATATTCTCTACATTCCCCTTCAAAATTGAGCAACCAGTCTGCTTTAACAGCATCAGCAGAGTTTAATATTGTGCTTGTTACACCCAAATATAATCATCTACATGCATTGAGGACAAAAGCAGACCCAGCACCATTTCTAACTATTTTCTAATCCAAGCAATATCTATTTTGTCCTTGTTTCTTTTTTGTTAACCAACTTTCTTCCCATGCTACATTGCTTTTTATCACAAGCCTGCATTTTAACAAACATTTGACATGATACATTATTAAATATATTGTGAAAACCCATATAAACCACATTCTTTCTAACTGCAACATGGATACATGATAAAAGGCAAACATTTCTGCAGTTTCTGCATTCCACAGCTGTTGTGTTTGATGCTGCAGTGCCTTATTTCACAATCTAGAAGTACTCCCCAGTTGATGTGTTTTATGTATACAGACATTCTCATTCACACCATCCTTTGTAAAAAGTATGCAAAACATTTATATCATATTTTCATCCTCCATTAATTTGATCTCCCTTTATTTTCATGTAATCATTTTGTAATCATCATGTAACTCTTACTACGCCTATAAAAGTCCTTATTATTTCCTTTTGTATTACCTATTAACCTAGTTCAATATCCCATTGTAGACCTTTTAATCACGCTTTCTATATTGCTCTTTGGAGAAGGAGATTGGAGTAGCTGAAGATCAGAGTTTGGATGGAGTGGTACACAGGTTTTGGAAGCTAGTTTACTTGTATTTGACATGGTCCCTCAACACACAAAAGATCAGAAACAAAGAATTACAATGAACCTGCAGCTGGCACTGACCCATTGATTTCCCTGTCCTGATTTGTTCCAATGGTCCCTCCTTATGGGACATGAGAGACAGAGATCCTCCAACTTTGGCCAATGTTTATGCCATTGACTTCCTTGGAACATTATGGAATATACGAGAATGACGTTGTGCTGTCACGAAATATATTAAAGCGTAAATGTTACCAGAACAATAGATACTTTTAAAAAAAATTAGTTCTGTGGCAAATGTATAGAAGGTCAAGAGAAACCAGGTAGACTCTTTTGCAGATGTACCTTTTGAACCACATGTTGTTCCAATATTTTCTATGCTCAGGCAATGCAATGTGTCTGGCCATTCACCTAGGCAATCTTCCCCTCCTGTAGGTCAGGTATTGAGTGACAGACTATTCCCAGGTGAAGGCTGAGGGCTTCAGAGCTTTCTTGATAATATTGCAATGCTCTTGGAACACTTTAACACAGTGAAGGAAAGGCGGCCAATGTGATTAATACAGTCTATTTTGGAATATTGTAAATAAACCCTCTTAGATTTGCTTGGTCTAATCATTAAACCCCTTGCAACGCTGAGAGAATGCTCATGAAAAGAGGTTCTGTTATCGCTAATCCATTAGCATCACCTTTAGATGGCCTTTCTCTCTCTCTGAACCTGGCAAACATCAGCCCTCAGCTTTAAAAACAAACAGAAACTGCTGCAAAATCAGCAGGTCTGGCAGCCTCTGTGGAGAGAAATCAGAGTTAATGTTTCGGGTCCAGTGACCCTTCTCCAGAACTTCAGCTTTACTTGTGCTAAGAACATATTTAGTGAGAGCCTCCAGTAGCACAGGGGCTTTGTAACCTCCAGCTGACCACTGTACCATTCCCTAAAGATTTTCACACCTCATCAACAAAGCAAGATGCTGAGAGCTGATGCCTTATCTTTTAAGGTGCCATAAATACCTCACTCCTGTAGCAAATGAAATTCTTGCACTTTCCTAGATTTCTGTTGGAAATGTTGACAACACCTCGAATACTTCCTATCTGAATTAGACCGAGATCACTGAGGGCAGGACAAGGTCAGTCAGGCAACAAAAAGTCTCATCTGCTACAGAAAAAAATCTTGGTTTCAACGATAAAAGAACAACTATCTGGCTGAACTAATGGTCAAATAATAAAGGAAGAAAACTGAATGCAAAACTAAAAGGAGGGCACAAAGAGAAAATATCTGACTTTATAAAAGTTGCCATACTTTGTGTTAATGACCCTTTGGCTGCACATGATGGAAAGCTATCAAACTGAAGTGTTAACTGTTTCTCTCTCCAATGGCACTGCCTGATCTGCTATGTATTTCTAACATTTTCTGATTTATTTTTCAAGTTTCCAACATCTGCAATAATTTTGTATTTCTATCATGTTCTCTCTTCAGGTGACATCTGAGGGCTGTGGGGCCTGTACTGCACTGGAATGTTCTATCTCCTATCTGTAAATATGTACTTTTCTGCAGTGGTTGTTAGGCAGTGATCTGAATGGACAATTCTGTCTGATTTATTACCCGCTTCTTACTCTAACTTGCTCTGACTGAAGTCATTGCAGAGTAGAACTTTCTGGAACGTGCAGTTTAGTTTTAGAATAAAATGCTGTCATTTCGAACCAGGCGTTTTAGATCCAGAAGGTGAGGCGTTTGCTGCAGGGGCATTGTCATGGGGTTTACAATACCTTTGTTTGTCTCAGGTGCATGTGGATATTCCGTTAATGGTGTGGGGAAAAGAAATGAAGCAAAGTTAAAGATTTCTCATCTTCCCCTTTCTAACACTTAAAGGGGCAAGCCATTCTTCTTCAGCACAAATAGTAATATCTAACAAGTTGAAGATTTCAGGTTGGACATGAAATGTTAATTTGATGCTAATGTGCTTATAATGAGCACGTGTGCACATTTGGACATAGAGGCCATTCCGACCCTAAAGTCTGCACTGTCCTTCAATAAGATCATGGCTGCTCTGATTGTGTCCTCCCTCCCACAATCCTGCCTAGTGACAATAACTTGGATGCCCTTGCTCATTAAGAATGTTCATCAAGACCAATGGTAGTTGCACAGGAGCCAAAAAAAGGGGGAAAACCCCAAAATTGATTTTTTTCTGGACACAAAAAAGGTTGAAAGTTTTCTAGTAACCCCAATTACATTGAATCCCCTGTGAAATGGACCTTCTGTATATTGTATTTGAAAGGCTATGTGTAACATCAGTCCAGACACACCATGTTTTGGTTTCAACAATGCTTCTAAACACAGGCACCCTGTGTAGTGTCTTGTCATATCACTGCACTGTACTACAGCAGTGGGATGACTTCCTGTATCTTCAATTTCCCAAGCAGAGAGACTCCTGTCTCACCAAAGCTATCGATCAGATGAATTTAACTGAAATCTGGGGGTTGAAATTGAGCTGTGAATTAGCTTTACACAGGCTTTTATAAAATTCCCAAATGTACTATTTTAACCCAGGTTGTTAACTCAAAATGGCTCCAGAAAATAAATGCAAAGCCTGCACTTTTTGCACACACAGAAGGATGTCAAACTCTAACTCTGAGTCATATTTTGACTTCTCCAAGTGACAGCATCCATGCCGTTAATTATAAATGCCTGAAGGAGGGACAGCTTGGGCTGAGTTTTCTGGTTATTTTACGGCTAGATTTCCTAATTACACCCAACCAGTCTTCTCACCATATCTTGCCAAATTTGTGGGATTAGTTACTTGCCTCACCCCTACAGCACCCTCCTCATCCAATTACTGTGCACCATTCCCAGAACGACTCATCACTGCTAGAATATTCTGGAATTGAGCTGCATCTCTTGCACTCATGTCATCTTTAAAAGCTCCTTGGAGAGACCAGGCAAGCACTGTCAGTTCAGAGCTGCCCTGCATGATTTCTGACACTTCTGCCTGACATGGCAAACCAGGGAAATTTGGTGCCTCACCTTGCAGGCAGGGACCTGGAGGTCCTGCTGGACAGAATGGTGCACGTCCCCCTCCTGGCATCAGCAGAGGAGGCCTTCTCTCCCCTAGCTCCTCACAAACCTCTCTGTCTTAAAGAGCCTCAAAGATTTGACCTCCACAACCCTCTGCGGCAACGAGTTCCAAAGATTCACCACCTTCGGCTGAAGAAATTCTTCCTCGTGTCAGTTCCAAAGGGTCGCCCATTCAGTCTGAGGCTACGCCGTCAGCTCCTAGTCTCTCCTATCAGTGGAAACATCTTCTCTATGTCCATTCCATCCTGACCTCTCAGTGTTCTACTGCACCATCAATGTAGGAGAAAGGCCAAGCACATTCTCCATTCCACCAGTGTAAATGTCACTGGCTTCTCTCACTCTGTCTCAGGTACTGTACCCTTCTCCCACAAACCCATAGCAGGAGTAGGCCATTCAGCCCCTCGAGCCTGTTCCATCATTCAAGAGGAGCATGGCTGATCTGTGTCTAACTCCACATACCTGCCTTTGACTCCTATCCTATAACATCTCAGATTTAAAATTAACAACTGGTTTTGCATCCACTGCCATTTTCAGAACAGAGTTCCGAACCTTGACCACAACCCCTTGTGTGTAAAAAGGCTCATACTTTACCACTCTCACTATTGCCTGTCATGTCTTCCCTCGCATGCTCTTACCCAGCCCATCCCTGGCACCAACCTTGTATGCCCTCAGCACTGCCTGCTCACTCACTTGGGACATTTCCCTGCTGGCATCAGAGGTAACAACTGTGCCACCCACATTCATTTCCCTCAATACCTACCTGCCTGTCTCATTCTAGGAGGGAAACAGTCCAGAATTGGACACAAAGTCAATACCACCTTTTTGTAAAGAACGTCCTGACTCTGACTATCCCGAGCGTTGCCTGACTGTGTTCAAGCCACTGGACTGGTATAGGAGGCTGCCCTATACTTACTGTGCTGGGACCTCTTGACTCTTTCTCTCGATTTGATTGTGGACTGCTCCGAACCATGACAAGCATTGTGCCTGTGTCAAACAGTAAGGCCAGACAGAAGTTTATATAAGCCTGATATCTCTGGCTGAGGGGACAAAGTATGAAAAGCCCAGTAAAGAAAGCATGTGGACTACAGGGGTTCAAGAAGACAGCTCACCACCACCATCGAGGGTAACTAGGATAAGCAATAAATGCTGGCCCAGTCAGTGATACCCACATCGCACAAAAGAGTAAAAAAAAGAAATGTAAGGCTGGGATGTTGTGTTCATCCAGATTGATTCAGTGTGACTGAATGCTATGACAGCAAGTGGATAGACCAGAGATGTAACCTTGCCCAGGCTATGAGCTGGGTTTGTGTCTGAGTGCAGAGTCCATGCTGCAACATTACAATGCACTGTAGCCCAATGGCACCTTAAAGCACAGAAGCATACACTACATGGGCCAGAGATGTGCTGTGAGCATTCTTAGAGGCTGGCACATGTTGATGCCAATGTCCATGAACAGAGCATGGTCTGAGATGCTGGTCCAACATGAAGGTTTTTTTTGGAGCAAACGTTGAGTCACTGGCACTTGCTCTACCTCCCATGTTAAGAATTCTCAATGTCTACCTTCTTGGCACACTTGTTAAGATAGGAAGCTGAATATTAATAAGATTAGATGTGCCATTAATAAGGCATTTATCAAGCTGTAATCCTCTTTGTTTGGCAACTGGCTGCAATCTAGCAGGAGCTTGCCACAGCTCTCGATACATGCATAACAGTTACAGCGACATTGAGCTAAACCTTGCCAGAGCTCTTGCCCAATTCTGCCACAAGTCTCACTATAGCCTACACCATTCAGGCCCCTATCAGATTCCAGTTGGTGTCAGTATATAATGCAATTAGTTTGAGGGGCCCAGAGAAGAGAATTGAAGAAGAAATTGTGGAAAATATTGATTGAACAATCGACAACAAGTCCAATGTAGAGATTTACAGGTCAGACCAAATGGGTTAGGTAGAGTTCTAAACAGTGCATGCTTGTACAGGCATTTTCATAGTATGTGGGCAGTTATTAGTTGTTTTATCTTATTTTGTGCAGTTTACTGCAATTTGTTTTCATTGTAAAATGCATGGTAATTCTTTCTCCATTGTAGCATCTTAGGTAAATTTAGAATAATGTGTAGGTAGGTAATAGACTACCCCTTAGACTTTTAATTTGGTCCTTTCATTTTCAAAATTCTCTTTCTTAAGAACTCTGCTTTCAGTCAATTCATGATTAGTTTCACAATACAGTGTCTATCTCTGTTTCCAGTTGAACTAATGGTGCCCAATAAGACAGTTTTCCCTTCTAATTGTGCAAGCAACAGAGTGGTTCATTTTTATCACAAACTTCACTTTTAACACAAAGCAGCTAACCTATTTAAGTTTCAAACAGCAACATTCCAAATGAGATTAACTAGCGGCAAAATCGTTGAAATATAGATTGGTTTTATTCACCTAATTTGCCTTTCAATAATTGTTAACCTGCGATTCAACAAAACATAGGCCTGTATCTTTTTAAATAAATATATACTTTCTTCATTTTTACCCTTTTAATTGAGTTGGTCTTGCCTGCTTCCATATCAGACTCAGTGGCAGACTGCAGTTGAAAACATGAAATGAAGGGAATACAGAGACTGAATCTTGCAAGTTCCCTACCTCCCTCCCTCATATCCCATCGCACAATTTAAATGGTATTCCAGGTAGAGCAACAGGGTTGGTACTTGAATTGGACTAAAAGTAACATATCTGCAGTTAGCAAGGCGTTGATTGTGCAGCGTTCCCCTATCAATTAAGACATGGCACTCTGTAATTCTTTTCTGATGACCTATTGAGTAAACAGACCATGACACTGGCATTCCAAAATGTTGACCCACTATCCTACTATCATCTTAATAGGAGAACAGTCAGAAAAAGCACTTTTTTTTACCGTTGATGCTATTAATCTGGTGCCAGGAGGAGAGGAGAGTGGGGGATGGGATCTGTTCCAGTCACAGGCAAAATTAATTAGAATTTCCAGGTGCCTATGTTATGGTTGTTGAGTCATAAACACCAGAAAGGGTCCAGGTTTACACTCCGATCTATATTGACTCAGCTGACTACATAAAACCTTTGCAGCACAGAAGGAGGCCACCTTGTCCATCATTGCAAGTTGTGAAAAAAGTTCCATTCCACCAGTATTTCCCCACAGCCTTGCAATACTGTCATTTCATACACACATATATATATATTTGATTCCCTTTGGGAGAGTTACCAGTGAATCTGGTCCATCTGTGGCAATAGATCAGAGAATCTGATCTCCAGCATCTGCAGTCCTCACTTTCATCTGTGGCAGTAGCATGCATACTTCAACATATCTGTGCTTCAGGGTAAAAACCAAGACTTTCTACTTGAGACCGGGATTTAATGATCCCTGCTGGCAAATGCAAAAGTGTGGATGCCAGGTGTGAGCAGGACCTGGCCCAGTGGTGATGTCTTTTTGAGGGAATGTTGTAGGGAACAGGACAGTGTTCCTTTTAAAGGAAGCCATCATTGCAGGATGTTGAAACAGCAGCTCCAGCTTGCATTTCAGGAGACAGTGAATATTCCATTCCCCCGAGTACCAACACTGACAGACCCCTGCCTGAGAAATACGCTGAGGGAGGAGGTGGGAACCCATGTCACTGGGTCATCAGATTAAGGAAAAGTGGTATGCACCTATGTCCATACATAAAACTAGGCCACATTTGGAAAAGGAAGGGAAAAAAATCTTATTTCACTGTGCAATGGTCACTAAGCACAGTATTGCCAATCATTGCAATATATAATGGATAAATCAGCTTTTTAAAAAATAAAGTTACTAATGATGTGAAACCGTCAACAAAGGAAATCACATTAAACTTATTTTAGGCTTTATATCTTCATTGTCAATATTTCAAAACGTTTTCACAAAATTTCCATCATGCAGATGTAGAGTGCCTCCAATAGATAGAAAGATCTTATTACGTACACTCTGATTAGATCTTGTTTGTAATAAAGCCACTTACACTGCACCACATCTCGTTTTTTCAACTATTTCTTTTCCAATGTATCATGGATGTCAAAATATCAATGGATCTGCCAGCAGTTGAGACCATAATAAATATTTTAACCAGACTGCAATCCATCTGCTTACTTACATCACAGAGTTCAAATCACAGATTTAAAATAAAAACTCAATTGATGAGACATTCCAGAAACAGTAACATTTTGGGACAAACATTGCTCAAGCTGATTTTAAATAATATTGCTTTAATATTTCTCAGGGGGGTAATCAACTTGTGGGCTCCAGCGTTTATTGTTAATTACATCCCATCAGCCACATTCCTTAGCAGTTCCACTGACCCTGGATGGAGACTCTTAACACGTTGTGTAACCTGAAGTTTCACATATCATATTCTGACAGCAAAGGAGACAGCAGGGACTGCTTCCCATAGGTGCCAGTGACACCAGACCACATTGGTGACACCTACGTTGCACCAAAGAAGTTAGACACTGTATTCTGAGCTGGATTCTTGCCATCAATACTACAGTGAATATCTGATTAGTAGATGCCAACACCCATTTGCAGGCACACATGTGTAAGGATATCAAATCAAGGACAACTTACAGAGAGCCAGGAAGATTTTTATTCCCACAGAATAGAAGATCGGATAATGAATGTTTGATGCCAGAATTAACCATTGGGCGGACAGCTCAGTCATGCCAGAAGCTGCTGAACCAATCTGACCTGATCAATTACTAAAGTACAGTAACGACCACATTGGCATTGAACGCAACACATCAGCATCGCCACGCACCAGCTGCTTCCTGGTTTGTAGCAATGCCTCTCATCTGACCGATTCGACTTTTACAGCCTACCACGAACAATTGGCATTTTAAAAAGACACCTACCGTGGGACAGTCGAAGAGTGTGGAACCTGGCTGAGGAGTGGGGAGCGGAGGCACAAGCGGAGAGGAACTGCTCACACACCCGAACAATTCAGAGCCATAAACCCTGCAGCAGAACCACCAGCCCAGGGAGGAAGTAGATTTAAAATAAGCTGTCACTTTCCAGAAAAGTTCCCCCCCCCCCCTCTCTTTTTTGACTGTTCAGACCATCTGTATCGACAAAGTCCCGAGGGGTGAATGGGGGGGTTGGGGAGCCGCTACCTTATTTACAGTTCTAGAGTTCAGTGGCATCCAATTGGAAAGTAACAGCGTTTTGCAGTTTAACTGGAGAGAGACAGACAGACAGATGAAGTGTGTTTGTTTGTCTCTTAGATGATCTCTTGTGTGTGTGTATGCTAGACGAGACCTCAATAGTCCTGTACTGACAGCCTTCAAGCTCTGCTCCAGGTTTCAGATTTCACAAGCAGTACCAATCCAGCCGGTGCTATGGGGAGACCGCTTCTGTTAGAATAACTCACTGCTCACACATTCTCAAGATCACCCGCGCTGGTCCTTGCAGCCACTTTCCAGTGCGTTTAACTGCTGTTTAACTGTTTCGCGGCCCCAGAGGCTGGCGTCAGCTGTAGTGAGCTCTCCCTGAGAAAAGAGCTCAGGCGTTTCCAGCTGTCCAGAGGATTGGAGTTGTTGCATGAAGGAATGGCTATTCTAACAAGCATACTGTGCTGATGAGGGGTGTCATGTGCGAGCGTTACTCCAAAGTACTTCCGCAGAAATGCTGCTCTCCAGCACAGGCTAGGTGCTGCCGTCACAGCTTTGACATCAGGTCTAAAACTTTTGCAAAATAAATGTTGAGAGTGGTTAAGAATGCGCTTGCTGTTTTAAAACCTACAAGCTGACAGTTTTTTTTAAATGGGCAAACCAGGCAAAAATATTTAGTTATGACAGCTATTTGCTCTTAAGTTTTTTTCTCTGGTTTGGTATGTAATTGCAGCTTAAACACAATCTTGTCTGTACTTCCTCAGTTTGATGTATACCTCCAGCATTTTCAAGCTATTTTCAGAAGTTCCAGCATCGATCTGTAGCATTTTGTACTTTTTCTTTAGAGAGGGAATTGTAAAGGGAATGAGCGTTGTTACATCTTCCTTAAACATTAGACTCGAAGACAATCGTGCTTTCTGTTCACGTCTATATCTTCATTTCCTGACCAGGACAGTATTGGCCTGGAACTCAATGTCAAACGTTTTCTCGGACTTTGCAAATAAAACTATATACATTTACTTTTAAAATTACGATAATTTTAGTTGTTCAAAATGCCTTCAGTTCGGATTCAGATCTTTGTTGTGTGGTATTAAGACACTGATCACAAGGTAGTGGTACCTGGTCCATGGGTAATCAATTGGAATAATACTGTAACCAGAACTGCATGGACATCATCCAGCAACATTATTTCCATCAACCTGCAGAAATCCAAGGAACTGTCCTCCCTTAAAGCATACATCGTTAACCAGTTTGTCAAGAAACAGGGAAACACATCAATGGGCAAAAGAGCCAATCAATACTCTTTGGTCCCAAACATCCCAGTCTGACCTGACACAAATGGTTTGACTTTGGATCAAATTGTCCTTTTTTAAAAATGCTGCTTTCAGTACATCAAAGTCCCCTATCATTTTGTTTTGACTGTACAACTCACTGGGCCAGACTTATCATCTATCTATAAATGCTCTTGAGAAAGTATTGGCGTGCTACCTTCTTGAACCATTGCAATCCATGGGGTGTCAGTGCACCAACAGTGCCATAGAGTCATAGAGTCATAGAAATGTACAGCATGGAAGCAGACTTTTCGGTCCAACCCGTCCATGCCGACCAGATATCCCAACCCAAACTAGTCCCACCTGCTAGAACGCGGCCCATATCCCTCCAAATCCTTCCTATTCATATACCCATCCAAATGCCTCTTAAATGTTGCA
>NC_057710.1:122863207-122892049 GCF_004010195.1 Chiloscyllium plagiosum
TGAACCCTTTCAAGTTTCACAACATCTTTCCGATAGGAAGGAGACCAGAATTGCATGCAATATTCCAACAGTGGCCTAACCAATGTCCTGTACAGCTGCAACATGACCTCCCAACTCCTGTACTCAATGCTGTTAGAAGGATGGTCCAGGTTTCTGATTCAGCAATAATGATATGGTTCCAATTAAGGACAGTGCATGGTTTGATGGCAAATTGGTGGCATTCCTTTACATCTGCTGGGAGTTGATGGTAATGGATGTGGAAAATGCTGGTGAAGGATTCTTCTCAGGTTATTCACTGCATCTTTTATGTAAAACAATTATGAATGTTATTCAGGTCTTTCTGCATTTGGGTAGGGACTGCTTCAGCAAATGCTGCTGAAGGTTGTGCAATGATCAGCATACATCCTTGTTTCTGATCTTGTCAGGTAGAGAAGATTACTAATGAAGCAGCTGATGGTTGGGCCTAGGATACTATCCTGAGGAACTCCTACTCCTGAGGAGCTCTTACATTCAATAACTACAACCATCTTCCTTTGTTCTAGACGTGACTCCAAGTAATGGAGATTTTCTCCCTGATTCCTATTGACTTAAATTTTGCTAGGGCTCTTAGATCCAATAGTCAAATGTCGCTTTATTGCAATGGCAATTATTCACATTTTCCTTCTTGAATCCCATGTTTTGAATCAAGGCTGTAAAGAGGTCAGAAGCTGAGTAACGTTGGCAAAATCCAAAATGAGCATCATTAAGCAAGTTATTGGAATGTATATGTCTCCTGATAGCTCACTGACAATCCCTTTCCATCACTTTGCTCATGTTTGATGGGCAATAATTAGTCAGATATGACCTGTGTTTGTGTACAAGGCATATCTGGACATTTCCTCCCATTATTGGGTGGAGGTCAGTGTTGTAGTTGCACTAGAACATCTTGGTAAGGAGAACAGAATTCTTCAATAGGATTGTTGGGCCATTGTCAGGATCCATTGCCTTTGTTGCGTACAGTGCTTTCAGCTGTTTCTTGGTATCACATGGAGTGATTTGAATTCACTGAAGTCTGGCATCTGTGATCCTGGGAAGATGGATCATCCACTCAGTACGGTGTAAAAACAATGACTGCAGATGCTGGAAACCAGATTCTGGATCAGTGGTGCTGGAAGAGCACAGCAATTCAGGCAGCATCCGAGGACAGGCAAAATCGACGTTTCGGGCAAAAGTCCTGATGAAGGGCTTTTGCCCGAAACGTCGATTTTGCCTGTCCTCGGATGCTGCCTGAATTGCTGTGCTCTTCCAGCACCACTGATCCAGCATCCACTCAGTACTCCTGGTTAAAGATTGCAGAAATGCTGCAGACTTGTCTTTTGTAATGATATGCTGGGTTTATATTCAGGATGGAGATATTTGTGCAGCCTTCTCCTTTGGGATATTTGTTTAATTGTACACCCCCATTCACAATTCAATATGGCAGGGCTTAACCCTAACCTATTGCAGAGCTTAGACCTGAATCTTTGGTTATGAATATTTTAGCTTATGTGGATTCTGCTGTTTGTCAGGCAACGAGCTCTGTGTTCGAGCCTGACTGGATTGACACCTGAGTTTTAGGTATGCCTGGTGCTGTCCTGAGATGATCTCTGATGTTTTTCATTGAACAAGGAGTGATCTCTTGATGGTAATGTCATAGTGGTTGATGTGCCAGGTCATGAGGTTCCAGCCTGTGGTTCAACACAACTCTGTAGCTGCTGATGGCCCATAGTGCATCATGAATGCTCAATTCTGAGCTGCTTGACCTGTTCTGAATTTTTGCAATTTAGCACAGTAGTATGGTTAAAAAAAAGGAGCTCATCCTCAGTATGAAAGGGCACCTTTACAAGGAGTGTGTGATTGTCACTCATAGGTACGTTTTCATGGACTGATGCATCGTTACCAAGTAGATTAGTGAGGACAATGTCAAGTAGGTTCTTCTGTCTTATTGATTCCCTCAATGCCTGCTGTAGATGAAGTCCAGCAATTAGGTATGTATTTGACTCAGTCAGCATGGTCAGTGGTGGTGCTATTGAGCCAGTCTTAGTGACAGACATTGAGGGCCCCCACCAACACCACCACCACCCATTCTATGCTCACTATTTTCTTCATCACATTGAGTTTCAATACGAGGAGTATCAATTCATCAGCTGGCTGGGGGTGGGATACACTGGGTAGTAATCAACAGATTCCCTTGAGCATATTTAAGCTGATACCATGAAAATTCATACAGTTCAGATTCAATTTGTGAACTACCTTCCAAATGTATTGCTGTTCATCCGCTGTCTTATTCGACACAATTGAAAGATTCAACCACCAACACATTAATCACTCGGTTGAAACTCCTTGTGATCAATACAATGTCTTCCGTTTGATCTATAAATACATCTTCTTATGCATTTTCAGTTTCATCTTTGGTTTTGAATACTCTATTATAACTTTATGGAGAGTTTATGACATAATGGTATTTTAAACCACATCTTAAATGTCAATTAATTATAGCCTGGGAATTTCTGGGGTTTGTTCTTTTATTGCAAATCACAAATTTGTCAAAGCATTAACTAATATCATCTGCATCCTGTTTCTAGGTGGTCACAACAGTCTGTTAACATTCTGTCCTCCATTTTCTGTCTTAAGACTAATTGCCTTGTTTGGATCACAAGAAATGCTTTCCAATGAATTATTTTAATGTTTCTAGTAGTGTGTGCTTGGCTGTGTGTTTAACTCTTGTCAAAAGTAGAAGCATGTCTAAATTTGGTAACTTAGAAACTGAGAGCAGGAATAGACAGTTTGGCCTTTTAACCCTGTTATACAATTCAATATGATCATGGCTGATTTTCCATCTTAATGCCATATTTTCACTTACTCCTCATAACTCACATTGCCTTTAACATTTAAAAATGATCTCTCTCTTTCTTGAATATATGCAGTGACAGTGTTTGGTGGTAAAGCATTTCACAAGTTTGTTATATTTTGAGTGAAGAAACGTTTCCTTATCTCGGTTCTAAATGGTGTTACCCCATATCCTGAGCCTATTTTCACTGGTTCTAGACTCCCTAATCAGGGAAAAATTCTCTCTGCGTCTAACCAGTCCAGTCCTATTAGAATTGTACACATTTCAATCAGATCCTCTCTCATCCTTCTAAACGCTAGTATGTATAGGCTGAGCTGAATCAATCTCTTCTCTCCTGCCATGCCCAGTATTCTATGAAACCCACAAGTGCACTCCCTCCATGACAAGTATAACCTTTCTCATTTGGGGAGACTGGACGTAATAATCCAGAGGTGGTTTCACCCAGGCTGGAGTAAGACATTCTTATTTCTGAACTCAAATCCTCATGCAATGAAGGCTAATATACATGTGCTTGCCTTCCTAATTGCTTGCTGCAATGGCCTGTCTACTTATATTAACCGGTATACAAAAATACCAGATCCCTTTGGCACAGTCTAATAACTTAAATGCCAGCACAGCTTGGGGAATTTCTAGATGGATTTTTTTGCAATCTTTTATGTAGTCTACTGAATTCCATTATTTAGTTTTCTTTGAGACAATCATCATTTTTTTTCTAATTTGTCTAAATCTGACCACATCACATAAGCAGTCAGTAAATTATATTTTGGACAAAGTTTGTTCATTAAAGTGAATAACTTGACCAAACCTTCACCCATATCCAAATCATCTGTCTCCAGTCCTGAAAATGACTTGCTTTCTATCCTGTTTTTGTATGATAGTGAAACAGCAGGCTCCTGCCTTGTTTTTCCTTTGGTAAGTAAGTAATATGGGTCCACATGGTTAATTCATCCTTCCATTGGCTACAAGGTTCACATTCCAAAAACAATAGTATGTAATCATACCCTGATACTACATTCAGCCATTCTCTCTGAAGTTTTCTTAAATTACTGTTTGTTTAGAATAATGCTTACATTTTCATTCTCTGAGTTACAAACAGCTAACCATCCTTTATTATTAATAACAGACACCAAAGACAGGAATTGCAAAACCTGCGCCCACACCTCCCCCCTCACCTCTATCCAAGGCCCCACAGGAGCCTTCCACATCCATCAAAGTTTCACCTGCACTTCCACACGTCATTTATTGTATCTGTTGCTCCCGATGCGGTCTCCTCTACACTGGGGAGATCTGACGCCTTGTCACAGAGTGCTTTAGGGAACATCTCTGGGACAGCCACACCAATCAACCCCACTACCCTGTGGCCGAATATTTCAACTCCCCCTTCCACTCCACCAAGGATATGCAGGTCCTGGGCCTCCTCCGTCGCCACTTCCTCACCACCCGATGCCTCATCTTCCACCTCGGGACCCATCAACCCCAAGGCATCAATGTGGACTTCACCAATTTCCTCATTTCCCCTCCCCCCGTCTTATCTCATTTCCAACTTTCCAGCTCAGCACCATCCTCACGACCTGTCCCACCTGTCAATCTTCCTTCCCACCTATCCACACCACCCTCCTCTCTGACCTATCACCTTTATCCCCACCTCCATCCACCTATTGCACTCTCAGCTACCTTCTTTCCAGCCCCATTCCCCTCCCATTTATCTCTCCACCCCTGAGGCTTCGAACCTCATTCCTGATGAAGGGCTTTTGCCCGGAACATCAATTTTCCTGCTCCTTGGATGTTGGCTTTTCCAGCACCACTCTAATCATGACCCCAAAGACCAAAGGTTGGTTGGACAAAGTCCATATATATTATGGTCAGAGTTCTATCTTGTTTCCAACATATATACACCCAATCAAATACTCACCAAATTACCTTCGACTGATATGTAACCATCACCCATTTCCTAATTCCATTTGACCTCACATATCTCTGACAAACCCTACTAGATAATAACACAGGTGCATATAGGCAAGTACATCCCAATGTAGAGCTTGTGCAATAATCACTTGTTTATCTTTGAAAATTACATACCTAAAAAGTTCTAATTCACTCTGAAGAAGCAGTTAACTCAGAGATGTGTTGAATAAATCTGAGCCGCCCAGTGATGATGATCTCTTAAAACTGTTGCATAGCTTTGTTGAAGTTCCTCACCTTGGCTGCAACTAAAATAAATGAGTTTCATATGGAGTCAAACTTCCCAGTCAGATTCAATAATATTCATTTGTAGCTCTGGAGGAATAGATTTGTTCCCAGCAAGATTTGGAAGTCAACTAAGAATATTAAGAATAGTCAACAGAGGGCCTTTTTTGGACCCTGTGTCAAAGTCATACTCTCGGATCTTTGCAAGTAGATGTTATAGTCATGGAGTTGCACTTGCCAGGTCATTTCCAAAGGTTTATGGTCAATATAAACAATTACAGAACAATCTCGGTTATCCGAACATCAATTATCTGAATTTCGGATTATCTGAACAAGATCTCAAGGTCCCAGTATGGCTTCCTTTGTTTGCAATCAGATCAGTTATCCAAACAATTAGATACCTGAACAAAATACTCCCCGCCCATCTCGTTCAGATAATCAAGGTTGTTCTGTAAATGTTTACCAAACAGGTACGTATGAAATCGTTGTATTCTGAATTTGGTTCTAAAGAAGATTCTTCTCACATTCAAACTGTTAACTTTGTTTCTGTCTCTACAGATGCTGCCAGACCTGCTGAGTGTCCCCAAAACGTTCTGCTTTGACATGGTAGGGTGGGAACGCCCTTTCAACTACACCGAAGGGTGAAGTTCTGTATCACTAGACCTTCCCTGGAAAACAGGCAAAAGCAAAGTCAAGACATTACATGAAATGAAAGTGCTATAACATTTCTGATTGTTTGGGAGCTCTTGATTCAGAGAAATGTCTGACAGCTAAAATAGCAGAGTTCATGCTCACCAAGACTGGTTTTGTCTCTGCCAGCATTGTTGCTGTCTGTTCCTGCACCGGTCCAACAAAGGGGAGGCTGTGCAAGTCAGGATTCAGCTCTGGGTAGTGTGAATCCCAAAACAACTTTGAAGAAAAACTAAGGAAGTTTTGGGATTCATTTTTTGAGGGAGTCACTTGTGCGCTTTGAGCCTTAATTGCTTCTGAGGTTGATATAGAAGGTTCAATATGAAATGTAACTCCTAATGTTCAATTGATGTTGCTTTTCACATTAATATTCTACCTTCACTCCATTAAAATGCATCGTTGGCATTTCACTTTTTCCCAGTCCACTTCACATCCTTTCGGTGAATGAACTGCTTACACCAGAGCATGCTTCACCATGTTGGCTCACTGATCACATTGTGATGAGGGTCTTGAATCTGAAAGGTAATAACTTCCTGGAACCTCCACATTATGTGCACTGAGAATTGCATGCCTCACCCAAAGCTCATCTAAATAGAGTCATGAGAAAATAGTTTAAAATGACAATTGTCAGTTGTGCAGAAGCAGCACCACACTATTGCCAAGGCTACCTCATAAGATGGAGTTATGGCAATGAGATTTTCCAGGGGAGGCTATTGCATCCTGAACTGAGCTGATTTGAAATCTCTGTCTTCACCAGACAGAGATTTCAAATCAGCTCAGTTCAGGATGCAATAGCCTCCCCTGGAAAATCTCATTGCCATAACTCCATCTTATGAGGTAGCCTTGGCAATAGTGTGGTGCTGCTGCTGCACAACTGACAATTGTCATTTTAAACTATCTTTGTTTGAAAATTACATCACAGCAATTTTGAAAGCAAGTGTTGTCCAAGTTAAATCTGTCCTTTATATATTATTTTCTCAAGTCTATAAGTCAACTGGAAAGCAATGAATTTACTCAATCTATTCTGATTCAGCCATAAGTAAAGTGTCATTTGTCTCATCATGATTTTGGCCAATTTATTTCATTTTTTGAGGGAAGAAGCAATAAAGTTACTCTCTATTTCCCAGAGGCAAGGAAACCAAGGCCTAGAATCTCTATTTAAGCTGATAACATACATTATTCATCTTTGACCATTTGGGTTTCTCTGCTTGACATTTTCACTGTCAGCAGCTTGATCCGAAAATTGCTTGATCATCAGTGTAGTTTTCAGTCACTCTGCGTCTAAATAATAGCCACTTCCATACAACCTAATCAAAATAATTGTACTGTAAACTCTTTAATCTCACATTGTATTACTCCGGCAAAAATGTAAAGATGTGTAAATCTTGTAAATATCAGGTTCTTTCCCATTTTCTAATGTATCCTCTTCTGTTTCATTGTTCACTTGTCTTTTACACTCTCATGTGCAAAATATTGCAGATGTTTTTCGAGGTGGGTTTTGCCCCAGCAAGGTGATTTACCTGATGTGGCAATGTCCATGTTCTCAAGTCACAGAAACATACAGTAGAGAAGAGAGACCATCAAGTTTGTTCTGCCAAAAATACACTAAATCTGCACTAGTGACACTTTCTCATATTAGGTCCATAGCCTTGAATATTATGCCTTCCCACCTCAATTCCCCTCCCAGATAGTGCATTCCAGATTCCCACCACTCTCTGGGTGAAAACATTTCCTTAAATCTGCTCTAATTCTCCTACCTTTCACCTTAAAATTACACTCCCTTATTATAGACTTTTTAACTAAACGGAACAGCTGCTTTCTATTCACCCCACCCATGCCCCTTGTAATCTTATGCAGCTCTGTCTGGCCCCCTCAACCTTTTCTGTTGCAGAGAAAACAACCTGAGCTTATCCCACCTCTCTCCATTGCAGGCAACATCCCAGTGAATCGCCTCTGTACCCCTTTCAGTGCAATCACATCCTTCCTATAGTGCAGTGACCAGAACTGCACACAGTATGAACTAAAGTTCTGGACAGCTCCAACATAATCTTCCTGCTCTTATAATAATCTATACCATGACTGATAAAGGCAATGTCCGCATGTCTTCTTAGCTGCCCTCTTGTTCTGCCTCATAACAAGAATCTAGGTATAGATATTGAAACATCCACCAGAAAATTATTGCAGAATCATAAGGCCATACAGCCATACAGCATGGAAACAGATCCTTCGATCCAACCAGTCCATGCCAACCATAATCCCAAACTAAACTAGTTCCACATGCCTGCTCCTGGCCCATATCCATCCAAACATTGTAATTGTACCCGCATCCACTACTTCCTCAGGAAGTTCATTCTACACTTGGACCACCCTCTGTGTAAGAAATTTGCCTTTTATGTCTTTTTAAAATCTCTTTCCTTAAAAATGTGGCCCTTCGTCTTGAAATTCCCCATCTTAGGGAAAAGGCAACTACAATCAACTCTATCTATACCTCGCATTATTTTATAAACTTCTATAGGGTCTCCTCCCAACCTATTACTCTCCAGTGAAAAAAGTACCAGCCTATCCAGCCTTTCTTTATATCTCAGATCTTTCCTACCTGGCAACATCCTGGTCAATCTCTTCTGAACTCTCTCCAGTTTGATAATATCCTTCCTACAGTTAGCTATTATGAACAAATAGTACATTTCTTAGATATCTGACTGCCTGGTCTGATACTTATGTATGAGGTTACAAAGGGTGTATCTTCTAGTAATGCATCATGCTTCAGGTAATGTTGAGTTAAGATGGAGGTTGTGCTCCTAATACACTGAGGTCAAATGCTATGATACTGACATGCTGATCATGACACATAACACAACACTGAAAAATGTGTTGCTGGAAAAGCACAGCAGGTTAGACAGCATCAAAGGAGCAGGAGAATCGACGTTTCGGGCATAAGCCCTTCTTCAGGAATGAGGAGGGTGTGCCAAGCAGGCTAAGATAAAAGGTAGGGAGGAGGGACTTGGGGAGGGGCGTTGGGAATGCGATAGGTGGAAGGAGGTTAAGATGAGGGTGATAGGCTGGAGAGGGGTTGAGGGCAGAGAGGTTGGGAAGAAGATTACAGGTCAAGAAGGCGGTGCTGAGTCCGAGGGTTGGGACTGAGAAAAGGTGGAGGGAGGGGAAATGAGGAAGGTGGATAAATCTGCATTCATCCCTTGTGGTTGGAGGGTTCCTAAGCAGAAGATGAGGCGCTCTTCCTCCAGGCGTTGTGTTGCCATGGTCTGGCGATGGAGGAGGCCAAGGGCCTGCCTGAAATGTCAATTCTCCTGCTCCTTTGATGCTGCCTGACATGCTGCGCTTTTCCAGCAACACATTTTTCAGCTCTGATCTCCAGCATCTGCAGTCCTCACTTTCTCCTAGTTGAACATAACACAACACCTCCATTTCCCAAATATAATAACTTACCCAAAGTAGATAAACATAGTCTTGTGAATGTAGAGTCTCTCTCTATTGCTGGGGTTGATATGTTTGACATGCCTCACATACATATACGTGCCAGTAAATATTCTGATTCATCCCTGGCCAATACACAGATTCATGCATTAGGAATTTGTGTATTCAATAACCGTGCACCTCCTGTTAACGTAGACATGGTGTCTTTGTGAAATGCTTTTTGTCTTACGACTTGTTTGCCCCGTAAAATGACTTATCATGATTTACTAAGTTTGTTGCTGCATAGGCTAAATGGCCAGTTTCTTAGATATTTCTTCAATGCTGTAAGGCCATGCCTAGATGATTATCTTTTGCAACTCCTGCAGTTGCTCAATTTTAGCAGTTGCCAAATGCAATTGTTCACATTGTTTCTTAAAGTGTAGCAGATAACTGTTGAGAACATTGTCAATATCGTGGAGTGCATAAATGCATTGTGATGAAAGTGCATGATAATATCTAATGTCTAAAGCTAATATCACTTTTTGAGAGTTTAGGTTTCAAACTAGTGGCATGTGGGAGTTGACCATTTTTGTTCTGAGTTCTGTTTCTGAGTTCTGAGGAGGGGGTCACTGGACCTGAAACATTCTCTTCCCAGATTCTGCCAGACCTGCGGAGCCTTTCCAGCAATTTCTCTTTTCATTTCTAATTTTGAGCATCCACAGTTCTTTCAGATTTAAATTACATAAGCCTGTTTATGATGCATCTTCTTTGAGAATCGTTTCTTTCCTGCAGTTGTAGAATTGCAATGGACAAAATTTTGCCTCTAGAACCTGCTTGAGAGAATAGAAGATGTATTAATAATTGTCTTACCACACATTGAGAATTTCCCAGCTGAGTGGGGAGACTGTGTTTGGGAAGTTGAAAATATGACAGAAGTTGAGTCAATATCACAGATCCTGTTAATTCTGTGAGGTCAGCACTTTTAAAAAATATCCTCAACCTTACTTGGCTCACTGGATTAAATGAAACCAAAAGATGTTGATTTGTCTGCCATCAATCTGACACTTCAGACTGTTAAATATTAATCCTTGTCATGGTGCTGTTGTCACCAGCAGATGATGTTTATGGCCATGGTTTGCTTTTATTATCCCCAGTACCAGTAGAACCAGGTCCATTCTCAATGATCCTATCTGTGTGCTGCTAGAATAGGCTTTGAATAACTGAAATGGTAACTATCCAAATTGGCACCATCCAGACAGTGTTCCTAAATGTTGTGAGCTCCTGAGATTCTTCTGCTAAATGGACAGTTCAGTATTCCTACATCGCATCTAGCTTGGAAAGGAGTATCGCTCTGCAAAATTCAGGACTGACTTCACCCAACATGATTTTTCTAGATCAAGTAATTTTAAGTGAAAGGTTGTGGCACATTGGAGCTAGGCAAACTCTTATGCAGCCATCATTATATAAAACACAGGTGATATACCAATCTTGGTAGTGGCTGATCTTTCAAATTATGTATTTTTCTCCATCTTGTTCAGTTCCACTGGAAACTTCTTCTGAATGTACATACTGCACTTGCTTGGAGAATCGAAAAAATGGGTTGTGCACTTTGGCATCACCTTGAAAATTGTTCATTGCACTGAATGCATCTGAATAAAGGAACAGACTAGTTCGATTGCAACATGTGTGATCTGTTCTACCACAGTGGGTGCAGACTGAATTCATGAATTGTGACTATCCTGATATTTGCCCTTACTGATAGTCCTGCCACTGTTGGTATCTATGAGGTAAAAGTGTATAGAAAGCCAAAATGAGTTTATGAATTTGCACTGATACAGTGTGATCCCAATATGCATGAGATTGATTATCTACTGTGAGATGGTCTCTTGAATGTTGCACAATAATGTGCTATGTGCTAAGATCCTTCAGGATGCTGTATGATAAAAGGTTGGCACTAGCCCCTGTGTCAGTTTTAGGTTTTAGTGTGTGTTGCCCTGCCTTTTCAAGATAGATGATGTTAATGGTTGTAAAACATCTGATAATCTTATATCAGTGACATACGCATGTGAGTTAACAATAAAGAAAGCTTGACCATCTTCTGAAATTTGACATTTACTCGGATGACTCTGAACCTCATTAATGTGTTTGTGCACTTGCTTCCTGAATTGTGGTGTTGTACCATCTTGTTGGCCTTCTGCATTTTGTTCTGGCTTTATGATGGTACTGTGCCTTTAAGAAATTTGTTCTGTGCTGTTTCTCTTGCAGAGAGGTGTTGCCACAGTGGCATCGGGATGCCTGCTTCAGAAGCAAGAGTGTTTTTTTCTTAATTACCGGTAGACAAAGGAACCATGCGTGGGTGGAGTCTGGCTCACACAGCCCCAGGATTTTAGTTTTGCTTTCACTTGGAGTTTGGAGCTGGCTGTTGAGATTCTCTCTCTGTCACTCTCTGCTACAGCAAGTAACTTGAGTTCTCTCTCTGCTGCTAGATTGTTTCTTTCAGTGTTCCTTTCTCCTGGAATGGAAGGGAGATAAAATGTGAGGAAAAACTGTTGTGCTGAATTTGCTATTGCCAAAGATGTGTTTATGGGACGCTGTTATGTTGGAACAGTTGGTCATTAGCAGTCACATAACATATTATTTTATTAAGTATTGCAATAGAGTTAAAGTTATGCCAATTCTTTTTGTTTGTGTTTTAATTCTGTTGTAAGAATCAAATGTGTTTTGCTTAAAGCCAAGTAGTGGACCAATTGAATCACATCTGCAACACAGCAGCCTATGTTTGCCTTTACATCAGATAAAAAGTTAAGGGATTTGGTCTGGTCCATAACAGATACCAAATTTCCTCAGTACATGTACTCCATGGTTCATGGTGCCATATGTTTTATAGATAGCCAGAAAAGCTGAACAGCATTTGGATAACTGACAAATTGCATCTGTTATAGATTTTGTAGGTTTGTTGCACTTTGGTGACAGTAGCAAGTGTGTTACCTGCTCTTAAATAATATACTTGTTGTTGCCTGCTACATTAGTTTCATAGTTGCTTCCATCCTTGAATAAAGCGTCAATGGTATGGCATTTTCTTTACTCAAAAAGTCCTTCCCAAAGGTGGGGAGGTGATGACTAACTCGATGAGTCCCTGATAGTTCCTCTTCAGAAAGATCATTTGCTGCAACATCTTCCAAAAAACGTGTCAATAGGTACTGAGGGTTGCTCTCTGTATGACATAAATTAACCTAGAACATAGAACAGTACAGTAAAGTGCAGGCCCTTCAGCCCTCGAAATTGTTCTAGCCTTCTATCCTACTCTAAGTTCGGACTAACCTACATACCCTTCATTGTACTAACTTCATGTGCGTATCCAAGAATCGTTTAAATGTCCCTAATGTATTTCACTCTACTACCACCACTGGCAGTGCATTCTAAGCACCCACTACTCTCTGAATAAAGAACCTATCTCTGACATCTCCGCTCAACCTTCCTCCAATCACCTTAAAATTATGCCCCCTTGTGGTAGACATTTCTATCCCGGGAAAGAATCTCTGGCTATCCACTCTATCTATGCCTCTCAACACCTCTATCAAGTCACCTCTCATCTTTCTTTGCACCAATGAGAAAAGCCCGAACTTTTCAAACCTTCTTCATAAGATATGCCCTCCAGCCAGGCAGCAACCTAGTAAATCTCCTCTGCACCCTCTCGAAAGCTTCCACATCTTTCCTATAATGAGGTGACAGAACTGAACACAATATTCCAAATGTAGTCTAAACAGGACTTGAAAGAGCTGCAGCATAACCTCGCGGCTCTTAAACTCAATCCCCCTGCTAATGAAAGCCAATACACCATACCCCTTCTCAACAACCCTATCAACCTGGGTGGTAACTTTGAAGGATCTATGGACATGGACCCCAAGATCCCTCTGTTCCTCCACACTACCAAGAATCCTGCCTGTAACCCTGTATTCTGCATTCAAATTCGATGTTCCAAAATGAATAACTTCACACTTTTCCAGGTTGAACTCCATCTGTCATTTATCAGCCCAGTTCTGCATCCTGTCAATGTCAACAACAACCTACACTATCCACAACTCCACCAACCTTCGCGTCATCGGCAAACTTACATTCCACTTCCTCATCCTAAGTCATATATAAAAGTCACAAAGAGCAGAGGTCCCAGAACCGATCCCTGACGAACACCACTGGTCACTGAGCATCAGGCTGAATACTTTCCATCTACTACCGCCCTCTGGGCCTGCTAAATCTGTATCCAGATAGACAGGTTTCCCTGTATCCCATGCCTCCTTACTTTCTGAATGAGCCCATCATGAGGAACCTTATCAAACGCCTTGCTAAAACCCATGTACACCATATCCACTGCTCTACCTTCATCAATGTTTTTTATCACATTCTCAAAAAAAAACAATAAGGCTTGTGAGGCATGACCTACCCCTCACAAAGCCATGCTGCCTGTCTCAAATCAAGCTACAGTTTTCTAAATAATCATAAATCCTGTCTCTCAGAATCTTCTCCAATTCTTTGCACACCACAGACATAAAATTGACTTCTCTGTAATTCCCAGGATTATCCCTATTCCCTATCTTGAACAAGGGAATAATATTTGTCAACCTCCAATCATTTGGTACTACTCCAGTGGACAGTTAGGGCACAAAGATCATCACCAAAGGTGCAGCAATCTCTTCTTTCGCTTTCTGTAGAAACCAAGGATATATCTTGTCAGGCGCAGAGGACTTATCTATCCTTATGGTTTTCAAAATTTCCAGCATGTGCTTCCCAACATCAACCTGTTTTAGCATATCAGTCTTTCCACTCTGTCCTCAGAAGGTCAAAGACCCTCTCACTAGTGAATACTGAAGCAAAGTATTCATTGAGGACCTCCCCTACTTCCTCTGACTCTAGGCGCAAGTTCCCTCCACAATCCCTGATTGGCCCTACCTGCACTGTGGCCTTCCTCTTGTACCTCACATAAGTGTAGAATGCCTTAGCGTTTTTCTTAATCTTACTCGCTAAAACTTTTTCATGCCACAGCTCACCTAAGTCCATTCTTTGGTTTCTTCCTGGCTGCCTTGTAACCTTCTACAGCCCTGTCTGATACTTGCTTCCTCAACCTTAAGTAAGCTTCCTTCTTCCTCTTGATTAGATGTTCTGCATCCCTCATCACCTACGGTTCTTTCAACCTACCATCCTTTCCTTGCCTCAGTGGGACAAACCTGTCCAGCACTATCAGCAGATGCTTCCTAAACAACTTCCAGATTTTGTTTGTGCATTTTCCTGAGAACATCTGTTCCCAAACTAGGCTCCCCTAATAGGCTCCCCTAATTTCTGCCTAATGGGATTGTAATTCCCCCTCCCTCAATTAAGCACTTTCCAATATCATCTGTTCATTTCCCACTCCATGAGTATAGTAAAGGTCATGGAGTTGTGATCACTATCACAGAAATGCTCTCTCACCGAGAGATCTAATGCTGGGCCTGGTTTGTTGCCAAGCACCAAATCCAATATAGCCTCCTCTCTAGTCGGCCTATCTACATATTAAGTCAGGAATCCTTCCTGGACACACCTGACAAAAACTTCTCCATCCAAACTATTTGAACTAAGGAGGTTCCAATCAAAATTAGGGAAGATAAAGTCACCCATGACAACAACCCAGTTACTTCTACACATTTCCAAAATCTGCCTCCCAATGTGCTCTTCAGTGTCGCTGTTGCTATGGGGAGGGGGGAGGTCTGTAGAAAGCTCTTTTCCTGTTTCTGACTTCCACCCATACTGACTCTGTAGACAAACCTCCCTCGAAAATCTCCCTTTCTACAGCTGTGATAGTATCCCTGATTAACAATGCCACTCCACCACCTCTGTTACCTCCCCCCCCTACTCCTTTTGAAACATCTAAACCCTGGAACATCCAGCAACCATTCCTGTCCCTGTGATATCCAAGTCTCCATATTGGCTAAAACATCATAGTTCCACATACTTCTCCATGCTCTAAGTTAGTCACCCTTATTCCTGATACTTCTTGCATTAAAATAGACACACTTCAACCCACCACACTAGCTACACCATTGCCCTATCAAGTGCCTATACCTTCTCACAGACTCTGCAGTAACTACTCCATCATCTAATCTGTAGCTCAGGTTCCCAACCCCCTGCCAATCTAGTTTAAACACTCCCGAAGAGCTCTACCAAATGTCCCACCCAGGATACTGGTGCCCCTTCAGTTCAGGTGCAACCCATCCTTCTTTACAGGTCCCACCTTCCCCAAAAGGTATCCCAATGATCTACATATCTGAAGCCCTCCCTCCTACACAAGCCCTGCAACCATGTGTTCATCTGCACTCGCTCTGTATTCCTAGCCTCATTAGCCCATGCTTGTCCTGCCTTCTAGCTTCCAACCAAACTCCCTATAATCTCTTCTCAGGTCCTCCTCCCTTTCCCTACCTATTTTATTGGTACTGATAAGTACCACGACATCTGGTTGCTCTCCTTCCCTCCCTAAGAGCTGGAGTCTATTAATCCTGAAAATTATTCTTACCTTAAGCTGGTCTTTGAGAACATTCCACATCTTTACTGAATTGTACTGATTGTTGATGGGAAGGCGAAAAGTATTAATGCTGCAAACACATCCCCATTGTTGATAGCAAGAGCATTTTCAGAGTGTTTTTCTCAGGATCATCTATCACTTGTTCTTTAAAATACAAGTGCAAACATTATTTCATAACTTAGAGTTGAGTAAAGATGTAACTGCCCAATTCATAAAATTAAATGTTTGCCTTTCATTTCTCTTTGCACGTATTGGTTTTTTCTTTAAACGTATTGTTTGTTTATTTCTTGTAGTGAATTTATTTTTCTCTCCTTTAATTCTCCCCTTTCTTGCTCCTTTCCATGTTTTCACCCCTGTTACTGGCCTCAGTCTATTTAAAACTGTCTAACTCCCAGAAATCAAACAATAGTTGATGGTGACATGATGGTCAGTTCTTGTGAGAGGAGGAAATCTAATTCATCTATGATTGGTCTGGGAGTGTCATGTGTCATGAGTTGTTCTTTAACTCAGTTAGCTTGGTATTTGTTACTGCACTGACATGATCCTTAACCTTGTTGTTCACGTTTGGCTAGTAGAGCACTTCTCTTACCTTGCTCATTCTAGATTCAATTCCTTGATGGTTTGCATGGATGCGCTTCAAGATCTCTTTTCTCATCTCTTCAGGGAAATCGTCAGGCCTGGCTGAGGAGATTGTCAGTCTGTAGTCCTCAACCATTTCTCAGATATTGTTTTCTTGCTGTGGCACCTTTCCTGAATTCCAATCCTTGAATCATTATTCATTTTCCTGGAATGTCAGTTATTTTATTCTCTTTTTCTAATGCAAGAACTGTCACAAAGTAATTATTCAACACATCTGTCATTTCCTTATTCTCATTTGCAATACCATTGGCATTTACTTAAAAGGAAATTCCCCTTGCTCTTCCAATTTAAATGTTAAAAATGAATTGGCCATGATATGGCTCAAAACATTATTTTTACATTCCTTTTTGCAATTTGGAGTATTTTTGTCTTCCATTGCTGTTCTTTACATGCATTCCCATCCATAAAGAGATAGGTATGTGAGAAACAGGGCAAATGTAGGCCAGTCAAGCTTTCACATAGCTGATCTGATTATGGCCTTGACTGTCCTGTCCTGTCCCCATCCTTACTTCCTTATAGGTCAAGCATGTGTCCAAATCAGCCTCAAATATATTCAATGAACTAATCTGTGTGTTAGCGAATTCCAACAAATAACGGTCCTTTGAAGCCCCCTCAGAACCGTCAATCTTTCAATGAGATCATTTGTTGCTCTTTCTGACTCCAATTATTGCTTTAGCAAAGCAGCCAAACTTTCCCCATAAGTCAACTCTTCGATCTCAGAAATGAACCAGATGAATGACTCCAATGTAAATAAATTCCTCCGTAAATAAAGAGAAACCTCCACATAGTTTGACAGATGTGGTTTCAGTGCAGCTGTGGCCAGATTTCCCTACTTTTATTCCCCATCCCCCTTGCAATGAAGGTCAACATTCCACTTGTCTTCCTAATTACCATTGTACCTCCTTGCTAACTTTCTGTGATTCATGCTGTAGGACCACAATTCCTCCTGTCTTACAGAATTCTGCAGTCTCTCTCCAGTCTGTAGTTTGCCCACATCATACTCCATTGGTTTCTTACTAATTTGACCTATCTAAATCCCTTAGAAGACTCTATGAGCCAATTTTTTTTATTTCTGAGGTGGGAACCAAGAGTCTGGAGATACCCAACATCATGATCCCACTTCCTACTTAGCAATGCTCTTTCATTTAGCAGTGCTCAGGTTGATCTGGAATTGAGACTGTTGCAAGGAAGATGTAGAGCCCTAAATAACCTCCAAATCAGCCCTAAGTAATGCATCAAAGTCTTCACAAAGCTCCTAAATCTGTTAAGATAAACAAAATTACTTCACTAGCTAATGGAGGACACAGTGTCCTCTTAAGAGCTCTTAACCGGGTCAAGGTAAAATGTTCTTTTACTGGTTTCTAAAACCTCTCCATTCTTTGGGTCAAGCACTAACCTTCACAGCATTAGAAGCGTTTTCTCTCAATTTGATGCCTTACTATCCATGCCTTAGCCAGCCATGCTCTTCTGTCTTGTAGACTGGTCTTTGTCAACAGAATATGCCTTTGTTCAGGGTTATAAAATATTTAATGTCTGCCACTGCTCATCAACTATCATTCCTGTTAAACTATTTTCCCAAAGCACTTCAGGGATCTCAATCTTTATGCTTTTGTTATTGTTATAAGTTAAGTTTAATACTAGTGTCGGACTCAAGTCTCTCACACAAATTGATTGTGACATCATACTACGTGAAGATCACTCTTCCCTAGATAATCTTTCACTGTGAGATCATGACTGAACTTTGTGTCATTAGACATTACCAGGTCTATACTAGACTATTCCCTGATTTGTTCTTGTTTCAAAAAATTCTAAATGGAGTCTATGAACCTATTTATACCATTGCTCTCCAAGCAAACATTGCCAATTCCCATAATTTGTGGTTTCCACTATCTTTGAATTTTCATCTTCTATCATACCTGCCAGCTCTTTTAATAATTTTGGGTGTTTTACCTGATGGATAGAGCTGTTTTCCCTTAGAGTTACAACTGGTCCTATATTGTTTCTTGAACATGTCCCATTATTCATCCGTAACAGTTTTAACAGGTTTGCTGTCATTTTTAGTTTTACTCACTTTGTTAATATTAGCCTTACCAAAATCTGCAATCTGAGTAACTGTGTTACATTTGATCTCTTCAAACTTAACATATGACTTGATATAAGGATATCGCGTAAATAATTGTTGCTTTGCGCTAATTTATTAACTAAGTCTGGCTCATTACGAAATCCTTACTAACACTACTGTTCTTATCAGAGTAGACCGTTCCAGAAAACTATCTTGAATTCTACTCAAGAAATTCAATCTGGCTTGAACTTTTTGAGAAGAAGTGTGGCTGTAGGGAGTGAAAAGGAGGACTAAGGCACCTCAGGAGCCAGGGCAGTAAGTGACTGGGAGTAGCCACATATACTTACTCAGATTACCATTATATTATGTAATTGTCAAATAGCTGACTAACTGACTATTAGATTAGCTAATAACTGAATATACAGGGAGTACACAAGAGTGTCATGTGTCATGGTGTCATCCAATTGTCTTAAAGATGTAATACCTGTCTGAGCTCTGAGCAATAATAAACAGTGGTCACCCCTCTGTTGGAAAAATGCTGAGGAACCATAAAAAAGTCCGAACTGGGCCTTTACCTACATAAATCACTACTGTTTCAACCATCTAGTCCATACTCCTTGATTCATCTGGTCTCTACTCCCAACCCACCTGGCACCGTACCCCCTTACCCACCTGAGAAGCTAACACTTCACTCAGTTGCCTTCCACCCTACTTTATCACCCCAATTACCTTACACCTTGCCCCCTCATCTTGCCTCTGAAAGTGGAAGGCAATGGCAAACTACCACTGACAAAAACTGTCAAGAAACACAGCTCAAGGTAAAGCTATCAATGATGAACAAGGAACCTGCCTTCAGGCAGAGCATGAGGATGGAAGCAAGGAATGAATGAATGAATAAATGAAGTCATACTCTGACTCTGAAAATAATTATTTGAGATCAGAATGATATTTAATCAAAATATTTGCATTAATTTCAAGTCCTATTGCAGGGCAGCATGATGGCTCAGTGGTTAGCACTGCTCTCTCAGTACCAGGAACCCAGATTTAAACCTAGCATTGGGCTAGGAGTGGAGTTTACTATGTGGAGTTTGCACATTCTTCCTGTGTTTGCGTGGGTTTCTGTTGGGTGCTCTGGTTTCTTTCCACAATCCAAAGATGCGCATGTTAGGTGGATTAGCCATGCTCGATTGTCCAGGGATGTGCAGGCTGAGTGGATTAGCCATGAGAATGCAGGGTTACAGGGATAGGGTAGGGAAGTGGGCTGGGTGTGACCATCAAGTGGATTCGATGGACCGAATGGCCTATTTCCACACTGTAGGGATTCTGTGTGTTTTTAATTAGTCTTTTTACGCATATTAGTGTCTTTGCCTGATATTCTCTTACTTTCTTTTGTTATTTATATGTACTATAATTTTAACCCATGCATTTCAAATCCCTTTAATAGTATCCCCTACTTAATTCAATTTAGTTCTGTCTCCTTAAATGTAATTAATTATTCTGCTTACCTATCTATAAGTTACTTAGCACAAGGGAAACCAGCCATTGGAGGCCACTTATCTCAGACCCAGGATAATGTCCTAGGCTGAAGAATCTTGAGCATTTCATCTATGATTTTCCCTCTATCTAATGGTTAGAAGTTAGAAGGTTCATTGCTGATTGCACAGTGCTTAGTTCCAGCTACAATTATTCAGATACTGAAGCTGTCCATGCCCATATGCAATAAGACGTGGGCAACATTCAAATAAAAATCATGCCAAGTGTGAGAAAATAATCAGTTCCAAACAAAAGGTCTGTCTTTCCTTAACATTTAATGGTATTGTCATCAAATTCTCACCATCTAATTTCTGGAGGTCACCACTGGCCAGCAACTTAATCACATAAACTCTATGGCTATAAGAACAAGTCATCCTCTGTTAAATGGCATACCTCCTAAGTCCTCAAAGGTTTTCCACAGTCCACACACATTAGGAGTGGAATGAAATATTTTCCACTCACTTGGATCTGTGCAGCTTGAATGACACTCAAGAAGTTTGACACCATTTGGGACAAGATAAGCAGTCGATCAGCACCCTACTCTGTATGAATGTTCCTTCCTTCAACCAGCAATGGCAGCAGTACCATCTACAAGACACACAGCAGCGACTTGTCAAGGCCTCTTCAACAGCACGTCCGAACTCATAATAGCTACCACTTAGAAGGAACAGACAGCAGGGACATCCACTTGCAGTTCTTTTTCAAGTCACACACAATCCTGATGTGCGATGACTGTACATTATCATTCCTTCACTGTCAATCTGTCAACATCCTAATTTGTCCCTCCCTGATTGATCCAAGATGGCGGTGGAGTAGGATGCTTCAGACTCACCTCGTCCACTCTGTCCATTTCCTTTTTTTATACATTTTTCTTCTACTTGTTGTTTTCTTTTCCCTTCTTGCTTATTTTTTCTGTCGGCCACAGACTCCCAACCTCAAACTCTGCGCAGACCTGGCATGGTGACCTCCCAGCCGAGTGGGGTGACCTCCTGGCCTTGTGTGGTGACCTCTCAGCCTGGCAGGGAGACCTCCCGGCCTAGTGTGGTGAACCTCCCAGCCTGGTGGGGTGACCTCCCGGCCTGGTGTGGTGACCCCTAGCCTGGTGGGGTGAACTCCGGGCCTGGCGTGTTGACCTCCCAGCCTGGTATGTTGACCTCCCAACCTGGTGGGGAGACCTCTTGAGCTGGCATTTTGACCTCTGGGTCTGGTGAGGTGGACATTTGGCAATATTCCAGTAAATCTTTTCAGTAATCTCTTCAGTTTAATGACAGGGCAGCGAGAACTATACGCAATATTCCAGAAATGGCTTTACCAACAATCATCAACATGTCGTCCCACCTCTATACTCAAAGGTCTGAGTATGAAGGCAAGTAGGCTGAAACCTTAACCACCCTGTCTACCTGTGAGGCAAATTATGTACCTGAACCCTGCAGTCTCCCTTTTCTACAACACCATTCAGGGCCCTACCACTACTTCTATAAATCCTGCCCTTGCTTGTTTGACCAAAATGCAAAACCTCACATTTATCCAAATTAATCTCTATTTGCCACTCCTCAGCCCATTGACCCAACTAATCAAGCTCTCTTTGTATTCCTGGATAATCTTCTTCACTCTCCACTGTACCACCAAGTTTGGTGTAATCTGCACAGTTACTAACCATACCTTCTATATTCTCATCTAAATCATTTGTATAAATGACAGACAAGTGAAAAATCAAAGCTATGGATAATGATTCAAATGATTCAATTTCTCTCCCTCACACTGTTGCACACTGTAGCATCTCCAAATCTGTTTCACTATTAAACGTCATAAGTACTTAAACAATTATACTTCTAAAGTCACTTAAAATGGAAAGGAAAACACAAGGGGGCATTACAATTCTTTTCAGCTGTCAATTCTCAAAGGATGACGCTGATGAGGGAGGCTTGAAATTTTACCTGAGTGAAGGCAGTGCAATTTAATAATATTGATTCTCAACCATTGCAGTTCAAACTGTGCAAAGTGACACTGACAGCTACTGCAGGTTTGGAATATTGGAGTAGAGACTCTGTTGGAATAGATGGCAGGACTCTTAAGATAAAGCAGGATCATTAAAAAGAACAGAGCTTGGGACAAATAAAACAAAAGCAAAATAAATGTTGTAGTTGTTGCAATGGATTAGAAGAAAAACAAATAAAACAGACATGCAAGCACAGGTCTCATAATGGATTAGTCCTAGCACAACTTGTTAGTTATTGTCTTCATAAATTTAAGATGGTAACTTCATGTTAAATTGTAAAAAGCTCTAAATTACAAGCCACTTGCTTTATATTACTTAGGTGCAATCTTAATAACGTTGCTGCTCAATTGAAGAGTAGAAAGCAGCCTGTCTTGTCTGGAGTATGATGGTGCCTAGATTAGAGTGGTGCTGGAAAAGCACAGCAGGTCAGGCAGCATCTGAGAAGCCATTTCAGGCAAAAGCCCTTCATCAGGACTGAAGGCAGGGAGGGTCAGGGGGAGGGTGGAGTGGATAGTTGGGAAGGGAGATTGGCGGGTAGGACAGGTCATGGGGACGGTGCTGAGCTGGAAGGTTGGAACTGGGGGAAGGTATGTTTGTTCTCAGTGATGTCATCCTTGCTACAGCTTGGTATGTTTCACTACATGTTAGCCCATGTGACATATATCACAGAGAGTCAAATTTGCATTGAATCAGAGTTCTGGAAGCTTATCAGCAAGTAACTGTGTTTGCTAATATGACATCTTAAACTTACACAGTACAGGCTATAAAAATATATTTTAATCAATCGGTTCAGTTATGATTTAACACACCTTTGGAGCAGGTGTGACTTGAACACAGATCGCAAAATAAGTCACTAACACTGCACTGCAAGAGCTCTCGGTATGGATTATATGCTTACTTATATTACTATTGATCATACACATAGACAGATGGACTAACCTTGCATGTTAACAGACTAATACCAACTGACTAACAGATCAAAATGTTTTATATAAAAGTATTACATGTCATGATGTTACCTAGCTGGCTTAAATATGTTACCTAGCTGGCTTTTCTGAAATCTGTTTAACAATACAACCGCTAGTGATGGACTTCAATACCTGTAACTCCTGATCCACCTGACATATTCAAAAATTATAACAATGATTTACCTTGGGAATTACAACCTTCTTATCTCAAGAGGTTCCTGTAATACTCTATATTAATTATAGCAAGTTCAGACTTCATAAAAGAAAGTCACATCTGTAATTTTTCAAGGCATACTTTAGTTCAATGGCACTGCATTCATTCAATAGTTAAAGAGTTACTCCTTCTCAAAGTATTACTCAAAATCTAATCATTATTCTGAGAAGTACAAGTCTTAAGATTCACTTAATCAAGCTAATCTCCCCTTAAAGCTGACTAGAGACAAGGTCTGGAAAAGGAGAAATCTCGCTGGAATTTAATATTGTGCCAACTCATTGAAGTAGATACAAGATAACGCTGAAAAATTAATTAATTAAGTCACCGCAAAAACTAAAATACTGAGCCTCTTCCTTAGAATGAATCACCAATGACAATTGATTTGTGATCTCCACTGCATCTTTCATTTGAAGATAAAGCAAGGGACCAAGGGAAACATTATTAATATAACAAAATAACAAGAGACAAGTTGCCAAGTTAATGTGCCTGTGTGTGCGTGTCTGTGCTGAGAAATTGAACGCTGGGGAAGTATAATGACTGACACAGGCAATACCTGTCCTTCTACTGAAAAACGGGAAGGATTGTTCAAATTGAGGAAAATACTTCTAAATACAAAATTTGAACTATACTTCTTAGAATGAAGCATTCTGAACTGAAGTATCACAATGTTTGAATGTATATAGATTTGACCATGTATATAAACAGATGATCAAATTCACCGAATCCATGGACAATGGCACGGACTATGGATGCAGAGATCTGGTACAATTTTACTGATTTGCATTACCATTCTTTCTATTAGAGGTGATAGCATAAATTTTCTGGTTTTGGCACAGTTTACATCAAATTGGTGATTGGCAGGTTTTAAGCATATTAAAATAGAATTTGTTTTTGCACCAATTTTCCTATCAGCATAATTTTGGGTGTAGCTTTGGGTAGGTGAAGAGTTCAAATTAGCACTGGAAGCAGAAAACTCCATACAAGAGAACTTTAAAGAAGGCTCCAATTGATAAATGTTGCGGTGACTTGTGAACAGAGACTAGGTTGTGAACTTAGGAGTCTCTAGTCAAGAGCTACCCACAAAGACAAGCGCATGGAAGTGCTTGGTCACCACTACCTCATAGAATGGCCCCTGGGCATGTGTGCAAAGGTCTACCAGCTGAGAATCAGTCCATTTAGCCATATGAAGACCCACAGAAAAGACTTGTCCCCCGATAGGAATCAGCATCAAACTGAGGGAAAGCCAGTGATAATGATGATGATGATCAGATTTTACAGACTTAGAGTGCTTCAAAACGTATCTCCATCCAGCAGTGGCATTTGCTAAGATTAGAGAGGCAGATGTGCAGACATACGGTCAAGGAACAAGGTTCCCAATGGCAGAACCAGAAGGTGGCTGCTGGAATTTGTAGGCAACTGCAGCCACCGGTTTGAAAAGCAAGATCCCACAAAAAAGCAATGACTTAATCACTGTTAATCTGCCTTTGGGATCAGTGCAGGAATATGTCTTGTTTTGAATAGTATCCTTGTAGGGCCATTCAGTCCGCTCATCCAAGTTTCCTTCAGGACTAAGAGCTTAGATGCAACATCTGCCAAAGTGCTACATGCACATCTGTTTGCAGCTATGGGTCCCAACTACAAGCAACTGTCCAGAGGATAGGCAGAATTTAAAATGAGGCCGTCAGGAGTGGGAAATGAGGTCGGCAACTTAATTAGGTGGGAGTTGAATCATAGTTTCCTAAACTAAAAACAAAGAATGCTGGAAATCTGAAACACAGACAGAAAATGCTGGAGAAATTTAACAGGTCTGGCAGCACCTATAGCGAAAGAAGCAGAATTAACATTTTAAGTCCAGTGATCCTTCATCAAAGTTCTGTTTCTGCCCGTCTTCTTGGTTTCTTAATGACATGTTGAGTTTGAAATCTGAACGTAGCAGCACACCAGTGGAAGAGTGGGCATCTCACTGTGCAGACCTGTTTACCATCCACGTGAATATAGTGAATACCATCAAATGGCAACTGCACCAAATTAAATCCTGCCTTCAAGATTAAGTCTGTGACATTTGAGAAACTAGTGCCTCTTCTTCCCTAGCAGATTAAAGCTCCTTTGGATCTGAGGTGATTATTTGTCAACAGCATAGAGTGAAAAGGAGGAACTGGACTGTCCAGTAGCAGCAAGGAGGAGAGAAGGTAGCAGCGTTTGGATCTGCTGATGGTGCAAATGGGTACTCAGATGTCAATACAACATGGCACTGGATTATATGAGGGCAGGTGGGGAAGAAGGCTTCAATGGCTCCAGCTGACAGGGTGAGGTCAGTCATTGTAATGGAAGACCATTGGCACATCAGTGCACGTTCAGAACTGGCACCAACTGCCTTGAGATGTCTGAATCCAGGTTAGAGATGGCTGAAGCTTTGCCAGGGGGCAGTGACTGGCCTGTGTGTGTTAATTCATCATGATCTGATGCTAGTCACCATCCAGGCAGCAGTGGCTGTGAATTTGTACACCCTCATTCCAGGGCTCCCCAGGGGGCACACTTGGCATTTCCTCAATACGTAGATAGCTAGGGGAAGTAACTAATGGCTTGTTCAGAAGGGCTATCAAGTTTATCCGATTCACAACAGGTGCTGAGAGCTAGGCTGCAACAGTAGTTGGTCTCAGGGCCATCACATTGTTCCCACAGGCGCAGGCTATAGTGGACTCATTCAGCTCCCTGGAAAAAGCACCTACATTTGTCAATTGAAAGAACTTTCACTTCCTCAATGTTAAACCAGCCTGTGCCTCTGGAAAAGAATTCTATAGGGCTGTATTTCCCAGGGAGCTCTCCTGGAGTATATATTTGATGCAGTTGCCAGTTACCACAGTTGGTGGAGGTCTTGTCCAAGTGCAAGGTGGGATCCTGGATGACAATGGCTATTCCCTGAGGCTGTGTTTCATAACACCCACACAGTGTAACAGAGGGCTTTTACAATGCAGCTTATGGATTGACCAAGCTAACCAGAGCATCGACCGTTGGCTTCTTGAAAATGTGTTTGCAGGGTCTTGACTTGACCGGCAGAGCAGTGCAACACTCCCCATAGTGTGTCTCCAGGTTTGTCATAGTCTGCTGTGCATTACACAAAGTTACAATGCAAAGGGGAGAGGGATTATCATGCAACGATGTGGATGAACTTTCAAATGATAATGACAGTGAGGAATCCGCAGTAATTTGCTTTTAAAGAAATAAAAGTTTTGCTGCATCTCCCAAAGGTGTCAGAACCCGGCTGAGAAGTACCAGGACTGTCAGAGGCAATCTGATCTTCAATTGTTTTGACTGGGAATGAAGCACTTTCGTGCTCTTGACCCAACTATCTTCAGCTGCTTTATCAATGCCCTTCCTTCCATCACAGGGTTGGAAGTAGGGACGTTTGCTGATGAATGCACTAATGTTCAGCACCATTTGAGACTCCTCAGACAACTGAAGCAGTTCATGCTCAAATGTAGCAAGACCGAGACAATATCCAGGTTTGGGCAGACAAGTGGAAAATAACATTCACGTCAGACAATGACCATCTCCAATAAGAGATAATCTAACCACTGTCCCTTGGCATTACTATCTCTGAATCCTTCTCCACCAATATCCTGGGCATTACCATTGACCAGAAACTCAACAGAATTCAGCATATAGATATATTGGCTCCAAGAGCAGATCAGAGGCTAGGAATACTGCAGCAACTAACTCACCTCCTGACTCCCCAAAGCCTGTCTAGCAGCTACAATGTACATATGCCTGGATGAATGCCACTCCAGCAACTCTCAAGAAGCTTGACACCATACAGGATAACGGTCCTTGGCATTACATCCACTCTGTACACCAGTAACAACAATTGCCTCTTGTTATGCTGTACCTTTTCTATGGTTTTATAAGACATCTTTCTGCTCCCTGCCTGCATCAACAGGACATGAGTACGCAAGCAGCACGTCACTTTTTACACTCGTTTATAACCTTGGCCAATCTTGTTCACAGATCATTCATGGGAAGGCCAGCAGATGGTACATGCCCAGCCACCTAGGATTCACATTATGTCGCACAAATGACCATCCGGTAAAGACTGACTACTAGGACATCAGCACATTGCTGTTTAAACAAGGGAGAGATCCCTCAGTGCCCCCTATTCAGCAGCGACTACTAATCATGAAGCATGCCTATGTAATATGCCCTCTGGATGGGAAAATCTCAAAAAATATACATCATGTACAAAGTATTAATTCCTCTACATCATCTGCTCATGCCAGAGGGTACACCAAGGACTGACTCCCAGGATGGTAGGACTGACATATGAAGGGAAATTGGATTAGTCAGGACTATCTTTACTGGAGTTTTGAAGAATGAAGGGAGACCTCATAGAAACCTAGAAAATTCAAACAGGATAAATGCAGGAAAAATGTTCCCGACAGCTGGGAGTCCAGAAGCACACAATAATCAAGTGAACAAAATATAATGAAAAATGTATTTACATGTACATGTCCGTATGTTTACAGTTGTCTTAATACCCATGCTACCATTGTGCATTCTAAAACTTTCTCTTATGCCAACGCCTTAGAAACAGAGAAAATAGAATCCCAAGCAAGCCATTAAACCCATTGAGGCTGCTCTGCTGTTCAATCTGATCATGTCTGATCATTCAGTCCAGTCCCCTTATTCTGCTTTCTCCTCAAACCCTTTGATCCCTTTAGCCATGAAGACAACATCCAACTGCTTCTTAAAACTATTCCATGTTTTGGCCTCAACCATGTTCTGTAGCAAGAATTCCACAGCCTCACCACTCTCTGGGTGAACAAATTTCACCGTATCTATGTCCTAAAAGGCTTACCCCATATCCTTAAACTGTGGCCCTCTGCCATCAGGAACACCTTTCCTGTGTTCTGTAGCAAGAATTCCACAGCCTCACCACTCTCTGGGTGAACAAATTTCACCGTATCTATGTCCTAAAAGGCTTACCCCATATCCTTAAACTGTGGCCCTCTGCCATCAGGAACACCTTTCCTGTATTGACATCTCAACCACACAGCTGCACATGTCCTCGGTGACCTACCCTCGCTGCAGAAGAGCACCCTCAGTGTTCACAGACAATAGACAATAGGTGCAGGAGTAGGCCATTCTGCCCTTCGAGCCTGCACCACCAATCATTATGATCATGCCTGATCATCTTCAATCAGTATGCTGTTCCTGCCTTATCTCCCTAACCCTTGATTCCACTATCCATGAGCGCTTTATCCAACTCTTTCTCAAGTGAATCCAGAGACTGGGCCTCCACTGCCTCTGGGGCAGAGCATTCCACACAGCCACCACTCTCTGGGTGAAGAAGTTTCTCCTCATCTCTGTCCTAAATGGCCTACCCCTTACTTTTAAGCTGTGTCCTCTGGTTCGGGACTCGCCCATAGCGGAAACATATTTCCTGCCTCCAGAGTGTTCAATCCTTTAATAATCTTATATGTCTCAATCAGATCCCCTCTCAGTCTTCTAAACTCAAGGGTATACAAGCCCAGTCGCTTCAGTCTTTCAGTGTAAGGTAATCCCGCCATTCCAGGAATTGACCTCGTGAACCTACGCTGCACTCCCTCAATAGCCAGAATGTCTTTCCTCAAATTTGGAGACCAGAACTGCACACAATACTCCAGGTGTGGTCTCACCAGGGCCCTGTACAGCTGCACAAGCACCTCTTTGCTTCTGTACTCAAT
>NC_057710.1:122893483-122921874 GCF_004010195.1 Chiloscyllium plagiosum
GTCCTCAGTTTTCCCACTTATCTTTGCTATATTATACTTTTTCTCTTTTGATTAATATGTTTCTTAACTTCCCTCGTAAGCCACGGCCACCCCTGCCTCCTCATAGGATTTTTCTTCCCTTTTGGAATGAACTGATCCTGCATCTTCTGCATTATACACAGAAATATCTGCCATTGTTCCTCCACTGTCATCCCTGCTAAGGTATTGCACCATTGAACTTTGGCCAGCCCCTCCCTCATAGCTCCATAGTTCCCTTTATTCAACTGAAATATTGTCACTACCGAGTGTACCCTCTCCCTTTCAAATTGCAGATTGAAGGTTATTGTATTATGGCCACTACCTCCAAATGGCTCCTTCACTTCGAGGTCCCTGATCAATACTGGTTCGTTGCACAATACCAGATCCAGAATTGCCTTCTCCCTGGTAGGCTCCAGCACCAGCTGTTCTAAGAATCCATCTCAGAGGCACTCCAGAAAGTCTCTTTTTTGAGGTCCAATACCATCCTGATTCTTCCAGTCTACCTGCATGTTGAAATCCCCCATAACAACTGTAGTAACATCTTTGCGACAGGCCAATTTCAGCTCCTTATTCAACTTACACCCTACATCCATACTACTGTTTGGGGGCCTGTAGATAACTCCCAAGAGGGTCTTTCTACCTTTAGAATTTCTCAGCTCTATCCATACTGACTCTACATCCCCTGATTCTAGGACCCCCCCGCGCAAGGGACCGAATATCATCCCTTACCAACAGGGCCACCCCACCCCACAGACAGTCTGGAGCACAGGATGGCATCCCTAGACCATGGGACTGCACTTTATATGTAGTAGATATGGATGCATTTGGACAAGAGGGAGTTGGCTCTGGTGGGGGGCAATGATGGGAATCCAAGAACATGTTTCAACAGATGAAAGGGGAGGAGGTGGGTTTTACTTCCAAGGAGGATGGGGGTTGAGTCACAAAAAAAGCCTGTTTAATGGCACTGCAACTGGAGGGCTTTCCTGCAAACATGTTGTCTGTTTTCCCCTGCCTACAGATACTGAATGATTGCAGAGGCAGCTCTTTTACAGTCTGCCCCTTCCCATTTGCATCATGATTATGTGTGTTGCAGGTCTCATCGTGAGTGGAAGGGATGTCTATTTCTGGTCTCACCATTGGGAGGCGCACTTTACATTTCGCCAAGTATCTCACATGCCTGACAGAGGAGGCGCATCCCTCCCTCCTCTTCTTCCAAGCATCTTGGATATGAGGATTGACATTTGCGAACATACTGGTGCCAAAAAGCAGATGAAGACCGAACAATGAATAATTTAGAATAGCTGACACAAAGGCGCATTGGAACTGTTGAGAAATGACTAAGATAGACTTATCATTATATTACTGTGTCCTTTCCTTGACCCATCTAACATTCTGTGGGGTGCCAACTGTATTAGACATGATTTCTGTTGAGTGTTCTGCATCTCAGAAAAGCCTAATATGGCTAATGGAATGGACTTGCCCATAAATTAAAAGATAATGATGGGGCCTGTTTGCTTGACGTGGGATGTTGTGCTGCCAGAAACCCTGATAGCAGAGAATAGAATCCTGGAAGAAGAGATTCCAATGCTGGACAACAAGAAGAGCTGGAGTTTACCATCTCCAGATTTTAGAAAGTGCTTTATCTTTCTCCTCCCCACTTGGTGTGAAAAATACCATGTGCCTGTAGCTACTCAAGGAGATTCAATATGTTTATTTATTGTGGATTAGCTTTTCCTATATTAAACAAAAGCACATTAGGATGTAACGATCACCGTGTATACATACATACAAAAAGAGAATCTATTTTTATTGGGTGACTGAATTAGTTCGAACATTTGAAATATTCATGCAATGAAATAGTTAAATACTTTGGATTCTATTCAGTAAAATTGGGTTACATACAACCACACTATTCAATGCACTGTTATTTATTGCATCATAAATTTGGCAACTTTCTCTGCTGTAAATATCAATGAAACAAACAAGGTCCTTGATGCCCATAATCTTTTCAAACATTTTGCACACCACTATTTTTGAATGTATGGGTAATACTCAGGGAATTCTCAACCAAGATATCTAATAATTATTCATCTCTAATTCCTGGTGATTCAGTATTCTCGGATATATACAGACTCCCCCATTGAATGGAAATTCAGACAGCATTACAAAGAGTTAGAGAATGGTTAAGTCGGCTTGCAATGGAAATTTAGGGCAGAGGAGGAAGAGTTGTTAAGTACTTCAAACTAAGAAGAAACACTGAATAAATGTGCTGTTATGGACTAGGCCAGATCACTCGAAACAGTCTTGAGCAGCAGCCCAGACCGTAGCTTTGAAATTTGTTTTGGTAAGTTTTCAGTGACAATTACCGGAAGTAAGTTAGCTGGGTTGATTACTAGGTTTAAAAACAGACAGAAAGTTATTCACAAAGTTACACAATGAAACACAAAGAACGGAATAAAGAACCCCTACAGAACTCAGCCTATCCAAACTAGACTTAATTATGCTGTTCCGAATATACACAACTGTCCCAATAAGCAAACCCCTTTAAAGAACAGTAAAAATGCTTACAGGCTGAAGTTAGCAGGGCAGAAGGAGAGAAAGCCTGTTCACACTGCTGAACTTCTAACTGGTTCTGGATTGAACTGCTCAGCTAGAAAGCTGACCACTTCTCCTTCATTTTACGGGACACTTCTAAAACATGACCACTTTGGCCTGAAGTCTCATCTGTTTACATATAAACAAAAAGGCCTTTCAATACCCTTTAATTTCTGTACCTAACCAGTCTAATCGGAACCGGGAGATGTTTATAACCCCTCTGAAAACAATTAAAGACACAGTATCCTTGAAAAGAGGAACAGCTTTTAGAAAAAAAGGGACCAGCTTTGTGACACCTCTCCCCTTAAAAAAAAATGAATCATCAATACCAACAAATGGCTTCATTTTTAAAACCTTTCAAAAACAAACTGGTGAGTAGTCTCAAACACACAAATACACTATACTAACTATACACATGCAAACATGCACAACCACATGCAAATTCAGTCCATGGCACATGGCACACCCGCTACTAAACACCCCCCCCCACCCCCGTATCTCATTCGAGTCTCGATAATGCATCTGCAATCCCGTTTTCGCGACCTGCCACCTGCACAATTGTCAAACTGAACGGCTGCAACAACAAGTTCCATCTAAACAGTCTGACATTTTTGTCCTTAATTTTTTTCCACAAATGTCAATGGGTTATGATCAGTGTATACAATTGTCTCAGATGCATTGTTGGTAGTATAAACACGGAAATGTTGTCATGCCAACACCAAGCTCAAAGTCTATTTCTCCACCGTTGAATATTTCTGTTGATGAACGTTCAACCTCCTGGAAAAATACCTGATGGGTCTTTGTATTCCCTCGTCATTCTCCTGCAGGAACACCTCACTAACACCCACTTCACTGGCATCGATAGCCACCTTGAAAGGCTTCATGTAATCCAGTGTGACTAATATTGGGGCAGTGATTAACACAGTTTTTAGGCTGTCAAATGCCTTTTGACAGTCCGCTGTCCACTGAAACATCTTGCCCTTTTTTTAACAATTCAGTGAGTGGAGCAGCCACACAGCTAAAGTTCGGCACAAACTTTCGGTAAAATCCATTCAATCTCAGGAATCATAGTACTGCTTTTTTTGTCGACGGAGTGGGTGATTCCCCAATTACTTTTGTTTTTGCATCTCATTGGGCCATTTGTCCACATCCAATAATATGGCCCAGGAAGGTGACTTGGGCTTTGGCAAATTCACTTTTAGCTCGGTTTACCAGCAAGCCTGTGTCCCAAAGTTGATCGAAGAACAAATCTGATAAATGTTGTAAATGTTCCTTCCATGAGTGACTAAAAATTACCAGGTCACCAGTATACACCACACAGTTGGGTAACCCAGCAATGACCTTATTAGCCAATCTCTGAAATGTGGCTGGAGAGTTTTTCATACCAAATGGCACGACTTTGAACCGATCGAGTCCATTTGGTGTTATGAAAGCTGAAGTTGCCTTTGCTCTCTCTGAGAGAGGTACTTGCCAGTAGCCTCTGAGCCAGTCCAACTTAGAAATGTCAGTTTCTTGTCTCACTTTCTTGATGCAGTCCTCCAGCCATGGAATTCGATATGCATCAGTCTTTGTAACAGCATTGACTTTGCCATAGTCCACACATAACTGTTGGGTACCATCTGGCTTTGGCACCATGATTATGGGTGAGCTCCAGTCACTGTAACCCACTTTGATTATGCCATCTTGGAGTATGCGTTCTATCTCTTTCTGAATCTTTGTCAACTTTAAAGGGTTATGCCTATAAGGATGTTGCTGAATCGGAACAGCAGCTCCTATCTCTACATCATGTACAATTAGGTTAGTACTTCCCAGTTTATTTACTCATATCTCCCCATGTGATTCTCACTAGGCTTCTGACTACTAAGGGCTTGCTCATCCGCAGTCTCTTCCTCACTAAGTCCACCTTCAGCCTTTATCTCCAGCCTTTAAAGCTGACTTTCCTTTTCAAGTGTCAGTTTTTGAAGTTCAAACACTCTCTTTTTCCCTCTCTTCTGCTTTTAATCTTAACTCGGACTGTTTCATTTCTGCTGTCTTTTCCTTATCTCTCACCTCTAACTCAAGCCACTTCATTTGCAATTGGATTCTTGCCATCGCTATAGATTCTGATGGGTTCTCTGCAAGTTTAAACACTGAGCTACTGCTGTAATTATCCCTCCTTTCCTCACAGTAGCAGGCAGGTCCAATCCCAGCTGGTCTTCTCATTCCTGCAGCTTGGTTTTATTCACCTTTTTCAAAACTTCCAGAGTCACTGCATCCACTTCCTGAAACCTTTTGGTGACTGAAAGAGCCATTACTATCCAAAGCTTTGTCTACCAAGCAAACCAACATCTGACATAGAGACACTAGCACCTACCACTCACTGTTTAAAATCCCGCAAAGAGCCCCCAATCTGTTATGGACTGGGCCAAACCACTCAAAACATTCTTAAGCAGGCAGCCCAGACCATAGTTTTGCAATTTGTTCCGGTAAGTATACAGTGAAAATTACCCGGAGTAAGTTAGCTAGGTTGACTACTAAGTCTTAAAAACAGATAGAAATTTATTCACAAAGTTACACAATGAAACACAAAGAACAGAATAAAGAACACCTACAGAACTCAATCCAAACTAGACTTAATTATGCTGTTCTGGCAGAAGGAGAGAAAGCCTATTCACACAGGCCACTGCTGAACTTCTAACTGGTTCTGGGCTGAACTGCTCAGCTAGAGAGCTTACAGCTCCCTTTCATTATACAGGTCACTTCTAAAACATGACCACTTTGGCCTGAAGTTTCATCAGTTTACATATAAACAAAAAGGCCTTTCAATATCCGTTAATCTCTGTACCAAACCAGTCTAATCAGAACTGGGAGAGTTTTATGACCCCTTTAAAAAAAAATCAGCAACACCTGATCTTTGTGAAAAGGAACAGCTTTTAGAAACAAGCGTCCAGCCTTGTGACAATATATAAAAATAATGGGAGTAATTAATTAGGTCCAAGGTGCTGTGTCAGCCAAGTCTCGGTTGGGAGCAATTGCACTTCTGAACCAGAAGACCAGAAGTCACATTGCAGGACTTAAACAAAAGAAAAAGCAATGCTGACACTCCAGGAAGTGCTATCCTGTCTTTCAGACGACATGTTAAACCAAGGCTCCATCTGTCCTCTCAGGGGGACCGCACAATGTTGAAGAAGAATGGGCAAGTTTTCCCTGGTGTCCTGTCTGGTATAAATTCTGTCATCAATATTTCAGAAAGAGATTATCTGGTCATTAACAGGTATGGTTTATTGAGGGAAGGGAGTTGATGGTTTAGATTCCCTACAGTATAGGGACAGGTTATTTGGTCCACCAAGTCCACACTGACCCTCCAAGCAGTAACCCACCCAGACCCATTCCCCTACCCTATATTGAGCCCTGACTAATGGGCAATTTAGCATGGCCAATTCACCTCTTTGGATTGTGGGAGGAAACCCATACAGAGACACAGGGAGAATGTGAAAACTCCACATAGACAGTCACCCGAGGCTGGAGTGAGTGACTCATGGGGCAGCAGTGTTAACCACTGAGCCACCGTGCCACCCCATGGTTAGTTCTCTCAGTTAATTGGACAGCTGGTTTGTGTTGCAGAGTGATGTCAACCGTGCGGGTTCAATTTCTACACCAGCTGAGATTAATATGAGAGATTCCCCATCTCAATCTTTCCCCTTACCTAAGGTATGGTGCCCTCAGGTTAAACCACCACCAGTTGTCTCTCTGTAATGAGAGAACAGCCCTATAGTACAGTAGGACAGCGGTGACTTTACCTTACCATTTATGGCAGCTTCATGTATCCAAATTGGCTGCTGGCTTTCTTACACAACAGTGAGGCTACTTCAAATTACTGCATTGATTATAAAATGCTTTGAAACATCCAGTAGTTATGAAAGGTACTATTTAAACACAAGTCTTTTTCAAACATAAATTTAACAAAGTAGAGGGTGCCAATGGTAAAATGATTAAATTGCAGTAAATAAAATCTGGTATTTGTAAATAATTTCATCATAACTATGAGTGAAGGAATATTAAACTAAAAACATATAATTCAGGAGAAATTTAAGCAAAATGATGGGTGAGTTGAAATTCATTGTTTCAAGTCCTTGTATCATGTGGACACTGCTGAACTCTTCACATGTCCTGAATAAACCCATGTGTGGGAAATGCCTCAGCAGCTTGAAATGGGTTTCTGAGCTTCAGAATGTGCTGGAGTCACTACCTGGTTTGCAGTTTTGGAGTAGATTTGTAGCTCAGTTTGCGGATCACATTGTAAGTTTGCTCGCTGAGCTGGTAGATTTGTTCTCAGACAAACCTCCGCATACAATGCATCATCCTCTGCCACTTCTGCCACCTCCAAATGGACCCCACCACCACAGAGATATTTTCCTTCCCAACCCTATCAGCATTCCAAAACACCATCCCTCTGCTACTCCCTCGGCAGGTCCACAACCTCTCCCCTATCCTCCCACCAGGCCACACCCCGCAGGAAATGCAAAACCTGCGCCCACACCACTCCCCTCACCTCCATCCAAGGCCCCAAGGGATCCTTCCACATCTGTCAAAAATTCACCTGTACGCCTACCAATGTCATCTACTGCATCTGTTGCACCCGGGTGTGGTCTCCTCTACATTGGGGAGACAGGACACCCTTTTGTGGATCATTTCAGAGAACATCTCTGGAACACCCGCACCCACCAACCCCACCTCCCCATGGCTGAACACTTCAACTCCCCCTCCAACCCCATCAAGAATATGCAGGTCCTGGGCCTCCTCCACCACCAAACCGTTACCACCCGACACCTGGAGGAGGAACACCTCAAATTCCGCCCTGGAACCCTGCAACCAGACTGGATAAATGTGAATTTCAATAGCTTCCTCATTTCCCTCTCCCTACATTATCCCAGTCCTAAGCATCCAACTCGGCACTGCCCCCTCTCCATTTATCTCTCAGCCCCAACCCACAAGCCTCATTCCTGATGCCCAAAACATCAATTCTCCTGCTCCCCGGATGCTGCCTGAATTGCTGTACTTTTCCAGCACCGCACTTTCGGTCCAAATTGATATGGTTGTTAATGGAGTTCTGGTTTAATGCCAGGTCTTTAGGAATTCCTGTGCCTGTCCTTGTTTGGCCTGTCCCAGGATGTATTGTCCCAGTCGAACACCTGTCCCTCTTCGTCTGTGTGTATGGATAATAATGATAGTTGGTCGTGGCTTTTGGGTGGCTAGCTGGTGCTCACGTATCCTGGTGGCTAGTTTCCTGTCCGTCTGTCCAATGTAATGTTTGTTGCAGGGTATTTTGTACATGACATTCATTCTGCTGGCTGTTGATACAGTCCTTTGTTGGTCCTTTAACTGATTAGGAGCTGTTTCAATGTGGTGGCAGGTTTGCGGGGTACCATGATGCTGAGGGGCTGGAGTAGTCTGGCCATCATCTCTGAGATGTCTTTGATGTATGGCAAGATGGCTAGACTTTCTGGGCTGGTTGTGTCTTCTTGTTTAGGTCTGCTGTGTAGGAATTGGCAGACTGCGCTTATCGGACGCCCGTTGTTCCTGAATACATTGCATAGGTGTTTTTCCTCAGCTTCTCATAGTTCCTGGGTGCTGCAGTGTGTTGTGGCTCGTTTAAATAATGTCCTGATGCAGCTCCATTTGTGGGTGTGGTGATTGCTCCTGCAGTTGAGTATTGAGTCTGTGTGTGTTGCTTTCCTGTAGATGCTGGTCTGCAGCTCTCTATTGTCTTTGTGTTCTACTGTGATGTCTAGGAAGGGGAGTCTGTTGCTGTTCTCTTCCTGTTTGGTGAACTTTATACCGGTAAGAATGTTGTTTACATGTTTGTGGGTTTCTTCTAATTTGTTGCATTTTGTGATAACAAAGGTGTCGTCCACATTGCAGACTCAAAGGTTGGGCTGGTTCATGAGAAGGGCTGTTCATTCTAACCTCTGCATAACTGCTGATATTAGTGATCCCATTGATTTGTTTATAGGACTTGTGTTGAAGGTGAAGTGGATTGTGAGGCACAGGTCTTCAAGCTTGAGGATGCTGCCCTTGCTGATGGAGTTGGTGCTGTCTGGTGTTGTGTCCTTGGTTCATCTAGCAGTGAGGCCAGTGTTTCTTAGGTCAGGCTAATGTTTATTGATGTGAATAGGGTCGTCACGTTGAAGGAAACCATGACCTCATCATCCTCTACCTTTATGTCTTTGATAACGTTCAGGAATTCCTGGGGGAAGTGGATGGAGTGGCTTGAATCTTCTACTAGGTGTTTCAGTTTGCGTTGCAATTCTCTTGTTAGTCTGTATGTCGATGTACCGGGAGGTGAGACTATCTCACCTAATCTACCAGCTCAGCGAGCAAACTTACAACTTGATCACTACCCGGTGCCCAGTAGGCAGAGAATCTGCAGGTTTGCACACTGCAGGAGGTGCAGGAGCTGCAGCTACAGAGAGTTCAGGAGAATTGGGTAACAAGCTGGCAGGGTTGGAATGGACAGACAGTGCAAGAACAAAGTGAAGTCAGCGGAGTTTTGTTTTATTTTCTCATGGGCATTTCTTGAGAAGGGGGGAGATGGATCACCTTCTTGAACAACTGCACTCTGTCTAATTTGACTTTTTGGAATGATCTGGTGCATCTTGTTGGCTTCCTCAGCCATTTCAGACAGCAGGTAAAGGTCAGCCACACTGCTGTGAGACTGAAGTCTCATGTAGACCACACCAGTTTCAGATGGCAGATCTTCTTCCTTAAGGGCCATGGGCATAATACATGGGTTTTTACAAGCAGCGTGGTTACCATAATTGATATCAACTGATATCAGGATTAACTGAGTTTATGTTTCCCCAGTTTTAAGGGGAGGTGGTTATTGTAGTAATCCAGAGGCCCAGGCTAATGCTCTGGGGACATGGGTTTGAGATCTCACCTCAGCAGTGGATGTAATTAATAAGACTGGAATTAAAGTTAGTCCAACAGCAACCGTAAAATCATTTTCAATTGTCACAAAAACTCATCTGGTTCCCTGATACTCATTTGGAAGGAAAGTCTCCCATCTACGCCTGGCCCAGCCTGGATGTCGGTCCAAAGTCACAGCGAAATGGCTGACCCCTTACTGCCCTCTGAAATGTCCAAGCCAGTCACTCAGTTGTCACTCTAACAGTTACTGAAGTTTGATAGTAAAATGAAAGCAGCTACATTGACTAAAGCAGCAGGAACAGCAATCATAGGATCCCTACAGTGCAAAGTCCTTTTGGCCCATTGAATCTGCTCTGACCCACCAAAGAACATCCAACCTAGACCCACTCCATCCCCATAACCCTGCATTTCCCATCTCTAATCCCCACCTAGCCTGCACACTATAGGCAATTTAGCCTGGCCAATTCACCTAACCTGTACATCTTTGGACTGTGAGAGGAAACCAGAAAACCTGAAGGAAACTCACACAGACACAGGGAGGACATGCAAATTCCACATAGTCACCCAAGGTTGGAATCAAACCTAGGTCGCTGGTGCTGTGAGGCAGCAGTGCTAACCACTGTGCCACCCAAATGACGCACACGCCCCTGTAGATCTTGCAAAGTCCTCCTTAACAGCATTGGGTACCCACCAAAATCATTATTCACTCCCTCTATTACAGACACACGATGCAACAATGAGCACCATCAGGATGGTGAGCTGAAGAAACCTATCGACACCTTCCAACCCCACATCTCTACCCCAAAAGGACAAGAGTAACAGATACTTTTGAGCACCATAAACTGTAATTTCCCTTCAAGACACACACCATCCTGACTTGGAATGATATCACCATTTTTCCATTGGATTGAAATCCTAGAACATGCTAGTGGCACTGTTGGTGGATCTGCACAATGTATAAAGAAGGCAACTCATCACTGTCTCTTCAAGGGCAATTCAGGATGGACAATCGACATTGGCCCAACAAGCAAAATACACAGTGCATAAATGTATTAAGAAGAAAACTGCCAGATTGGTTTTGAACCCAAATTTCCAGAACATTAGTATTTTGCCACTCCACTAACATTACATGGCACTGATATCCATTACATATGTGTGTGTGTGTGTGTGAGTGTGTGTGCCTATATGTGTGTGTGAGTATGTGTGTGTTTATGTGTTTGTGTGTGTGTGTGTGTCTGTCTGTCTGTGTGTGCGTGTGTGTTAGTGTGCATGTGTGTGTGTGTGTGGAGGGGGGGGCATGGAGAATGGGAGATCTGGGGAATACTGAGATGATCCAAGTACAAAATGTGCATGTTCACATGGGGGATAACAGAACGGCCTGCAAAGTTCAATATCCCAAATGATACCAAGATGATTAAATAGAAAAAGAAAACTTAAGACATTCTAAGGTGCACAGTTGAGCAGAAAGCCCTGCTGAGCATAGAAAGTACAGAAGAACTCTTGTAATAAAAAAGAATACACATGGGATCCAGCCATTGTGCAGAATCCTGTTCCATGATCCTTGGCATTGAATCTTGCTTTGTGGTGGACCTGTCAAAGCACCAGACAGTTGTATGCATCCCCATCAGCCTTCTTCTCGAGGCTGCCTCATCAAAGCTTTTGTCTGAACTCTTTACAACAGGATCCTGTATGACACTGCACTCCAGCAAGCTGATACCTATACTCCTCTTGGCCACGAACCCATTTGTGTGCTGTACCTCACCAAATGCAGATCCCAGCTCTAAACAATCTTCTGAAGAATGTGCATTGTCAATATCTGAGCTCGAGAATAAATCTAATATCAGCATTCCTTTTCATGCTGTCTTCTAGTGCCTGGCCAAGTTGAAATTCATATAAGGATTTCAACTAGGGTTGTGGGAAAGATTGCGCTAGGGAAAGACCCAGGTGTATGCCTAAACTGCCTTCATCTTCTAAGGCAAGAGAGACTGTTGGATGAGGCAAAACGATGTGAAAAGTCGGATTCAGGATGAACATACCACCATCTTCATTGCTTTCAGCCCCGTCATAATCATGGCCTGAGCAATGGCTGCTTCCAATGATAACAAGCATTGTCTCCTCCCTGTGGATGTTTCCTGCCAGGTCGCTGTTGCTGATTCCTGTAATGCAGCATTTTGTCCTGCAAGAATGAAGCAAATGTGGCAATCACTTTGTGCAATGTGTTTGGGTGTTACGGTTGAACAGCTGGCAGTATATTCAAGCTGGGAGATGTGGTGGAGGGGTTTGCAGTAATGCTTAGCTTGTCAGCATGAGGAGTAGCTAAGATAAAGAGACATGAGTTGTGATTAGTGGAGATTAGTGGGTGATAGACCAGAGTGTGGTGCATTGAGCAAAGTGTGTAGCTGGTACTACACTTGGTGCAATATAGCAATCATGTGAGCTCATAATATTTTTGTGACACTGCACCTGAGGGCTTGACAGCACTGACCACCATATCTATCCAAACCCACTGCCTCCACAATGTTTGTCTGAAAAGCCTCCTTCGTCCTGTACATAGCTTATATCTCTTCTCTCTTTCTCCTCCATCAAAGCACCCATTGCAGTTTTCAAAAAACCTGGGAAGCTGACAGGCGTTGTGATTTTCAGGCATTGTCTACCACCGCCCTGGGCAGGTCCTGAAAATTCAGTCCAGGGAATCAAGTTAATAAATCTCTTGGATATGATATTCATCCCCTGCATCTGGGCCAAACTTGATAAAGAATCTACAGATACATCAGAAACAAAAACAGAAATTGCTGGAAAAGCTCAGCAGGTCTGGCAGCATCTGTGAAGAGAAATCAGAGTTAACATTTTGGGTCCAGTGACCTTTCTTCTGAACACAAATCACTTATGTAATTTGGTTGTCAAGAGAGTAGTAATGTGTGCAGCATACAGGATCAGTATGGACAAAACACAGGTTCAACAACCGTAAATATACAGTGGTAACGTGTCAATAATGATACTAGCATAGTAACTCAGAGCTAGGAAATTCAAATCTATCATGGCACGTTATGAAAGTAAAATGAATACATTCAGGAATAACATGGCCATAAACATGTTCCACAGGAAAGGAAATCTACTATCGGGTCTAATCAACATGTAACTGTAACTGGTGTTCTTAGCTGTAACTGGGAGATAATGTCGCCTTGCTAACCACATCCTGAGAACGGATTAAACAAATATTCACAGAATCCTTTTTTCAAAGGAACTGTGTGGATTGTGAATGAACTAGGTTCTATTGCATAACCAATACGTCCAAATGGATATCTTTATAAATCTGTAAGTCCTGTTGGAGCATTGGAGTGAAATTAGAAATTCGTCAATTTCCAACCAGCAAACCTGGCTTTTAGCATTTCTGTCTTTAACATCAGCACTAGCTGTGGTGGCTGAAACACTCCCTGTATGAAGTGAAATGAATAGCAAAGCATTATTAGAACTTACAATTGGGTTTTTACTCTCCCATTCTAGAATCCTAACATTGTGAGGGAAAGTAGGAAGTTGAGCCCTATGTGAATTGCTTATAAGATTTCAAATGTACATCACAGCCACAAGCCACAGTTATCTGCCATTCATCATTTTGATGTATATAGCAGATAAGAAGAAGGAGCACACTCCAACCTGCCTTCAGCATGTATTCGATGCTGAGTGCCATGGGGATGGCTTGAGAAAGGTTATCTGAACAGCTCGAGCTTGGAATGCACATTAATTGAGGCGAGCTGGATCTGATAGTCAGAATTCCCATGCAATGTGTAAACTTCACACAAAATCTGTAACGTTTTGAGGTTGCAAGTATTCTTGTGAAAGACTCTTGCCTTGCTGTGTTGGTCAGAGTGCAGTTTAATTCAGGTGCTGCTGGCTGTACTTCACATTCTGCAGCTGTTAGACTCGGGTGGCCATTGTAATATAGCCCCGGCCCCTGAGTCACAAATGTAACATGTGATCGTTGCACATGCACAAACTTTAGAATGCTGTCATCGAGAGCCTCTTAAAGAGAAACAGTTCAAGTTTTCATTGTTGTCAGTGAGATACATAACAATGATGCAAATCTCTTCGGAGACTACACTAAATCAGCTTCAAATTAACAAAGTAAATGTGTGGAAGATTAAAATTGAGCTTTAGCAGTATTGGACATTACTGCCCCTGGCAAGCACTGGGATAAATTCTTATTCCCCGACCAGCTGTTCGCCATAGTTCGGAAATAGTTGTGCACTTGCAACAAGCTACATTCCAGACAACAAAATGTCAAACATTCCCTCATTGCAACGACAGCTGCTGCTCCCAAACATGTTTCGTTCGGCCCTCAAACCTCATTTGATGGTTTGTACATAAAATGTAAGAAAACACAGATGAAATGCTTTGGCGGTGCCACAGCACATGTGAACAGGTGAAAAAATAAAAGGCCAACTGGTCAATCTGGTCTATCACATCCAAATATGGTGCAATTTAGAACCACAATCAATCTCACTTTCCCTTTCAGCCATACCACCTCCTGGGAACAGGCAAGGAAAAAGGGAAAACTATTACAGAGTCACAGCGTGATCCAGCACGGAAACAGACCCTATGGTCCAACCAGTCCATGCTGACCAGACCCCCAAGCTAAACTAGTCCCACCAGCCTGCGCTTGGCCCATATCCTTTCAAACATTTCTTATTCATGCACTTATCCAAATGTCTTTTAAATGTTGTAACTGTCCCCACATCCACCACTTCCTCTGGAAGTTCATCCCACACAAGAACCACTCCCTAGGTAAAGTTAAAAATCACACCACTCCAGGTTATAGTTCTTAAAACAAATTTAGATTAAGTCTTTCATCTTTTAGAATGGGATATGGTGGTTCAGGTTCTTTAATATGTAAATCCAAGATTTCAGTAGATTGGAGGGACTGTTTTATGAGGAGACGTTGCGTAGGTTGGGCCTGTACTCATTGGTGTTCGGAAGACTGAGATGTGACCTATTGAAACAGACAAGATTCTTAGGGGCTCCTCAGAGTAAATGCAGTAAGGTTGTTTCATCTTGTGGAAGAATATGGACCAGGAGTAAAATCCCAGACTTTGGGAATATTAGGCCACATGTTTAAGACTGAGATGAGGAGGATTTTCTTCTCTCAGGGGGCACGGGAAAAGGAGGGTTCAATTGGTCTGGAAGCAAGGGCAGGAGTGTGGCTTTCACCCCTTTCCTCAATATCTGCCCTCCGTAGGCACCGCCTCCACAGCCCAGTTGGAAGACCAATCACTTTTCTCATTTGCTGGCAAGGCAGGGAATTGTTCCAGTGGCAAGCTGAGGCTGTTATGTGGCTGTTAATGGTGCACCTAATGGACTTTGATTGTAGCTTGTCAAGAAAGCCCTCAGTGCACTTTAAGTCCAGAAGACATAGGAGCAGAAGTAGGCCATTCAGTCCATCGAGTCTGCTCCACCATTCAATGAGATTATGGATGAAATGATAATCCTCAGCTCCACTTTCCTGATTTTTCACAATAACCTTTGATTTCCTTACTGATTAAAAATGCCTCTGCGTCAACTATGATTGTGTTTAATGACCCAGCCCTCTGCTGGAAAGAATTCCTCAGAGTCACTACCCTCTGAGAGAAGAAAATCCTCCTCATCTCGGTCTTAAACGTGTGGCCTAATATTCCCAAAGTCTGGGATTTTACTCCTGGTCCATATTCTTCCACAAGATGAAACAACCTTACTGCAATAACTCTGAGGAGCCCCTAAGAATCTTGTCTGTTTCAATAGGTCACATCTCATTCTTCTGAACACCAATGAGTACAGGCCCAACCTACTCAACATCTCCTCATAAAACAGGAGGAACTGCCTCCAATGTCATTGCATCTTTCCTTAAATAAGGCACCCAAATCTATTCACAGTACTTCAGCTTCTCACCCAAGGCTTAATGGCTGAGATGGGATGAAGGGATGATAAACCTTTCCAGGGTCAGCCCATCCAATAATTTGCCCTATTTAGCACCTCGAGGGATGGGAGGATTGAACCGCTGGTTTGAGCATTTTCGGGTGATTGCTCCTTTGCCCATTCCTCTCTATTCAAATGAGATAGTCTAGTCTCCCAAGAGTATCCATTTCTTTTAATATTTTAAAGAACTCAATTATATTAGTCCAAATCTATAACTCTCCAGTTCCTGAATTAGGCATAATGACTGAAAGCTCTAAGACTAGGTAAGATACTGGTAGACCTTCTTTGAACTTTGTCATGGCTTTGGTATTCCTACCATGTGAAGGACCAGTGTAGACACAATCCTCCAGGTACAGCTGTCAGTCTGATAAACGTTGAGCGTGTTGATACACCAACACATTGATGTATGGTTATGGGGGAGTTTGTTTTATTAATTCGATGTATGTGGGCTTTGCTGTCTGCATTGGCATTTACCACCTAACCCCAGCTGCCCTTGAGATGGTGGTAGTAAGCTGCATGGGACAATGGGGAATGGGTTTGAAATTCTCCAGCGTTGAGCTGGCATAAACATGATGGACTGAATGGCCTCTGTCCATGCCTACAATTCTTCACTGCATTGTTCTGGATGTCTCTCATAATTTCTTCCAGCAACATGTGTAAATTTGAAATTAGATCTGAAATAAGTGGTGGAGGTTCATAGTTCCTTAAGGAGACCAGGTGGTGAAGAAGGTGGTTGGTATGCTTGCCTATATTGGTCCATGCACTGAGTGTAGGAGTTGGGAGTTGGGAGTTAGTACTGTCTGGTCACAGTTTCAAGGCAAGATCTTACCTGCCTTAGGGTGCTCAGTCCTAGCCAGGACTATTTCCACATTAAAATTCATGCATTCAATTTATGTAGAACCTCTGTCTTCATCCACTGACAACTCAGTAACCTTTTCAGGAGTAAAATCAAATTCAAACAAATCAGCACCTTAAACACTGCTTGAATTCCATTCAAATTTGCCCTACAAAGTCTCTGAAAGACTCTCTTGGCTCTCAATCCATCTCTGAGCGCTGTTGTAATGAGAAAAGATCTTCCTCACATGGCCACAGTTCTCATATGATTTATTGCATTGAATTTCTCTTTGTCAGAGGTGCCGGCTAGTAGATCACATTTCTACTTTGCCAACTATTGGCTTGCATCTAGCAAATACTTATCAAAGTTAAAGAGATGTAAATTTGTTAGCACTCTGTACCCGGCAGGTTCCTGACAGAATAGAGGCCTAAGAACTGAGCTAAACTTATTCACAGGTTCCCATTAGATGGGGTGTGGAATGATAATCAGGTACTTCAGTGTAGATCATCCATAGGCGCCTTATTAATTTCAGCTTGCAACAGAGGCTTGGTACAACTCAAGGAGTTGCCACGGCATGAAATTTATTTAGCAGTAGTTCAAACTCCCACAAACGTACAAACTATTTCTCTTCTAAATTGGTTATCATTGCACCAACGTAAGCTCATGTGTGATCATTTTTAATTTAGACTTGAAGTTGTGGTGAAATATCATCAACGTGCCAATCTTGGAATGACAAAATATAGATTGTCTGAGGCTGAACTTATCTGAGGCCCTATTTGACCCTGAGCTGAGTTTTTCACTCGACATCCCCTCCATCGCTGAGGTCAGCTGCTTTCATTCCCAAAACTTTGCTTCATAAAGTCAAGTGCATCTAAAACTCTGCCACACCAAGTTCTATTCAGCAATCTATTCGCTCAACTACAAATGCTTCCAGTCCAGGAACTCCTTGATTTAAACATTTTCATTCTTGTTTTAAATTCCCACCATGACTTGGATTACTCCAGCCCTGAACCTCCGAAATCTTCATGCTCCTCAAATACTTTGCTTGTGCACATTCTTTCTTTGGTCCACCATTTGGAAGAAATCTCTTTCAAACTCTCCTGTCCACATATCTAATTTTTAAGATGGGCCTTAAAAGCTGCCCTATTGAACAAGCCATTGGTGCCTACGTGCCAAGATGTCATTGTTGACGCTCTTGTGAAGTACCTTGTCATAGTACCAAGTACATTGGAATATTATATAAATTCAAATTGTTGTTTATACTTGATGGAAGGCTTTGATGGAAGATATGATGTAGTGGTCTACAGTTTCTCAGTGATTAAGCTGGGGAGGATTTGGAAGAATAATTATCCAACTGCATCCCTAGGTGCCTCCTATAATATAATTAGAGTGACACTTGCTATGATCTCAGTTAAACAGCAGATTGCTTACCAGTATTTAGAACTTCAGGGTGATCTAGAAGTTTGCTTGCAAGCATTTTCTTTGTTCCAGATTGATTCCAATGAAAATCAGACAGTTTACAAAGTCACGTGCCTGCTCACTGCCATCCATTTTAAAATTTAAGTCCACCCATCATGTTTTAAAGATACTAAACTCTATAAAACTCTATGACATAAAAGACATTTTTTTTTACTGTTTTAGTTAAAAGGTCTTCATCTTTTAGCACACGAGAAAGTAAACTCATTGCATTCTTAAAATTAAATCAAAACAATGCTAGCATTAACCTAATTCTTCAGGTATCTATGCCTTCACATGCACAAATTGCCTATCCAGCCTATAGGAAGTTTTGAGAGTGGATGCAAAAGGGATGTTTCCACTGGCAAATGAATTGATATGGGAAATGTAGATAATTGGCCATTTGGCCAGAAATGAGGAGAAATAATTTTACTCTGGAATGAGAGACATGAATGAAACAGATTCATTAGTGAGTTTCAGAATGGAATTGGATATATATAAAAAAAAGAGATCTCGCGCTATGGTAAAAGAGTAGGGACATTGCATTGAGAGTATAAAAGCATTGACATTTGTGGGTGAAGGAATAAAGTACATCATTGTAAGGCTTTCTTTGAACTGACATAGAGCTAAGAGCTACTTTTAGGACTATAGATAAAGTTAATATTCAAGTATAAGACAATACAGCAGTATAAGTCTCTCTTATCATAAAGGGAAATAGCATTATCAAAGTATCCATTCATTGAAACCAATGTCCTGAGGATATGGTTCAGAACTCTATGTTCAAAATAATATTATTTTGATACATTTACAAAACTTTTAAATTTATTGTAGATAAAGCATATTAAAAGCTGCAATAATTTTGAAAGAGTTAAGTTGACACAAAGTTGGAAGACAAAGCTAGAACCATTTATTTGAAAAATGGAGGACAATTCATTTTTTTCTGACTCTGCCCAATTTCCAGCTACCATAGGTATGCGGCTAATCCAATAAAAAACAGGACTCTTTCTGCATGTTGTAAAAGGTTATGCTGCTAGATTTAATGAGCAAAACTTGTATTGTAAAGGTAATGAGTTAACAGAATGTTCAATACTACAAGCAAACCCACTTTGGGGGCAGAGGTGGTGGGAGCCTGCTGAGTGCTTTAGTAACATCAGGATATTTGCGTGATCATAAACTGAGTTACTTTACTGAGGTGGATCTTCAATCCCTTACCCGAGAGTGGGTGTGTAGTGTTAAGGTCTTCCGCAACATTGACACGATTTGAACTAAAGCAAACAGCAACTAATAAACTGAATTACACATGATTGCACTACACAGAGATGTCACGTAATGAAAGTAGGCAAGGAAATTGATTGCATCTCAATTTCATTGTAGAGTTGACTTTTAGCTAAAATCAATTGCAATGGTAATCTTCCAACCTTTTTACCCCTTTAACCAGGAACTGTTTAAGCCTTCGTTTTGCAGTGGCATTTGTATGTCAAAGAATTGAAGGCAACACACCTGCTGCAAAGAGATCTTTTACAATTCTAGGTAATGTCGAGAATAAATTTGACCCTCTAACTGTTCTCATTTATTTACAAAGTACAGTGGCAAAGAAGTGGAACAATCTCTGAACTTCTCCCCCTCGATGATGTTAGGAGAATGTAAATCCCATTTGTCTTAGCCACAAGGAGAAATTGATAATGTTTTTCTTGATGTGCAATCCTTGTCTGGACATTTCAGAATACTAGCAACATCCTATCCTCTGTGCAGCTTTCTTACAGGACTGCTATTCTACAACATCCCCTTGAGATAAAATGCAGCTGTATAGCATCTTGCTGATCCTTTGATAAACATCTACAAAAGATTCTTGTGTAATGAATTATTGCTGGAATGATTTTGAAAATAAGCACATTGCTTCACAGACACAATGAGATCTCAAAGAGTAAGTGATGAGTTAATGTCTTATTTTTGTCAGTCTTGCGTAAGGATATTGGCCAGATCACAGGGACAGATCCTATTATGGTAGAAGCAAAGGGATCCTTAGCAGCCGCCCTAAACATAATGGACACATAGAAACTAGGAGCAGGAGAAGAGCTTTCAGCCTTTCGACCTGTTCTGCCATTCAATATGATCAAGGTGATGTGATTTTCTATCTCAATGCCATTTTCCTTCTTTCCCCCTACCCCTTGATGCTTTTAACATCTAAAAATCTACCTATTTCTTTCTTGAATATATTCAGTGACCTGGCCTCCACAACCTTCTGTGGTGGAGAATTCCACAGGTTCATTACAATATGAATGAGGAAATATTTCCTCATCTCAGTCCTAACTGGTCTATTAGTATCCTGAGACTGTGTTCCCTGGTTCTACATGTCCCAACCAGGGAAAACATCCTCCTTGCATTTAGTTTGTCCAAGTTTGTTAAAAGTGAATATGTTTCAATCAGATCCCTTCTCATTCTGCTAAATGCTAGTGAATACAGGCCCCATTAAGCCAATCTATCCTCATAGAACAGTCCTGCCATTCCCAGTGTCAGTCTCTGCATCAACCACTTTTTGACAACTATATCTTTTCTCAGGTAAAGAGACCAAAGTTGCAGGTAATACTCGAGGTCTCGTCTCACCAAGCCTCTAAAATTGCAATATGTCAGTCATACTTCTGAACTCAAGTACCCTTGCAATGAAGGGCATGATAATTGTTGTAAACCATGAACACATTCTTTAACTCTGAACCATCACCTATTCACCATCAATCGTTTTAGTAAGATTCCCCAATCCATCTTTGTCAATTTGTGCCTGGTACTCTTGCACTTCCTTTAATCTAGATTCAGGATGCTAGTTTTGGATTCGACTACTGAACTCTCCACTTTAATGAAGTCTATCATATTATGGTCACTCTTCCCCAAGGAACCCTGCACAATAAGATTGTTCATACACGTACCCAGTGCAGAAAAGTCTGTTCCCTGTGTTGGTCTAATAAAACATTCCAGGAAATCCACTTCCACAATACTATTGTTACTTTTGTTTGCCCAATCTATATGTAAACTGAAGTCACTCATGATTATAGTTGTACCCTTATTGCATATATTTCAAATTTCCTATTTAAAAGCTTCCCATACATCTCCACTACTGTTTGGGAGTCAATAGACAGTCTCCAACAATTCTTTTTGCCCCTTGGTATTTCTGATCACCACCCATACAGATTCAATAACATGGCTTTTTGAGCTGTTAGTGAATTGATTTCATTCCTTTACTAACAATGCTACCCCATGTTCTTTATTCATAAGATGACATTGGAAGGATGATTCTGCACTCACAAAGTAACATGCAGACATACAGAACTGAACTTGCATCGTGAATTCTAGAAACAGGGTATTCATTGTTATGGTGTACTGTTATTAAAATTGCAAAGCTTTATGTAGTTTTCTTTTAAAACTACTTTAGAGAACAGCAGTGCTATGCAAAGAAACAAAAAACGTGGAGAAAATATATTAATAAAGGATACATAATGTTTTTCTCATACATCATTAAATTCTGGTCTGATTGTCGCCGTTCTCATGTCTCAAGAATGCCACACCAACCTCATAGGTTTATACTGGGTCAGAAACGTACCTCCAGGGAAGGCTGACTAAAGCTAATAATTTAAAATGGCTAAGTGATGAACTGGCATGAAAGCAGGTTTCTTGGCCAATTAAGGTGATGGGTGGGCTCTCAAAACAGGAGGGCTAATCAAATTCCTTCCAGCTTCTGTGAAGCACCCAATTGCAGTACAGAGTCTGGAACTGAGTCAGTGCTTCAACAAGAAGATACAGTCTCAATAACATTTTTAAATCTTTAACGGTGAATTTGAAAAAGCAGCTGGGCTGGCAGTCAGTGTGGGGAAGCTGCTCTACAGATTGTCTTTGATTATGCCCATGCCACTTCCAGACAGCTAGAAAAGGCCTGCCCTTTCTCCTGGAATGCCACTGGATTCTTGCCTGATACCAATTGATCTACTTCCTGTCACTGCGAGTTGCCAAACCTAATTTCATTGGGAATTGGAAGGCCAGTTGGAAACTCTCAATTGAACTACTAACTTACCTTGAACAATTAACTGAATGAGCTGAATTGCTTTTGTATCTTGTGTAGCTTCTTGGGTCCAAGCCTGTCTCCCCCAGATAAACCTGAATGACAGTCAGGATTGGAATGGTAAGTAGAAAATAAAATTCATTCCACAAAATGCCAAGCAAGTTATAGTTCTGGGTCTGTCTTGCAGTGAATGCCTGACTATTTTTGAGGTATATTATGAATTCATAAAATTGATTGGTGTGGTCCAAATTTGGACTGTTTAGGACTAGACAATAACACCAATACAAAAATCTCTAGTGCAAATAGGGAATCCTGATTATAACCTTTCAATACAGTTATTTGTAACCACATTAGACAATCATAAATACTGACATTGTCAACAAAATTGTTTCAGAATACATCAAATCTATTTCTTGGATTAGAATGTGAGATGAATAATGTTGAAGCAGTTGAACAATTATTTTTAGTTAGCCAAACTCCAGACCAGGTCTACTTCACCATTTTTCTGATAAATCATAAGTTCTGTAAGTCAAAATAATTTTCATTTCATATACCAAAAGTGCAGAAATTCAATGTCTGTCAAAATATTGTCTGGTACAGATTATGATCAGATAAACAATCCAACAACTGCACCAACAAATGAGTGAATCAGAAATTGAATGCAGTGTTATGACTGGTTGCTTTAGATATGGTAAGCTGAGATGAAATGCAGGGGGGTTTAAAGTGTTAAATTTACAACATGGAGAAAGCCCATTTCTTGCACATTGAGTTCTGGAAATAGCCACATTATAGCAGCAAAAAGGAATTTGATTATCAGTGTAATGAATATGATGGCTCTTTTGATTTTCTGCATTTACAAATAAGGAGACTCATCAAGCATTTTCATATGAAGGAATGTTCTTTAAAAGCAATGAACTTCCTCCATTCATAACCTGATTCTTGCTGCCATTTTATAATTGCTGCAATACAGATTCTGAATAACATATGTGTTAGTTGTTTCCAATCTCAGCCCTTCTAATTTACATTCATAACATGAAGATTGAATTTTGGCATGTGTTGGAAAACTATATTTGGAAACTTGATAAAGGTTATTTAATATTATGATGATGGTGGAAAGCAGAGAAAATTAACTTGATGAAGGCATTTCTGTGTGACACAGGGTAATTGGAATTTTTCATTGCTATCGGCTTCTCTTTTGAGTTCTAGAAAAGGACAAACAGCCTGAAACATTAAACTGAATTTCTATTCAATCAGGATGACTCCAGGACCCAATTCCAAGGTTCCCAGAGCTATGCAGTCACTTTGCACAACTGAATCTGACTAGCTCCATTGTGGGGAGTGGCTTGTCCTAGCCCTTTGCAATTTTTGTGCTGTTGAACCAGCTCCTCGTGCAACCATATTTACAGCCCTTCAGAACTGACATGAACCATAGTGCAGACAAGAAAATCTTCTGAAAGGTAAGTTTGAAAAAATCCTCATGCCATTTCAACCATCTCCTTGCCCCTTCATGCCCCCATGGCAACATGTGTCTGCCTTCATATGCAATGGTGCATTCCAATCTAAGGCATGGACATGTCTATTCACCCAGTATTCTTCAGGATCAGTGATAAGTGCCATTGATGCCTAGATTCCATAAATGAAAATAAAACTACAGAACTAATTAATCATATGTAACCCAGTCATATGTGAAAAAAATGAAATAATTCATTCATAGTATTTTGAAAAATGACAGTTTTTATTATAGTCCTGTAAAAGTATCCATCAGCCTGATATATAAAGTACCAATAGCAGAAACTGAAAGCACTTAACACTCTTTCATTGAGGGTCAAGAAAGGGGAAAGACTTTCTCACTCTGAAACTGCCAGCAAACAACTGCTGAGAAGAACAACTTGTAAAGGCAAAAAAATCTCAAAATCAGCTACTATTGTCAATTCTATGTAATGGCTACAATGACTGTTAGCTACACTTCACAAATCATGCTTGAGATTGAATCATATATCTTTTATCTGTTGTCCCTTTTTAAACTTTTCTAATTTCTAATCACTGTGTATATGTATTGCATTAATATGTCTTTGCTTGCTAAGTAACTAAAAATTTCACTTCCTTGTTACCAAAAAAATCCCCTTTGAAAATAAAATTCATTTGATTTAGAAAAAGCTATTCATAAAGGAGAAGTCATTTGTATATTAACATTTTTGCAACCAACTGAGGGGCTTAGTGCTTAAAAAAGATAAGTCAGTTCATCCAACAACATGCAGGAACTTCACAACTTGGTAGATCATGTCTGTAACCATAATGATTGGGAACCTGACCTGAGATCTAGTGTCACACTTTGTGCCAGTCAACTGCAGGTCAAAAGACTATCTCCAACAAGTGACAACCAGCTATCACCCCTTCATATTCAACGGTTTTGTCATTGCTGAATCACCTGGTTTCAATATCCATGAGTTAACATCCAATAACTGCACAGGATCATATAAATTCTGTGAATACCCAAAACTAGGTCAGAGGGTCCAAATTCTGCAGTGATTAACTTACTTCCTGACTCCCCAAAGCCTGTCCATCATCGATAAGGTGTAAGAGGTGGAATACTCCCCACTTGTCTGGATGAATGAAGCTCCTACACCCAAGCAGATTTATACCATCCAAGACAAGTAGGCCCATTTCATTGGCACTGATCCACTACCTTTAGCATTCACTCCCTTCACCAATAATGCAGCAAGATCTACTGCAGAAACTCATCAAGTCTCTTCTGAAAGCCCTTTCCCAAACCATGACTTCTGCCACCCAGAAAGATAAAGAGAGAAAATGTGTGGGAACACCGCCACCTGCAATATCTCCTCCAGATCACACACCAGCCTGACTTTAAACTATATCGCCATTCCTTCAATGCCATTGGGTCAAAATAGTGGAACTCTCTTCTTAACAGTTCTGTGGTTTACTTAAGTGCCATGAACTGCAAAGTCTCAAGAAGGCAGCTCAACACCACCTTCTCCAGGATAATTTGGCACAGGAAATAAATGCTGGCCTAGCTAGTGCCAACCACATGACCAAATAAACGAGAAGGATGAGATTAGATCATGAACTTTAGGTTTAAGTCATGATTGATAGTGAAAGTTGTCAGTGAATGACTGTGTTTTGTGTTTTGAACAGTATGTGATGCTCATGGTATAGTTGGAAGGATATGGTATTTGAGAATGCATTTACTGACCTTGATCAATGTTATAAAGTTATTAAACTCTTGTGGTATTGCATCCAGGTCCTCAGGACTAGATTCCTGGCACTCAGCTTCATGGGTATCTAGGCGAAAGTGAGAACTGCAGATGCTGGAGATCAGAGTCAAGATTAGAGTGGCGTTGGAAAAGCACAGCAGGTCAGGCAGCATCCGAGGATCAGGAAAATCAACGTTTCGGGCAAAAATCCTTCATCAGGAATGAGGCCTCGATTTTTCTGGTCTGCCTGACCTGCTGTGCTTTTCCAGAACCACTCTAATCTTGACTTCATGGGTATCTAGTCCCACTGTCTTCCTAAGGATTGTCACTAGGGCCTCGCAGCTCCTTGAGGATAGATGATATGCCTAAATGTCTTTACTTTGCATACCAATGCTTCATATGAAGCACCAGATCACTCTAGAATTTGTTCTCTGCCATGTTATAGCTTTACTGAGTGCCGCCCTGGTGATGATGCTGTCACTTTATTTTGTCTTGGGTTTTTTGAAGAGAGGATATAAAAGCAGAAGTGCTAAAGTGTCTACTGGAGTAAGCCTAAGTCAATAATTTTAAGACGCCTTTAAGTTTTTTTTGTAAAAACAGATGGAATGTTGGAAGGAGAGTGACCAGTTCTCCCAGATCAGGCTTTCTAGTTTCTTTTAGCTAGAGCAATCAGAAACTGTTTGGATTCCAGAAGAGTTGGAACTTCAGTAAATGATTCCTAACTCTGACTATCTCTGAAATCTCTTTTAATGTTGCTTCCTCTTGAACTGGAGAACTGCATGGAAAAAGCTGTGTCTGAATTTACCTTTTTGCCAAGGGGTGTGTTTACATGAAGTTACTATATTGGAACAGTTAATTAGTAATTTGTACTGTATCTATTATTTGGCTAAGTTTTCCAATTATTAATTAATTCTAAATTCCTTGTTTTGTTTATATTTTGCTTCATGTCAAGTGGTTTGACCAGTTGCATCACATCTGGAACACCCACTTCACATCTACCTTTAAAATAACAGAAAGTTAGGACCTAGGCTACCTTCTTAAAATATTTTGAGGGTGTCTAGCCTGGTCCACAATACCTGGTTAGAATCATTTTTAGACTGACTTCTACTAACTGCTTCAGCCAACCCTTACCTTTAACAGCTGTACATTGACTTTAAGAAATTAATGCTGGCAAATTAATGCAGGCTGATCCTTTGACGCCCATTGCTCAGGTATGTCCCACTTCCACTAATATATCAGCACCAGCTACAAAGTGCAATCATTTAAATGAGAATGCAGCATGAAGTTTGCAAGATGGTTGCATCGGAATCAATTGATGAAGATTAAATATAGTAAAGAATTCTCAAGCCTGTTTGTGAAGGTTATTGTGGCCAATATTTGCAATCTTATTGCTGTTTATCATTTTCACACCAAAGAACACACGCTGTGTGTGTGCTTATCAATTTTATTGGCTTTTTTATATCTGGTGATAGGTTTTCAACTGGCTGTTCAGAGATGAGATTTTCCCAGGGATTGAACTCCATTATAACAGCCGTCAGATATTAATCTCCATTGATTTCAATGAAAATTGGCTGCCTTCTGTATGAAACGGACAATCTGGAACATCAACTTTATGTCCAGCCAGCAAGTAGGAAATCTATTCATTTGTGTTTTGGATCATGGATAATGTAACTTTCATGTTCTAACATTTACATGCCAAATTTCACTGGGTTCTAAATTCAATGGGCCCTATTTTGAGAGATTAGGTTGCTGCAAAACAGAAGCTCAAGGTCAGTCCTGAATGAAATAATTCCACATTTTACAGGTGACAATTCCCAGTCCCTCAACCTTTAGTTGTCTCAGATGACAGCCTTAGATGATTGAGATGAGTAGGAATTTCTTCCTTTGGAGGGAGTGAGTCTTTGGAGCTCCTTGCCACAAAGAGCTGTGAGGCAATAGTCCTTGTGCATTTAAGGCTGACATTGATAGATTCTTGATCAGTCGTGGAAATCGAGAGTTACTGGGAAAGGGCAGGATCCTGCCGAATGACAGAGCAGGCTCGAGTAGCCAAACGGAGACACCTGTACCGATGTTCACTGCCTTGTGATCTTATGGGCCAACTAGCTCAGAGCAACTCTATTCCTGCACCTCAAAGAAATTGGCAGCTGCTAGTTTCTTTAAAGACCTCTGATCATCCCTTTGGACACCTAATTTCAAGGTGATGACATAATCGTCTCAAAAAGGCCTTTACAATAGTTCGGGAACCCCGCACTTCCCGGTTCTACCTCTTTCCCAAGATCCACAAGCCTGACCACCCTGGCCGACCCATTGTCTCAGCATGCTCCTGCCCCACTGAACTCATCTCTACCTACTTCGACACTGTCCTATCCCCCCTAGTCCAGGAACTCCCCACATATGTTTGAGACACCACCCACGCCCTCCACCTCCTCCAAGACTTCCGTTTCCCCGGCCCCCATTGCCTCATCTTCACCATGGATATCCAATCCCTCTACACCTCCATCCGCCATGACCAGGGCCACCACGCCCTCCATTTTTTCCTCTCCAGACGTCCCCAACAGTACCCTTCCACCGACACTCTCATTCGTTTGGCCGAACTGGTCCTCACCCTTTACAATTTCTCCTTTGAATCCTCCCACTTCCTCCAGACCAAACGGGTAGCCATGGGCACACGTATGGGCCCCAGCAATGCCTGTCTCTTTGTTGGCTACGTAGAACAGTTGATCTTCCATAATTACACCGGCACCACTCCCCACCACTTCCTCCGCTACATTGATGACTGCATTGGCGCCACCTCGTGCTCCCGCGAGGAGGTTGAGCAATTCATCAACTTCACCAAAACATTCCACCCTGACCTTAAATTTACCTGGACCATCTCCGACACCTGGCTCCCCTTCCTGGACCTCTCCATCTCCATCAGTGACGACAGACTTGACACTGACATTTTCTACAAACCCACCGACCCACAGCTACCTGGATTACACCTCTTCCCACCATACCTCTTGCAAAAATGCCATCCCGTATTCCCAATTCCTCCGCCGTATCTGCTCCCAGGAGGAGCGGTTCCACCATAGAACACACCAGATGGCCTCCTTCTCTCGAGACCGCAATTTCCCTTCCCACGTGGTCAAAGATGCCCTCCAACGCATCTCATCCACATCCCGCAATTCCGCCCTCAGACTCAACCCCTCCAACCGCAACAAGGACAGAACGCCCCTGGTGCCCACCTTCCACCCTACCAACCTTCGCAAATCATCTGCCGACATTTCCGCCACCTCCAAACAGACCCCACCACCAGGGATATATTTCCCTCCCCACCCCTCTCCGCCTTCCGCAAAGACCGTTCCCTCCGTGACCACCTGGTCAGGTCCACGCC
>NC_057710.1:122922754-122963064 GCF_004010195.1 Chiloscyllium plagiosum
TGACTTGTCCGGACTTGTCCGACCTGCCTAGCTCCTTTTCCACCTATCCACTCCACCCTCTCCTCCCTGACCTATCACCTTCATCTCCTCCCCCACTCACCTATTGTACTCTATGCTACTTTCTCCCCACACCCACCCTCCTCTAGCTTATCTCTTCAGGCTCTCTGCCTTTATTCCTGATGAAGGGCTTTTGCCCGAAATGTCGATTTTGCTGCTCGTCGGATGCTGCCTGAATTGCTGTGCTCTTCCAGCACCACTGATCCAGAATCTGGTTTCCAGCATCTGCAGTCATTGTTTTTACCTCGTTGATAAGTAAACTGACAGTTTGAATATTCAAATGAAAGAAAAGAAAGTATTTGTATGGAATGTTACATTAACACTATACTTCCCAAAGCAATTGATAGTCAATGAAGCGTAGCCACTATTGTTGGAAAATTAACTGGGGGTAAATTAACTGTAAACTAGGCACAGGCAGTTGCTGTGTTAAATGCATTGTGTTTTACCCTTTCAAACAAGGCATAATGATGCTGCATCTATCCCGATAGGTTGTGATGAAAAGATTCTCTTCTCTTCAAGGCAGAGTTATAGATTATGAAAATGTATGTTTACAGTTTTGTTAATAAGTTAAGTGAGCCAGTTTTAGCAACATAAACATAAGAAGCACTTATTAGGAAAAGATAGCCATAAACATCCCTTATTTTTGTCTAAACACATTGTTATCTGCAGATCCCCCCTAATGTAGAACAATATAATGTATGTATTATCTCAATAGTTCAGGTATTAGATTTTGATCAATGTATTAAGTCAGCAGGTGATTAATTTACAATGAGGGCGGCACGGTGGCACAGTGGTTAGCACTGCTGCCTCACAGCACCAGAGACCCGGGTTCAATTCCCGACTCAGGTGACTGACTGTGTGGAGTTTGCACGTTCTCCCCGTGTCTGCGTGGGTTTCCTCCGGGTGCTCCGGTTTCCTCCCACAATCCAAAAATGTGCGGGTCAGGTGAATTGGCCATGCTAAATTGCCCATAGTGTTAGGTTAAAGGGGTAAATGTAGGGGTATGGGTGGGTTGCGCTTCGGCGGGTCGGTGTGGACTTGTTGGGCCGAAGGGCCTGTTTCCACACTGTAAGTAATCTAATCTAATCTAATTTACCAGACTAATGCCCTTATACTCCTTGCCCAGCATCAGCAAATATACACAGGCAATGACAGGGTAAACTCAGTTCAGCTTCCAACTAAAGTAATACCCTCATTTCAATGAGTATGACTTGTCCACGTCAGTATTGTAAATTAAGTACAGGTATAGTGTATAATCTTTGTTTAAATCTGTGGGAACAGAAAATACAGTTTTAGTTGAAGAATATCTCCAATATTTTCTTTCTTAAATGAACAACAATGAATTGTAAAATAACAGTGTGGCCAGCAAATATAATAAAACACAAGTGCAGAGGATCACAAGATAGGAACCATTCTGACTGAATGATCCCTCCTTATATTCACAAGGAAACTGATGAGTAATATGCCCACCCTGGACAAAGATACCCCAGTGAAATGAATGATTTTGTCATAAATAAGATGGAGGTCCTAGGCATTTTAAATTAGCTCAGCAGGGGGATGGGAACCTGAGGTATAATTGCAGTGCACAGGAGGATGAGAGTAGGGAGGACAGGGACAGGATTTCCGGGTCATAGGAATGTGCTGGCAGACAGCAAACTGGTTTAAAGTGTGTCTACTTCAATGCTAGAAGTATCCGAAAAAAGGTAGGTGAGCCTGTAGCATGGACAGTTAACTGGGACTTCGATGTTGTGGCCATTTCGGAGACATGGGACAGAGCTGGTTGAGGAATGGATGTTGCCGGTCCCAGGGTTTAGATCTATCATTAAGAAGAGGCAAGGTGGTAAAAGAGGGCGAAGTATGGCCTTGTTAGTCAAAGATAGTATAATGGTGGCTGAAAGAAGTTTTGACGAGGACTTGTCTACTGAGGTAGTATGGGCTGAAGTTAGAAACAGGAGAGGAGAGGTCACACAGCTTGGAGTTTTTTTATAGGCCTCCACAGAGTTCCAGGGAGGTGGGGGAGAGGGTTGGCAAAATGATTCTGGATAGGAGTGAAAGGAACAAGGTGCTCACTATTGGGGACTTTAACTTCCCCAACATTGACTGGAAATGCTAGAACTCTAGTACCTCAAATGACCAGTTTTTGTCCAATGTGTAACAGGAGGATTTCCTGACACAGTATGTCGAAGGGCCGACAAGAGGGGTGGCCACACTGGATCTGGTGCCTGGTAAAGAACCAGGCCAGGTGTTTGATTTAGTTGTAGGTGAGCACTTTGGAGAGAGTGATCATAATTCAGTTGCGTTTAGTTTAGCGATGGAAAGGGATAGGTACATGCCACAGGTCAAGAGTTATTGATGGGGCAAGGGCAATTTTAATGTGACTAGGCAAGACTTAGGATGCATAGAATGGGGTAGCAAAATGCAGGGGATGGGGACAATGGAAATGTGGAGCTGGTTTAAGAAACAGATATTGCGTGTCCTTGATAGGTATGTCCCTGTCAGGCAGGGAGGAAGTGATAAGGTAAGGGAACCGTGGTTTACTACAGAATTTGTATCTCTTGTTAAGCGGAAGAAGGAGGCTAATGTGTTGATGGGACAAGATGGTTCAGATGAGGTGATGGAGAGTCACAGATCAGAGAGGAAGGATTTAAAGAGAGAGTTAAGAAGAGCAAAGAGAGGACACGAGCAGTCTTTAGCAGGTAGAATAAAGGACCTGTTGTGTGTGGACCCTGTGGAGATCGGAGAGGTGCTAAATGAATATTTCTCTGATTTTCACTCAGGAAAAGGAGAATATTCTGGAGGAGAAGACTGAGATACAGGCTATCAGACTAGAAAGGATCAAGGTTAGTTATGAAGAGGTGTTATCAATTCTAGAAGGAGTGAAAGTAGACAAGTCCCCTGGGCTGGATGGGATTTATCCGAGCATTCTCTGGGAAGCTAGGGAGGAGATAACAGACCCTTTTGGCTTTGATATTTGAGTTGTCATTGTCTACAGGTTTAGTACGAGAGGACTGGAGGATTGAAAATGTTGTGCCCTTGTTCAAGAAGGGCAGTAGAGATGTCCCAAGTAATTATAGACTGGTGAGCCTTACACCTGTTGGAGGAAAGGTTTTGGAAAGGATTATAAGAGATAGGATTTATAATCATCTAGCAAGCAACAATTTGATTGGTTTCATCAAGGGCAGGTCGTGTCTCACAAAGGTCATTGAGATTTTTGAGAAAGTGATCAAGCATGTAGATGAGGGTCGGGCAGTTGACGTGGTATACATGGACTTCAGTAAAGTCTTTAATAAGGTATGCTGTTGGAGAAAATGCAGAATCTTGGGATTGAGGGTGATTTAGCAGTTTGGATTAGAAACTGGCTTTCTGAAAGAAGGCATTGAGTGGTAGTTGATGGAAAATATTCAGCCTGGAGTCTGGTTACTAGTGGTGTGCTAAAAGGATCTGTTTTGGGACCACTGCTGTTTGTCATTTTTATAAATGACTTAGACATAGTTATAGGTGGATGGGTTACAAGTTTGCAGCTGACACAAAAGTCGATGGAGTAGTGGACAGTGAGGAAAAATGTTACAGGTTGCGGGGGACTTTGATAAACTGCAGGATTGGGCTGAGAGGTGGCAAATGGAGTTCAATGCAGCTAAATGTGAGGTGATTCACTTTGGGTAGAGTACTGGGTCAATGGAAAGATTCTTCGCAGTGTGGATGTGCAGAGGGATCTTGGAGTCCATGTACATAGATCCTTGAAAGCTGCCACCAAGGTTGATAATGCTGTTATGAAGGCATACAGTGTGTTAGATTTCATTGGTAGAGGGATTGAGTTCCATGCTACAACTATACAAAACGCTAGTATGACTGCACTTGTATTATTGTGTATAGTTCTGGTCGCCCCATTACAGGAAGGATGTGGAAGCATTGGAGAAGGTGCAGAGGAGATTTACAAGGATGTTGCCTGGTCTGGAGGGAATCTCTTATGAGGAAAGGCTGAGAGACTTGGACCTGTTCTCATTGGAAAGAAGAAGGCTAATAAGGGATTTGATAGAGACAGCGAAGACGATCAGAGGATTAGATAGGGTAGACAGTGAAAGTCTTTCTCCTAGGATGATGACGTCAGCTTGTATGAGGGGGCATAACTACAAATTGAGGGTGATAGATTTAAGACAGATGTCAGAGGCAAGTTCTTTACTCAGAGACTGGTAAGGGCATGGAATGCCCTGCCTGCCAATGTAGTTAACTCAGCCACATTAGGAAGATTTAAACAATCCTTGGATAAACATGGATGATGATGGGATAATGTAGGGGGGTGAAATTCGAATACTTCACATGTCAGTGCAACATCGAGGGCTGAAGGGCCGGTTCTGCGCCGTATTGGTCTATGATCTAATTCTCTTTGATAGATGGAACTATCTTATTCTGAGAAGCACTATAGGGCAGTGGCTTGTTGGCACTATGATCAATAGGTATCAGTTGACTGAAAACAGATTATCCTGTTGACTACATTCAAAAATGGTAGCAAGTTCGACACAGCGAACTGTAGCCCCAGTGGTCTTACTCCAATAGCATGGTAGAACTGATTATTGTGAGTAAACTTGAGGATTGGCTTGGATTCTTGAGATTCTTTAACTTTGGTTGAAACCCACCCAGGAGAAAGTCTTGGAAAGTTCAAATTACAAGAGACGCGGAAATCACAGCAGCTGTTTAGCGACCTACTGAAGAATTTTGTGAGTCATGAGTTAGGATGAGTTTTTGAAAAATGATTCAATCATTCCTTCCTCGTGCAGCAAGACCATTTCTGGCAACTATCACCAACTTGTATATTACTGCTTGAGCTCTGGTTCTATGCCCATATGCATTTAAAACTAATATTCCATATTACCTTTTAAATACTTCTAAAAATCATAGTTTCACTTGCCTTTACCTCATAACGCAGATGCTGAGAATAGGGCTCAGACTCATGGTTCTTTGAGAGTTTGTGGCATGTTTTGTCCAAAGCTGTATCAAGTTTAATCACCGCTTTCCCTGAATTAAATTCCACCGTTTGTTCTCTATAAATCAATATCCATGACTTTCTTAAATGCTACTTTGCACTGATCAGTTAAGTATCCCTGCTGGAAAGAAACTTGGTCCATCAGACTTTTTTTCCTTCAACAGATGATTTACAGACTGCAATATGATCTGTAATATATATTAAAAGGTAGCATTATATTAAAAGGTAGCTCAACAGTTTTTGGAAATGAACACAGGAATACATAAAAATACTATTTCCCAAAAAAGAGATAGAATTACTGCCCTCTGACCTGTGCCAGGTCATTCTGCTCAGATCTGAATCCTGAGGATAGAGAAGACGTACTGAAAGTCCTTCAGATGTATCAGTACCTGCGTTTCTTGCCTCCTCGTGAATTCCACTACACTGTCATAATCAAGCAATTAAATTGCTGGCAAATTTTACATGCTGAGTTCTTTTCTTTCTCAAAATTAAAACAGCTAAGGGTAGGATTGTTGTGTGAAGGAAAATTGCAGATTAAATGTATATGTGCTCCCTCCTTATTTGGTAGGAACAAGCATGAGCTTGACAAATGTCTGGTATTCTCATTGGCTAGATTTTCTGTTTTCAAATTTTAAGTAATTTCCAATCCTTCAAAATATTATCTCAAATTATTCCAAATCAGTAGCAGGAAACATGTGCTGAAAAGAAAGCACTATAGAGATAAATTAAAGAAGCAAAGTAAAAGAAGCTACTAAATATCGACCATTAAGAAGCCAAATCTCTAAGTTCAGAGCAACTAACCCACAATGCACCTGTTTCAAATGGGCAAGTAAGTCCAAAGGATTGCGGATCTCCAAAAGCTGCAATTGTTGATTTTTATCATAAATTGTTGATTCTCGTCATCAAGGTACAGAAAAGATTTACTGGGACTGAAGGGTTGGAGGTTATATAGGCTGGGCCTTTTTTAAATGGAATATAGTACGTTAAGGGATGACTTTATATAGTTTTTAAAATCATGACAGGCATAGATATAGTGAATAGCAAAGGTCTTTTCCCTAGGGTAGGGGAGTTCAAAACCAGGAGGCATAATTTTAAGGTGAGAGAAGAAAGATTTAAAAGGGATCCGAGGGGCAACATTTTCACACAAAGGGTGGTTCGTATATGGAATGAACTATCAGGGGAAGTGGTAGATGCAGGTACAGTTACAACATTTAAGTGACATTTGGACAGATACATGACTAGGAAAGGTCTAGAGGGATATGGGCCAAAAGGATGCAAATGGGACTAGTTTAGTTTGGGAAACCTGGCCTGGACAAGTTGGACTGAAGGGTCTGTTTCCGTGCTATAAGCTCTGACTCTATAAATTGCATGAACCACTGCGCCTCTCACCTAAAAAGGCTTCCAAAGGTTTTATAAGTTTTGGCACTAGAGATTTCAAAGTGGAGTGAATCAAGAATACTTTGATGCCAATTTTCTGACTGAATTCCAAACAAATCAAACTCCCTGTCAGCATTGGAACTTATCATGGATCAGGATTTTACTTAACCCAAAAAACTTCAAACATAGGAGCAAACAAACCCTAACAGTTTGTTAAAGTTAGTTAAAACTTTAGTATCATTGTAACAATGTAGCATTGAATTAATGAGGTCAGTTATAGACATTTGTCAATTACAATATATTTTAAGTCAAATGATATAATTACAGCAGTACGTTGTAAAATGTCCTGTGGGCATGATGGAAACAATGGCTCCTTCTGTGCTTGTTTGTCATACCTTTGTGATTAAAAATTGGATGATCATATAGCTGACTCAACTCTTAGATGGCAGAAGAGAATATTCTTTGAGGAACAAACAGCAGGCTATGTTATTTGTTTACAAATGCTTGTCAAGGTGAAGACAGTTCCATTAAAATTCAAGATTAAGTTACTTGACTGGACATAAGTGACTTCAGCTCTTCTAGTCAGTCTTTCAAATACTATTTTTCATCAAGCTGATTCTTAAATGAATGGAACTATTATCCCCTCGAGACTGATTACTAAACTTAGTGATCTCAGACTAAGCCCTACTCTCTGCAACTGGATCCTCAGTTTCCTGACCCACGGGCCACAATCAGTGAAGACTGGGGACAATATTTCATCCTCACTAACACTCAACACTGGAGCCCCCCAGGGGTGTGTACTCAGTCCCCTGCTGTACTAATTGTATAGCCATGACTGTGTCGCCAAATACCAGACTAATGCCATTTACAAGTTCACTGATGACACCACCATAGTCAGTCAAATCTCAGAGGCAACAAAACAGAGTACAGATGGGAGGTGGAAGACCTGGAAAAATGGTGCACTGAGAACAACCTAGCTCTCAATGCCGGCAAAACCATGGACCTCATTACTGACTTTCAGCAGGATGTGACTTATGCCTCCTACACATTAACAGCACAGAGGTGAAATGAGTGGAGAGTGTCAAGCTCTTGGGAATGGTCATCCACGACAAGCTTTCTTGGAGTCTTCATGTGAATGCACTGGTTACAAAGGCCCAACAACATCTCTTCTTCCTCAGGCAGCTGAGGAAATTTGGCATGATGGCGAATACCCTTGCCAACTTTTATAGGTGCGCCATTGAAAGCATTCTGTCTGGATGTATCACGACCTGGTATGGCAACTGTACCTTTCGAGATCGGAGATGGTTACAGAGAGTGGTGAACTCAACCCAGACAATCACAAAGGCCAACCTCCCATCTATAGAATCCATCTACCAGGCCTGGTATCAAGGAAAGGCTGCCAGCATTCTCAAAGATCCATACCATCTGGGAGAAGGTACAGAAGCCTGAACACATGTACCAGCTGGTTTTGAAACAGTTTCTACCCTACTGTTGTTAGAATACTGAATGGACTCACAAACTCTTAATATTCACCTGTACCTGTGTTTTATTTTTGCTCCTCTTTACCTATTATTTACTATCTTTGCTACTTAACTCTGTGATCTGCCTGTATTGCTCGCAAGACAAAGCTTTTCACTGTGCCTTGGTACATGTGACAATAAATTCAATTCAATTCAATTCAATTCAATTTAAATGTGCATTGGGAGTTCAGCTGTAATTTAGTTAAATAAACTCAATCCAAAGAATAACAAAAATCAGTAAACACACAATTAACTCACAATATACAACACAATGGGCTACACAGCAATTTATCATCTGCCAAGATTACATTTCTTCGCACCATTAGATCAATCAATCATTAACATTCCTAATTATTCAATACATGTGATAAATAATTGACCCATGCTTTAATCAATGAAATTTTTAATTCCCTTCTCAAAAAAACACATAATTAATCATCAAATGCTTATTTTACCTGTCTGGATAGAATTCAAGTTCAAATCTATGACAGAAATTGCAATTCATTTTCTGTAAGGCAAAGCAAACTAATTGATTTTGTTTGCATTTCCCTTTCACTCCTGTTTTAATAAATGCCAATCCTTATTGGAACCAAATCCAAAAGTTATATTAATGCATTGAATCATTTAAGGACAAATAACTAAGAACATAGTTTAAGAAAGGTGACTTAAACTATAACCTTTATTTGTTCTTCAATCACTAATAATTGTACTTTCCCTGAAGTATGGACAAATAGTGGATAATCTAATTGAAACACATAAAATTATTCAGGGGCTTGACAGGGTAGCTAACAAGAAAAGATTTTCTTTAGCTTGAGAATCCAGAGTATGGGGTATTGATTTAGAAGATGGGGTAGGCTATTTCAGACTGGTATAAGGAGAAAGCTCCTCACTCATCGGGTTGTGAGTCTTTGCAGTGTACTACCCCATAAAGTTGAGAATGCTCAGTAGTTAAGCATATTTACGACAAAGATTACAGAATTTTAGGTATTAAGACAATTCAAAGCCACAGCACTACTATGGGAAAGGAGGAGAGTTATTACCTTATTGCAAAGTAATATACTCTCGGTCCCTTTTTAAATATGTTTTTAAACCCTCTCCAACAATGCCTCCCAACTTGTTGTTATATTCTGTATGTTTCATAATTCAAAGTCAACACATACTAAGTGGATTGAGAATAGCAATGACTGGACACAATATCCTTCACAGTTGTTGCAGCCAGCTGAAGAAGCATAAACCCACTCCCCTCTTTTTGACCCCTTCAGTTAATCATTACAGAGGTTAAAGCTTTTTTTAACCACAGCTTTATACTTTTCTCCAATTAAAATATTGTTAACCGTTTTTACATTAAGCAATAAGAAGCTTATTACGTGGCATGTTTGAGTGAAAGAAAGAGCAATTTTACTCCCATCAAAAATAAAGAATCAACGTCCAGTATACAGCCTTCATGCAGTCACCTTGGGACTTGATTCATCCTTCCAGTCAGTGCTGTCAAAGTAGTTATTTCACTTCTTGAAGTGTGTTATGGACTAGGCCAGACCACTCAAAGCAGTCTCGAGCAGACAGCCCAGACCATAACTTTGCAATTTGTTTCAGTAAGTGTTCCGTGAAAATTATCCAGAGCAAGTTAACTTGGTTGACTACTAGGTTTTAAAAACAGACAAAAATTTATTCACATGATTACACAATGAAACGCAAAGAACAGAATAAAGAACCCCTACAGAACTCAGTCTATCCAAACTAGACTTAATTATGCTGTTCCAAATATACACAACAGTCCCAATAAGCAAACCCCCTTTAAAAGCCAGTATAAATGGAACACATGCTTACAGGTTGAAGTTAAAGGAAGAAGAAGGAGAGAAAGAGTTTCCACACAGCTCACTGTTGGACTCCTGACCAGTTCAGGACTGAACTAAACTGCTTAGCTAGAGAGCTGATCACTCCCCTTTCATTATACAGGTCATTTCTAAAACATGACCACTTTGGCCTGAAGTCTCATCTGTTTACATATAAACAAAAGGCCTCTCAAAACCCTTTTTATCTCTGTACCAAACCAGACTGATCGAAGCCCAGTATGGTTTATTACCCCTCTGAAAAAAATCAAGGATAGAGTATCCTTGAGCCAAGGAATAGAAAAAAAAGGGACTAGCTTTGTGACAAAGTGTGTGTGTGTGTGTGTGTGTGTGTGTGTGATGGAGCTTTCTGAGTCTGTGTTCAGTTCTGCTTTCTTACTTCCATCTCCTCCTGGTCTACCAAAACATTGAAATGCAAGTTAGTTGTCACTCTGTGTCTGAAGAGATGATTGGCTCCAGTCAATATTTCATCTCCAGCTTCTGAATATTTCTTGTTATGATATACATTACATAGGAATTGATGACTTTTACACACCTCCCATGGGGTCTGATTGACTGATTTAATCCTTTGAGAAAATGTTAAATTCCACTCTGATTTTCTTTTTGTTTAATTCAAAGTTGGTTTCATGAAATTTAGCTAACTTGCATGATTTAAGTGATTCCTGTGCCTAAGTTACATCCATATTTTAATCCCTCCAAATATGAATAGTTCATATTTTATGTCCTCATTCTCTGGTTAATATGTGTTGAATAGGAATCTGACACTTAATGTGAACATTAACTAACTCTGAAGCAAATCCTCAGAGTCAGTACCAAACTCTAGTGGGAAGTGTGAGATCTTACAATCTATCATTGGCATGACTCAGTGGAAAACCCAGTTCACCACACCCATACAAACTGAACACTCGATGCTGTTAGTGGGTGGTACATGCCCACTGCGAGATCTGTAGAAAGATGAAGAGTCTTTTATAAACAGTGGGTGGGATCTTGTGACATCACGGGTCTTGACTGGCACTGGTGAGAGACACGTGCTGCAAGCTTTCAGGGAAACCCACCACATCACAACCCAATCAGGCAGTGGCGAGGCCACCAGCCAGACTTCCTTGGAATCAGGACCCCGGGAGTAGAATAATGACCATAGAGACTCGAAGACCCACCATCAACCAGAGGCTGGGAGCACTGACAAAATGCTGATCAGTGCAGAATCCTCCTGGTGCTCATGCTGTTGGTCCCATATTTAAACCCCAGCTGCACCCACGTCAAAATGCTGTAAGCCTGGCCTGAAGCATCCACCCAGGTCAGTGCTGTGTCTATGGTTCAGAGAAACATGCAGCGTGGCTGCTAGAGAGTTAAGAATCCTCTGTGGTCCACAAAGTTAAGTTTCATTATTTTCTGGTTACTACTTCCCACTTACTAACTCAGCCATTGCACCCACTGTCCACCAAGGCCCATGGTCTACATTATTGCACTCAGCAATTGCATGCTTCAGAGGGTCTCACACACCTCAACCTTCCAAACTACCAACTCTTCCTGCCCAATGCACTTCCTATCCACTGACTCAGGACATCCCAGACCCTCTAGAATGCTCATTACTGACAAAGATAATAAACTGCCAAGTTATCTGTCTATGCCAAAAGGCAATGCAAGGAAAGACAGAGATTCTGGAAGTATCTAAAGTAAGCGAGTGCTCACAAAGTAAGCTAAGTGCCCTTAGATGCATTCTTTTGATACATCAGATATCTAACTGTCTTTGTTTGCAAAGCAGCACCATTGCAATTTAGAGTTTTGATGAGTTTCAAAGTACAGTATTGAGATACAGTTCAGCATTAAAAGTGAGTCCAAACTATGCCCTGATGATGTGTTGAGGCAGGTGCTTTGCCAATGCTAACTTTGGTGGGTAGATGGGGACTCCACATGGAGCATAACCTTGAGATGTTGGGAATGCTGACCAAGAAGGATAGCCAGAGAAGAAGCCAGTAAGCTGCAGCCACTCAGACTTCATGTTGAAAATTGTCACCAACTACTTTCATTCCATTGTCTGGGAAAATAGCAAACTGAATATAAATGGGGCCAGATTAGGAAATCATGGGGCATAATGCAGGCAAATACCCCTTGCCACTCAGCAAGATTCTGGCACTGCCAAAAAAACCTTGGGTGGAAAACAGAATATTTTCTCTTAATGTCAAAAATCCATTCTGGTCATACTTTACTGACTGACTCATTGTTGCTCACATCACTCAGGAGCTGGGAAATGGCTGTGCTGAGTGTAAGTGTTTGATGCTATAAGGACCAGCATTGTATGTGTATTGTCACTGAATCTGTAGTCACTACTTTGATCATTTTATGCTTTTTATGAATAGAACTTTTAGTTACAAACTATTGAAAACCCTCATGAATTCAGTACTCTCTCATTTGACCCTGATATAGTTCCATGCCAGTATGGACTAATTGAGAAGGATAGCTATTGTTCAGAAAGGGTTAGAACATTATATGCTGCTAAAGATGAGCAACTTCTCTACCTTCATTCCTGTAGCTGGAGTTAAAACAACACGTGCTCACGCAGCCAATAATGGGAAGTGAAGATATATTTACAAATAGGAGAATGTAGTTTTCAGTGAAGCTTCACTTGTGCCACCTATGAGTCCTCAGAAGTTACTTTTTTTCCTTTAGATGCAGTCATACAGTCCAGAAGCCAGAGTGGATGGAATCTGATTGATAATGATCCTTGGGGATTTGGGAAGGCAACTCCATGGGCATTTGTTGCCAAAGTGCCCAAACACTTGTTCTGAGGAAGGATCACCCAACTCGAAGCATTAACTCTGATTTTTCTTCACAGATGCTGCCAGATCCGCTGAGCCTTTCCAGCAATTTCTGTTTTTGTTCCCGATTTCCAGCATCTGGAGTTCGTTCGGATTTTATTTGTGCTGAGAGTGCCCTGTTTACCCTCCTCCCCAGAGGGTTGGGGATGCAAGCAGGGTGGAAGTGAAGGGAACTGGCACTGCTAAGGTGTGCTGGCGGAAGATATCCGAAGGCAAGTACATTGTTCCTCCACTGGGGCTTTCTCCAAGACCGGGAGTAAGGTGAAGGTCCCTCATTCCCCCCTCACCTTGTCGTTTGTACTGAGTGCCACTGACTGGAGCAATTGAGTGCATGCCTGTGTGTATATCTAGCAGACACTGACTGTGTAGCAGCTGGCCTATGTCTGCCTGTGCATGTGAATGAAGGTTTGACTGACTGTCACCACTGGGTCCTCCTCTGCCTGGTGGCTGAGCAAGTGCCTGGTCACCAGCAACCCCTTCCCCCACCTCATTGAGTGCCAGAAACCGGAGTATTTGTACTCTGGCCAGCATGTGCCAGTAATCTGGTAAGGTGGTAAAAACAATGACTGCAGATGCTGGAAACCAGATTCTGGATTAGTGGTGCTGGAAGAGCACAGCAATTCAGGCAGCATCCGAGGACAGGCAAAATCGACGTTTCGGGCAAAAGCCCTTCCGAAGGGCTTTTGCCCGAAACGTCGATTTTGCCTGTCCTCGGATGCTGCCTGAATTGCTGTGCTCCTGTGCCAGTAATCTACCCAGCAAGATAAACTCCTGACCTTACTCTGGCTGATGTCCCCACCAAGGTGTTTGTCTCTGAGCTTCTGAGGGTGCAGGAGGCTCTTCCCTCAGAAGTTAGAGTGAGAGGGGAAAGATATAAAGGAGACCTAAGGGGCAACTTCTTCACACAGAGGGTGGTACGTGTATGGACTGAGCTGCCAGAGGAAGTGGTGGAGGCTGGTACAATTGCAACATTTAAAAGGCATTTGGATGGGTATCTGAATAGGAAGGGATTGGAGGGATATGGGCCAGGTGGGACTAGATTGGGTTGGGGTATCTGGTCGGCATGGACGGGTTGGACCGAAGGGTCTGTTTCCATGCTGTACATCTCAGTGACTCTGAGTCTACGTAAAGGAGGAGCTGCTGTCTACAAGCCTGTGCCAATGCTGCTGATGCCTGCAGGGAGACAAGGGGGGATGGAGCTGCCAAATAGGGCTGAACGTTTGGTCTTGATGCGAACACATTCACAGTGGGGCAATAGAAGACAGGATCACGTCATAGCGAATCAGCTGAGCTCAGGGATAGCAACCCTCGTAGGACTGACTTACCCAGAATGTGGCTCACTAGTGATTTCAGAGGTTTTCACGGAGGGTTTCTCTGTGAGCGTGGATGATTTTCCTCACATAGTTTTGCAGCCCTCAGCTTATGAAGTATGCAGCGTGCCTTGCCTCCACAGTGCTGGTCTCATGCTACCTTACAGTCAGCAACAGCGGGGGTACAGGAACCTTCCAGGACTGACACTACAGCTGTTATATTTAAGGCCCAGTGGCAGGCCAGTTTAAACATTGCAAGCAAGGAGCTGCTCTCAGAGTTCGAGCAAGGGTCGAAGGAGGTAATGTAGCTCCCCCGTTTTCAGGCAGAACCCTGGAGGTCATGTTGGGTGAGGTTTTAGAGAGGAGGGTTGTCCTCTTCCCTCTGGACTGCCAGAGGACACCACAACCAGATTCTGCCAGCCTGGTGCCAAGGTGCCATCCCGGTCAGTGTCATGTTCATGGTCTGGAGGAATGACATGTGTGTTCCATGGCTTCTCTGGCTGCACCAGACTCCTTAGAATCATGAAGGTCTTGCCTCTAATGGTACACAAGTAAACTGGTGCAATTATGTCTTCAGCCACTTCATTTGCCTTTAAATACACATCAAAGTGCTCAGTATAGAGCATCCAACAGTATGTCTCTTCATCAAATGGTCCTATCACCCCAAATTGCCCACCATTTTGTTTTCCTGCCAGCAGGAATTTTCCCACAACTCGACTTGAGTAGCCGCTCACAGACTGAGTCCCCTGGGTCAAAGCTGTCTGTGTTGGTCGCTCCTTCACTGACTTTGCTGATGTACTGCACTACCCTGGCATGGCCCACAGCCCGAGTCCCTTCGCAACCGCTGTCAGAGATGAATTCAGTAAACCCCAGGACAGCAATCTCCTCTTCAACTGTTAGCCTGCTTCCCACTGCGTACTATTCTTCCCTGGTGTCAATCGCAGCCTGAGTCCACTCACGATCTCTTTTCTCGACGTTACCTCCATGATGCCACCCCTTTTCAATGTCCGGGTGACATCCTTTCTCCCAACAAAAAAAAAACCAGCGTTCGCACACACATTGTGGCCTGAATCCCAATCTTGTCATCAGCTATTGTATTTGTGGTTCAATAGAACCAGAGATAGAGTACGAGGTAGACAGAGGGTGAACTGGAACAGAGAATACTTAATTGTCTGTCCTCTCAGTTCCACAGTCAGCCTCAGACTGCCCCTGTAGTTTCCATCTCGCAGTCAGCTAACCCACTTTCTGCAACACACACCCAACCACAGACATAACAATTATTGAGCAGAACCTCCACCCCAATTCTTCAGTCCTAATTTCTTCCAAGATAACATTTTGCTTATTTCCCCAAATGAATAATCTTACTGGATTATCTTAACCAGTCCAAGCCACAGGTCAGTGCCAGGATCTCTCAGAAGTCCACACAGAAACAAGTCTTCATAACACTTGGATCAGATTGGCAAGAACATGTTGATAATTGTTTTGACCAGCTTTGATACTTTACATTCAAAAAATATTAAAGAATCAGAGAGGGTCAATAAAAGTGACAAAGATGATTTTGAAACTTTAAACTCTTAAAATATGGAGAGACTGAAACTTGAATGTGTTCATGCTGGAGAAAAATGTTGAGAATGATGTGGGATTTTTAAATTTTGGGAGGCATAAATTATGCTACTGTGTAAACAGGTTAATTAACTTGGGCTGTGCTCACAGGATTAAAGAATTATAGTGCAAACAAGATATTTAGTTAGAAGACAGGCACTTCACAGATTCCAACTAAAAGGAGCTAAAACAGTGTTGATAAACTTCTTTAAAAATAATGTTAGATTGATATATTGTCAAGAATGTGGTTGAAGATTATAAAAATCCACATTGGTACATATAATCAAATACTTTAAAGAATATTTAGAACCATGTACTCCTGGGGACAGGGAAATGCTATTTGTGGAATAATACCTGCCAGAATTGAAAGACATGGTTCATATGATTAAATTCATAACTTGGATGCCTTTAGATTATTTTAGGAGCTCGATGAGAAATTTAGCTTTCTGACATTACTTAGGTCATGTCTCCTAGCAGTTTAACTAAATGGGTTACGGGCAACAAGAATAAAAGGACATAAGAAATAGGAGCACGATTAGATTATTTGGCCCTTTAAACCTACTCCCCTAACCATTATAGAGCAGGCTCTAACTGGTGCAGTATGTGGAAGGGGCAAATCTGTTGGGCCCAAGTACTCTTTTCTTGCTTTACATTTTCTCATATTCTTGTATTCTGCAGATTATTTCTCCCAACTCCACTGATTAATCTTTAGCTTGGTCAAAGCTGAATCCTATTGTGCTTCAATGCATACTTTCAAGAATTCAACAGCATTTAAGTTAAAACACCTGGAATGTTGCCCATGCTTCAGAGTAGCAATATGCATGTGGGAGTACAGTCAATTGCTTCAACCTTAGTCCCTCAATATCCCTTCTCATGTGTATAATTTATTCTGATGCAGGAGGTAGAACTAATTTCCTTCTTCACTTAGTCTCTCGCTAATTCTCCAAAAACTATATTTTCATAACGCAACTGGTCTAAATGTCATCTCTGTGGAAAATTAGCATTGTAGATGTAAATACATGTTGTGAAATCAGCAGTTTTGGAAATAACTGAAGCACAAAGTAGGTTCTTGGTATCAGCAGTTAGCAATGTGACCACATGAGGATTTGTGTTTTTCTTGAAAGAAATACCTTCTAAATTAACCCTGAGTACATGAAATGATAGCCTGGTGGAGTTTGAATTAATGAAATGTTATCAAAACTGACAAGTGGGTAATTGGAAAAGGAATATTGCAATTTGAGTATAGAATAAGAAGAAGGAAAAACAAGCTCTGCTAATTTCTAATCATAGCAAAGCAACTCTATTTTAGCTTTGAAAGGTCAAACCTGAATTTTGTAGTTAGAGTAAACTTTGTAACTTCTATACACTTTTCAGTTTTGATTTAATAGATCACATAATATTCCTTGTATTAAATGTTACTCTTCAAAACCATTCCATCTTGGGAATTGCAGTGCTAGAGCCTATTAGGTACAGCAGTATAGTCATTTTCATAGTAATTGTTTTGTCATAATTGCAAGTTTTAAGTTTCCACATTGCAGTTAGTAAAGTTTAATTGAGCGCAGACTAGAATACCAATATAACCATCAAGTGACTTTGACTACACTTATGAGAATGTGCAGTATCATTCAATTTTGTTTGTGCACTACTTGTATAAGATATAATTGAAATAAGGCCTTCCGCCTCCCATAATAACAAACTAATCCTTGGCTACAAGCCTGCCATATATAATTTGCTTGAAACTATTGCCACGTATTATTTTGCTCCACACTGATAGGAGTCTGTAAATGGTGTGAGGCTGAAAATCCACTGGCCATGAATCCATCATTTACATTGGGGTGGAAATCATGAACAACACAGCACTGATCCCATTGGAGTATATGGGGCTGGAAGAATGACATTTCATTCACATGGAGCCAGCAGGCACCATGCCACAAGAAGCATATCTCAGGTACCTCAGCAATCCACTGCCATTCTTGCCCTCAACCCTGGAATATGAAACGTTTAACATAGTCACGTCAAAATAGGTGTATGCCATTCAGCCCCTTGAGCTGTTCTGCCCCTGCCACACCATGATATTATGGTGGATATAAAACTTAGTTCAGTAACCATGTTTTTAACTATATTGAGGATAATGGAAAATCATTAATCTTAGATTCGTTGTTAACAAAATTAACTAGCAACAATTGCCTTTTATGGAAGAGAGTTACCATCCCTGGAATGCATAAGTATTTCTTAACTTTGCTCCTGAAATGTATGGCTCTAATTTTTTGACTATGTCACTATTTATCCCTCATTCCTCTCATCTAGCATCTTGATGTCCTGCAACCTGCCTTTACTGTGCAAGCTGAACAACGGCCTTGATTTCGAAGGGCACAGCACCCATTTCCACTTGTTGCCCTCTGCATGCTCGGGTACTGTACAAATGGTCTTGCCCACTCTCCAATACCCAGAGCGTGTTGAGCCCCAAACCTAGCAAGGTTCTTACTACTGGTTGACCCAATTAGCTGTGGTGTGCTGTTCTGATTTTAACGTCAAGGGTTTAAGTCATTTAAGCTTTCAAAAGCATTTTTTACTTACCCTTGCAAATGCTTCCCACCTCCATAATTTACCCCAGACATGGGTCCAGATTTTGGGCATAAATGTTGAGGAAAGCCTCAAGAACTCCTGTAAAATCATTAAATTTTCAACAATCTAAGTAAACACCGAATTTAAACACACTACCATTGATACTGGACCAAAGGAAAAGCTCTAGGAAAGAAAGATTTATAATCCTTTATGTTTCTGTTTGGTTTGGAGATAGAGAGATAGCTTAAAAGACATCATCTGTTGTTACAGGCTCATCAAAGTTTAAGTACATATTGGGTCAATAAGGCACCTGCTGAGCTGAAGTGTTTAAAATCCAGCCAAACATTCATAATGGAGCAATTGTCATAACAAATGCTTTGGGATCCACTGAAACATATTAATTTCAAAGCAGGAATATCTACAGCCAATGAAAGGAGAATCAGTTACAGAACCTTTTTTAAAAGACATCCAAATCTGCCTGTCCAATAAAAGCAGAGCACAAAATCAAAAATGACAGCAGGAGACACTTGCTTTACATTTTTAATAGATTTTAGTACTTTCTGAACACATACAATACTGGCTAAATCATGTTTTGTTAAAATGATAATCCCTGCATCTACATTAAAACATAGCAGTGATATTTGAAGGTGTCAAAATATTTTACATCTACTTTTCAGAATGCTCCCGGGTCATCAGCAGGTTTTCCATTGATTCGTAAACTCTCAAACCTGATATTCTTTTAATGGACTTCTAAAGCCCTGCTCCACCATATCAAGATGGCACACTGAAGGAATTATGCCCTTTTTAAAAATGGAGATGCGACCTCAGCAGGGATGAATGTATGTTTTGCACATTATATATTTCCCAACAAAAAAAAACAGAAGAACATGATGCAGGATCAGGAATGTGGAGGAAAATTGGATTTTGTCAAAGAAAATGTGCTATTATATCCAGACATAAATTTGGTCCCTCGCTCTTTGTTAATTAGTTTCATACAGGAAGAACAGACATGACCTGATAGTCAATGTACCAATGAGCTTTAAATATCTTCACTGGGTCCAACTGCTATTTTAACCAGAGTCTGTGTGGGAAGGCAGACTCATCGCCCTCCCAAAAAGACTAAGTGAGTGACTTGAAATCTTCCTTTGATCCTGGAAGTAGCCTTCCGGCTCTCCAACGTCCACTGTCGCAACTCTATCCCACCTTACCCCACAACCAATTCCAATCATCCAGTTTTGGACAGGTACTTGTTTGGAGAGTTAAAACCTCTCAGGCCTTCAGTCCTCACATCATGACGACTTGCTACAACGTGCCAACACAATGAGTTAAAATTGGAACTGCAGCATTAGGCTCAGACCACAAATACATCGCTGTGATTTTCTATTTAAATCAGCTCTGGGTTAGCAGCCTAGTGAAGCAGCGATTAAAATAAAAACAATATTTCTTATCCCATGCAGCTGTTGTTCAATGTTGTTGTTGTTAAACCAGTGCATAAGGAGCCAGGCTGATCGTGTGTGAACAAACATTTTTCCCTGCCTTGCTGAGAACAAAAGTAAATCATTTTTGTTGTCCAAATTCATCCCCCAAACTCAACTTGAACAGCAACATACATCAAAAATCAATGTCTTTTTCCAAGTAACATCTCAGTATTGGCCTGTCATTTTTCAAAACAACTCACTGCTCCATATCCCCCACAAGGGGTGAGAAACTAACAGGCTATTCCTAAATGCTGGTGTCACTGATGTTCTACTCCTGTAGTTAAGGAGTTCTCTCAAGAGAGTCGCTGGGCTAACATCACACACAGAACTAATGCGTTTAGCCACAAACCATTCAGTGAGACTGCTGCAGCTGGCCGCCTACATAGGGGTTTTTTATATTTGCACATTTCACCACCTTCAACAAAACCAGTCCTGTTTATTTACTCTTCAGATGGCATGATCAATGGAAAATAAATGTCTGCCATAACTTCTCAATGAACAAATCAGTTATAACTCCAGGTATTCATATTCTTCTGAGGAGTGTTTGTCACTGTTTTCTGGATTATTATTCCAATGCTACCTTACAGCTTTGGTTGATAAATTCCTGATGAATGGCTTTTGCCTGAAACGTCGATTTTCCTGTTGCTTGGATGCTGCCTGACCTGTTATGCCTTTCCAGCACCATCTCCGCCTCCCTGATAAAGAGACTACCCTGGCGAGTCTGAGCCAGGCAGATCAGCAAGCGGTAATTTCTGCTCTGTGACAGATTTGTGGTCAGCCATATTGATCACAAGATGATCCCAGTACTATTAGTGTGTTAACATGATTTATTAATTTCCCCTTTGCCATTGAAACGTTCATAGGACACAGTACTTGACCCCAGCACAGTACAGTTGATCCCAGAGCCCCACTGAGGAAGGACAGAATTTACCAGGATCCTTCACCTCATCAACCACAGCAAAATGCTATGACTTTGTGGATGTGAATCAAAACAGGGTTGGGCCCAGCTTTGTGCTCTGTACCTATGCCCATTACATTCACTTATCCACATGACAACCTCAACCTCACTCGGTGAAAGCCATGATCTGTGCTGGGGTGAAAGCAAAAATAAAAATTGTGATTACTCAAGAAATCATTACAAATGGATCGCTGGATCCTTTGCAAATACTGGAGGATTATTCTGGCCCATGACAGGCCCACATTACTCAGATGAAACAGTAGATTGGATATTTTTTTTGTGTGAGTCTTAATTCTTTTATGGCATGAGGGTGCATAGCCCATGAAGAAATTGACTCCTATTTTTAAAGATCAACAAGCCAAGCCATTGAGAAATTTATGCTGATAAATATTTTGCTGATATGGTAAGGTGTCTGTGGTTCTTCTTATTTAATTTCTCCAAATTTGCAATTCACTGCAAGGTAAACATGATAATCTCAAAGCAGGTAGAAGTTCTAATTGCATCACTTCTGTCAGAATCTTATACTGAGAGACCTTACCAAATACAGTAACACATAATTCAATACATTTCTCTTATATTAGATGTCTTGCCAAGCAAAACAAACATCAACTTGCTTTTATGTAGCTCCTTCAATATAGTAAAACATCACAAAGAACTTCATTCAATCATAATTAGACAAAAAAGGGACTGAGATGAAGGAAATGCATTAATACAAATGACAAAGCCATTGGTCAAAGAGATAGATTTTGAGAAGCATCTTAAATGAAAAGAGAGAGAGAGAGATAAAGTAGAGGAGTTGTTTAGGAAGAGAATACAGAGGAACCTCAATTATCCAAATGTTGATTATCTGAACAAGATCGCAAGATCCTGACGCTTGGCTCAACTGTGTTATCCGGCATTCGATTATCTGAACAAAATACTCCCCGCCATGTCATTCTGATAATTGAGGTTCCTCTGTATTGAGGGGCCTGGATGAATGGAAGTACAACTATTGGTGCTAGGACAAACAAAACTCGGAATACCCCAGTGGCCAGAATTGGAGGCATGTGGACCAGAGCAGAATTGAAACACTATTCATTGAGCATTAATAATTGCAGGCCATTATCTCTCTATGTTATAAATTGTCCAGGTGTATTCTGCCCACAAAAAGCGAATCTATTCCAATGCAAACAATTACTGTACCACCAATTATCAAACTCTTGATAAGGTGAAGGGAAGTATTGTCAAGAGTGTTTTCAAGTAGCATTTATACAGCAATAACCAGCTGACTGATATACAGTTCAGGTTCTTGCAGAGACACCCAGAACCTAATCTCATTACAGCCTTGGTCCCAACACTGAAAAAAAAATCATTGAATTTAAAGGATGAGATGAGAGTGATTGCAATTGATACTAAAGTTGAATTTGATTTGAGTTTTGCATCTAGGAGCCCTAAGCAAAACTGGGGTCAATTGTGGAAAGACTCTTCACTGTTTAGAGCAGTCCCTAATACATGCCTCTTGGAGGCCATGGATCACAGCCGCAGGAGGTCCTCAGGGTCATGTACTCAACCCAAACATCCTCAGGTACTTCATCAATGATCTCTCTATAATCATAAGGTCAGAAGTCAGGAGTTTTGCTAATGACCACACAGTTCATGACTCCAAAGATAGTGAAGTAGTCCCTAACAATGTGCAGTAAGACTTGGACAACACTGGGCTGATAAATGGCAAGAAAAAATTGCTCCATATAATAAACAGACTATGATCACCTCCAAGAAGGGAAAATGCAATTACCTCTCTTTGACATTCAGTAGCATTACCACAATGATTCCTCCATTACCTTGAAGGTCTGTTATTCTCAACCTCTTCCCTCACCTGAGGCTTGGTGGCCCTCAGGTTAAAACACCACAATCATTTCTCTCTATTGTTGAAGTAGCCCTGTGGTCTAATAAGACTATGGCAACTTTACATCATCAATACCTTGGGGTTACCATTGTTATGACCGTGGATGGTCATATCAAATTTCCTGTGGAGAAATTGAAATTTTAATTACAGTATTTTTTTATACTGATGATGAAGGACATACAAATAAGATGACGGAGAATTTAAGTGCTGAGCAGTGTGATTAGTTGACTATCTGGAAGGCATGTATGGATCATTCTCAGCCTTGGGAAACACTCCAGAATGTTAAACCTGATGGGTGTCAAAGATGCTTCGAAGAGAATGGCTACAAAGGGGAGGAATTTGATGGAAACTGAACTGTCATGCCCTGTGACTTAGCTCAGACTGTGAACATGATGGAAGCAAAGAGAATAGTTGGATGAGAGATATATTAGATTAGATTCCCTACAGTTTGGAAACAGGCCCTTCGGTCCAACAAGTGCACACTGACTTTCCAAAGAGTAACCCACCCAGACCCATTCCTCTACTCTATATTTATCCCTGACTAATGCACCTAACACTATGGGCAATTTAGCATGGCCAACTCACCTGACCTGCACATCTTTGGATTGTGGAAGGAAACCGGAGCACCCGGAGGAAACCACGCAGATACGAGGAGAAGGTGCAAACTCCACACAAACAGTCGCTCAAGATTAGAATCGAACCCGGGTCTCTAGCAGTGCTAACCACTGAGCCACCGTGCCACACAAATGTGTTTGTCCTTGTCTCATTGAAAAATTACATAAGAACAAGTTTAAAAGCCAGTTTCAATCCTGTGTGGATGAAGGTGTGTCCTATACAGGTCATGGCTGAGAAAACCCCTTGTCATTCCTGCACTGCAGGTATAAAAAAAGAAGCATCTTTCTCTTCAATGAAGTCAAAAAGAAAATGAAACAGCAATTTAAATGAAACTGGATAAAGGCCTTTCAGCTGGCCTGTAAATCTAAGCATTAGGTAAATCACTCTTTCTAATTCTTTAAGAGGAGCTGTGCTTGCCAGCATGTGTTGCTGAGACGAATTGCCCTTGAGAAGGTGGTGTTGAGTCACCTTGGTGAGCTACTGCAGACCAAGTCCTATATGTGCACGCAGTGTTGTTACAAAAGGAGTTCCAATTTTTTGACCAAATCCCAGTGTCAGAACAGTCATATCATTCCAAGACAGGTTGGTAAGTGGCTAGGATGGGGTTTCACAGATAGTGGTCTTCCAATCACCTTTATTCTCTAATGTAACCGAGGTCACAGATTCTGAAGCACATTAGGTAAATCAATCTTAACTGATTTGCTTTTGTTTCTTGTTTCCTTCATGTTTAGACTCCTCCAGCAAAACCGTGTAATTCAAAGAATTATTCACAAGGAGAAGATTTTCCTACGTTGACATTATTTTACTGGAGGCACTGAGAGGGAGTATCTCCCATTTTAATGTGTTGGCAGAATCTAAATCCTGAATTTGAGATGGTCCTTGCAAGTTGTCATAGCCTTAAATGAGGCATGGTAAATTGATGTAAATTGTTTAAAAATACATATGAATTTGACATCTAGGTAAATCATTATGGATGAAGTTTTGAAGAATTTCCAAGACTCCATCAGTGAGAAAAGAATGAGTTACTCAATAGAAACTTTTCATTAAAATATCAACCACATAGCTACTTGATCTGAGGGTAATTTTAGACTTTGTATTAGAGCAATTCACAAATAAAGGCATTTAAATGATTTGAACATAAACAAAAACTTTTTGTCAATTATTGTTTGAATAATGTGGATGGTTGCTTGTATCATGTTTGGAACATCATGTGCTGTTTTGATCATTAGATAAGTGGCAAAGTCTGGAGAACATTCAATGGTAAGTGACAAGAGTAAACCTTGGATTTAGAATTCAATTTATGAGAAAAGAATCTGAACTTAACACTTTTTGTTTGAAAGGAAATGATTGAGGAGGGCCAAGATCAAAGTTTTAAAATGCAGATACAGAATTGGCAGTTTGACTCAGAGGTAGCCTTCAATCTCTGAGTCGGAAGCTTGTGGGCAGCATGGTGGCTCAGTGGTTAGCACTGCTGCCTCACAGCGCCAGGGACCTGGGTTTGATTCCAGCCCCGAGCGACTGTTTGTGTGGAGTTTGCACATTCTCCCTGTGTCTGTGTGGGTTTCTTCTGGGTGCTCCGGTTTCCTCCCGCAGTCCAAAGATGTGCAGGTCAGGTGAATTGGCCATGCTAAATTGCCCAAAGTGTTAGGTGCATTAGCAGTGGTAAATAAAGTGGGTGGGTTACTCTTGGGAGGCACGGTGTGGACTTGTTGGGCCGAAGGGCCTGTTTCCATACTGTAGGGGATTTAATTTAAATTATGAGTTATGGTCTCAATCAAAGATTGGCTGCAAAGATGTGCTATCTTCAATAAGGAGTTAGGCTGGGCAGAGTCAAGGTATATTCCCTTAATGGGAAAAGGGAGGCCAAATGACTCCAGAGCTTCCTGAATGATAAAATAGAATGTCAACATGAAAGGGAATTTCAAAGTCATCTACAGACATATCAAATAGAAGGATTAGGGCTAAATAGAGTTCAAAAAGGGGATTTACTCATAGAAGCAAGGTACCAGCTAAGAAATGGAATAAATACTTTGTATCAGTCTTTTTCAAGAAAAAAGATGATAAGCCATAATGAAACAAAAAGGTAACTAATACACTAGTTTTGTTTCAAATTGATAAGGAGGAGGTATTATTGTTAAAGGTGATAAACTTCCAGCATCAGATGAGATGTATCCCAGGCCATAAGTTTTCAGTCTTCCTTAGTCTCAGAGGTGGTTCCAGAGTCATAGTCATAGAGATATACAGCACAGAAACAGACCCTTCAGTCCAACTCGACCATGCCGACCAGATATCCCAAACTAAGCTAGTACCATTTGCCAGCACTTAGCCCATATCCCCCAAACCCTTCCTATTCATATACCCATCCAAATGCCTTTTAAATGTTGCAATTGTACCAGGCTCCATCACTTCCTCTGGCAGCTCATTCCATACATGCTCCATCCTCTGCATGAAAAAGTTGCCCCTTAGGTCCCTTTTATATCTTTCCTCTCTCACCCTTTACCTATGCCCTCTAGTTCTGGACTCCCCCACACTAGGGAAAAGACTTTGTCTATTTATCCTATCCATGCCCCTCATGATTTTATAAGCCTCGATGAGGTCATCCCTGTTCCAGGGAAAACAGCCCCAGCCTGTTCAGCCTCTCCCTATAGCTCAAATTCTCCAACCCAGGCAACATCCTTGTAAATCTTTGCTGAACTCTTTCAAATGTCTCAACATACTTCCGATAGGAAGGACACCAGAATTGCACGCAATATTCTAAAAGTGGCCTAACCAATGTCCTGTACAGCCACAACATGACCTCCCAACTCCTGTACTCAATACTCTGACCAAGAAAGGAAAGCATACCAAATGCCTTCTTCACTATCCTATCTACCTGTGACTCCACTTTCAAGGAGCTATGAACCTGCACTCCAAGGCCTCTTTGTTCAGCAACACTCCCCAGGACCTCACCATTAAGTGTATAAGAGGATTGAGTTTGTAAATGTTCCATCTTTATTCAGAAAAATAAGCTCAGACACTACACTTCTCCCAGTTTAACATCAGTGTGGAAGCTTCAAGAAACAATAATTGGGGGCAAAATTAGTTGCATTGGTAAGTACACATCAACTAAGAAAAGCCAACAAAGTTTGGTTAAGGGAAAATTGTGTCAACTAATTTGCCGGAAGTCTTTCAAGAGACGACGGGAATGATTGATGAGAGCAGTCCTCTTATTCATCCCTCAGGCTGGAGGATAATATTCTTCCACCACAGAATTGTTGATGCTCGGGAGGCAGCCAATCCAGTACTGCATTCTGTCCACCCTGCCACACATTGGCCATGAGATGGGTGTTGAGGCAGCTGGGTGGGATGCTCAGAATTCTGCATGCACCTTCTGTTGTTTGAGCTTGACTGCTACCTGGTCCTGCCAGAGGCACTCATAATGGTTAGCATCTTCACATATGCTTCTTCTCCAGTTTGGGTGGTCTCGGGTGAGAGATTCCATTAAGTCAGTGGGAATTGTACATTTTCCCAGGGAGACTTTGAGGACATCAGCCCTCCTATTGACCACTTGCCATAATGAAGCTCAGAATAGAGACCTTGTTTCAGGAATAGTGTCTTAGGCATGCAGACAATGTGGCTCCCCCAATGCAGCTGATGGCCTGTAACCAGGGCCTACTTGCTGGGGCTGTTGGCCTGAGAGAGGACACTGACACTGGATTTCCTATCCTGCCATTGAATTTTCAGGGGTTTGGGAGGCATCATTGGTGATTCTTCTCTAAGGATTTGAAGTGTCTGCTGTACATTGTCTAGGCCTCCTATGCATACAGAAGGACAGGTAATACTGCAGTCCTGTAGACCATGAACCTTGTCTCAGATTTGAGGTCTGTGTCATCAAACATAGACAGCCAAAGTCTGCACTGTTAAGTTTCATATTCGATATCTGCCCTCGCTGAACCAAGGTTCCCATGGTATGAGAGTAGATCGATGAAAGTAGATTGAATGGCTCTTGAGTCTTGATAATTGGGGCCCATTGTTATCTAGCAGGAGTAGGCCGGAAGAGGATCTTTATTATCTGCATGTTTAATCTAAGGCCCATTCTCTCTGTAAGTGAATTGAAGATGATTTTGAATTCGGTCCCTGCATATGAACACACAAGTGTTGTCTGCGTATCACAGATTGATGGCAGAAGTTGGGATGGTCTTAACTCTGCACTGGAAGTGACACAAGTTCCAAATCATCTTGTGCAGTAACTCCATTGTGGCAGGGAGATTCATGGAGATGGACAGAGTAAAGCAGCAAAGAAAGTTGATGTGATGTTGCAGTTTTAGATTAGATTAGATTCTGTAAAGTGTGGAAACAGACCCTTCGGCCCAACTAGTCCACACCGACCCTCCAAACAGTACCCACCCAGACTCATTTCCCTCCACTAATGCACCTAACACAATGGGCAATTTAGCATGGCCAACTCACCTAACCTGCACATCTTTGGACTATGGGAGGGAATCCATGCAGACACGGGAAGAATGTGCAAACTCCACACAGTCGCCCAAGGCTGGAATCAAACCCAGGTGCATGGCACTGTGAGGCAGCAGTGCTAGCCGCTAAGCAACCGTGCCGCCCAAGGTTTGCTTGACCCCAATTTATTTTTGTATTGGGTCTGTGTTGGATCCGATGATGAGGATCATGGTTGACATGTGATTATGCAGGTAAAAACAATGACTGCAGCTGCTGGAAACAAGATTCTGGATTAGAGGTGCTGGAAAAGCACAGCAGTTCAGGCAGCATCCGGGGAGCAGCCCTGATGAAGGGCTTTTGCCCGAAACGTCGATTTTACTGCTCCTCGGATGCTGCCTGAACTGCTGTGCTCTTCCAGTACCACTAATCCAGAATCTGGTTTCCAGCATCTGCAGTCATTGTTTTTACCTATTCTGGACAATTTGCCATGGCCAACCCATCTAAGCTTCATATCATTAATCGGGGGGGGAGGAAACTGGAGCACCCTGAGAAAACCCATGCAGACACAGGGAGACTGTGCAAATTCCACTCAAACAGTCGCTCAAGGCTGGAATTGAACTTGGGTCCCTGACTCTGTGAGGCAACAGTGCTAACCATGCCACCCTTGACTTGGAAATATATTGCCATTCTATTGCTTTCGCTGGGACAAAATTCCTGGTATTCCCTCCCTCAGGGCATTGTGGGTCAATCTACGGCAAATAGACGGCTGTGGTCAGAAAGGCAGTAAGCTCACAACCATCTGCTCAGAGACAAGTAGGGTTGGATAAGAAACATTGGCCCAATTAGCAGTGCCTTTTATATAAGGAATTGATTTTTAAAAGTGTGAATGAAATCCCTGATTGCGAGCAGCATGGGGTCCTCTCCAGCCTGCGACTGAGCATGTGCTGGTCTCTGACAGTCTTCCATGTGCCAGTGACCTGGGTCATTCTGACCCTCAGCAGCACTGGAGCTGTCACAGGACAAACTTCCTAAGACTAACATTCCACGCTCCCCCCCACCAACCACCCACTCTCTGCCAAGGTGTCAGTCTCGGAGCTGGTGGGAGGTGTTCCTTTGAGGCCTCGGTACTCTTAGAGGCCAAGGTTTCTCCACCAAGGGCACAGATATGTTGCTGGTATCTGCCAGAGACAGAAAGCACATAACCAATGGTGAGAAATGGTGTGCACTGAGTGATGCTGACAGTGGCATTATTGTCAGAGCTACAGGGAACTGACTCAGTTGGTGTGACATGGATGTCTCGGCATCCCTTCTGTCGCTATCCCAGTCTTGATTAGTTTAGATTACTTACAGTGTGGAAACAGGCCCTTCGGCCCAACAAGTTCACACCGACCCGCCGAAGCGCAACCCACCCAGACCCATTCCCCTACATTTATCCCTTCACCTAACACTACGGGCAATTTAGCATGGCCAATTCACCTAATCTGCACATTTTTGGACTGTGGGAGAAAACCGGAGCACCCAGAGGAAACCCACACGGGGCAGACACGGGGAGAATGTGCAAACTCCACACAGTCAGTCGCCTGAGACGGGAATTGAATCCAGGTCTCTGGCGCTGTGAGGCAGCAGTGCTAACCACTGTGCCACCGTGCCACCCACTTCTCCTGCAAGGGACAGGATTTGTCTTTGTAAAGGGTGAGGAGCCTAATATCAGGCACCCCTCCAGCTGTTAGCTGACAAGAAATGTTTTCTTTTCCTTTCAAGACCCACAAGATGCAATAACTCAGAGATTCCCATGGCCTCTGGAAACTTCCTCTCCCACCTCTTCCCTCTGTCTCCATCCCCTCCCCTAACCCCACTCTTGTCGGGTATTCACCATCCCTACCAACCTTCTGCTCTCCTGATGCTACATGTTCTATACTCAGCAAAGGTTTCAGCTTTATACCTCTGCGTCCCCACCTTGATGAATTTCAGGTACAACCTGATATCAAACTCTTGTTTCATTGTCTTTGCCTCTGTATCTGTTTCTTTGGACAAGAGTCCTCTCCCTATCCCACAGACCCCTTTGCCCGGCTTCAACACTTACCTTCCACCTGGACCTCTCCCTCTGGCCTTTTACCTGCACTCGACCTGTTCATTGAGAACAAGACGCTGGCAACCTCAATTACATTGCACCGATCTCTCTCACTCAATCCATCCCAATCCCGGTCCCTCCAAACTGACAGCACTCCGTGTGCTTAGATCCAACCCTAATTTTGTTGCTAAGCCTGCCGATAGGGGTGGTGCTGATGGAGTCTGGTGGACTGACCTCTACATTGCAGAGGCAATGCCAGCTCTCAGATACCTCCTCCTATCTTCCCCGGACCATGACTCCACCATGGAACATCAAGCCATTGTTTCAACTACCATCACTAACCTCATTTCATCTGGTAATCTTCCCCTACCACTGTCTCCAAGCTGATAGTATCTCAACTCACACAGGTCAGTTCCACCTCCTTCCAAAACTCCACAACCAAGGACTGTCCAGACACACCCGTTTCTGCATGCTCCTGCCTTGACTCAGTCTTCTCTCCCCTGGTTCAGTCCCTGCCCACTTACATCCTCTGAGGCTTTACGCCAGTTTCCGAATGTCCAGTCTGCAGGCTCCAGCTGCCTCCTCTTCACTGTGGGCATGCAATCCCTTTACACGTCCATCCCCCATCAAGATGGCCTCAGAGCTTTCTACTTCTTTCTAGAACAAAGGTGTAAACAGTCCCCACCCACCACCACCCTCCTCCGCCTGTTTGACTTCATCCTCACCCTAAACAACTCAGCTTTTAATTCCTCTCACTTTCTTCAGGTCAGAGGGTACCCGCATGGACCCCAGTTATGCCTGTCTCTTCGAGGGATACATGGAACTTCCTTGTTCCAGTCCTATTCCAGCCTCCACCCACAACTCTCTCTCCAATATATCAATGATATCATCAGTGCTGCTTCCCTCTCTCATCCGGAATTGGAAAAGTTAATTGATTTTGCTTCCAATTTCCAACCTGCCTTCACTTTCACCTGGTCTATCTCTGATTCCTCCCTCCACTTCCTCGACATCTCTGTTTCCATTTCTGGGGATAGACTGGCCACTAATATTCACTATCAACCTACTGACTCCCACAGCTACCTCACTATACATCCTAGCACCCTGCTTCCTATAAAAACTCTAATCCATTCTCCCAGTTCCTCTGTCTCTGTTGCATTTGCTCCGATGAGGCCAACTTTGACAAGGAAATCTCTGAAATATCGCCTTCTTCCCCAACTGAGGATTTCCCCACCGTCAATAAGGTCCAACCCATCTCCTGCATTTCTGCCCTTACACCCTCACTTCCCTCCTTCAACAGCAGTAGAGTTCCCCTTGTCCTTGAGGAGAAAGTGAGGTCTGCAGATGCTGGAGATCAGAGCAGAAAATGTGTTGCTGGAAAAGCGCAGCAGGTCAGGCAGCATCCAGGGAACAGGAGAATCGACGTTTCGGGCATAAGCCCTTGAAGAAGGGCTTATGCCCGAAACGTAGATTCTCCTGTTCCCTGGATGCTGCCTGACCTGCTGCGCTTTTCCAGCAACACATTTTCAGCTTCCCCTTGTCCTTACCTACCATCCCAACAGCATCTACATCCAGAAGATCATCAGCCAGCATTTTCACCATTTCCAGCAAGATGCCGCCACCAGACATATTCTCTTCCCCTCCCTTATCCGCCTTCCGCAGGGGCCATTCCCTCTGGGACACACTGGTCCACTCTTTCTTCACTCCCAACACCCATCCACAGCCGCATGGCACTTTTCCCTGTAACCGCCAATGGTATAGCACCTGCTCATTTACCTCCTTCCTCCTCAGTATCCAAGGGCCCAAACATACCTTCCAGGTGAAGCAGCATTTTACCTGCACTTCTCACAGTCGAGTCTACTGCATTCACTGCTTACAATGTGGTCTCCTCTACATGGGGGAAATGAAGCGTAGACTGGGACTCAATATCGTATTCAATCATTTTTGGGCCTGAACTCCCCCATGTCTTAGCTTCCTTTCCCATACACCAGGCCTTGTTATCACTGTCCGCGATTACACACTACATAATGTTAGTCACTAAGAAGCCTCCATTAACAGCTTTTCACCCTCCCAGCCAGATTGTTATTGACTCCTTTGTCTGTCCTTCTCTATCTTTGGATTCTACCCCCACCTATTGTTTACTCCTTACCCCCCCCCCCCCCCCTATCCTTCTACATATAAACTGACATTTTCCTTGCTACCATCAGTTCTGTGGAAGGGTTACTGCACCCAAAATGCTAACTCTGATTTTCTTCACGAATGCTGCCAGACCTGTTTCCAGCAACTTCTGTTTTTGCCTCCAACTGTTGGGGAGCTTTCTACCCCATTGAGGGCTTTCTGTTTCTGGAGGGATTGAATGAAATGAAGGTGGGTGGTGTGGCTGTTAGTGCTGGTGCAGGTAGTTGAACAGATTTGAGGTGCCCTGGGTGAGTGAGTAAACAGCACTGAGGCCATGTGGGGTCAGCAGTGTGTAAGTTTGGGGTGAAACAAGAGTGAGTGAGGGAAGATGTTGAAGGCAATAATGAGAGTGGAAGGTGAGAGATTGAGGGTTTGAGGTAGCAGAGGGAAGTGTGGCACTCACCCGGTTGGAGTGGTCATTGACTTCTGGTGATCTGATTGGCTCTTTCTTTGAGCTATGGAGACCACACCAACCTGGGAGGTGACCTCAGAGCAGGCTGTCAGGATCTGGCGTCATGGCCTCCTCTATTAGAACCCTTCATCTGCACAACACCATCCACCGGGACCACCAGAAACCGGATGGGGCAACTGTGGCACCGTTTCCCCTTTCTCCGACATCTTCCATCTGTCACTGATCAAGGCAGCTGGTTCCCATTGGGTCCATAGCAAACTTTCAAAGATGGGGCGAGGATCAGGCAGGAGAGTCACCATCGGGGTGATGTGGAGGAGCTGGTATTGGACTGGGGCAGACAAAATTAGAATTCACACAACACCAGCTTATAGGCCAACAGGTTTATTTGGAAGCACTGGCTTTCAGAGCACTGCTCCTTCATCAGGTGGTTGTGAAGAATAAGACCATAAGACAAAAAATTTAAAGCAAAAAGATTACAGTGTCATGCAACTGAAATTATATATGGAACACACTTGGATTTTTGTTAACTCTTTCATCTTTCAGAATGGGTTGCAGGTTTCAGTTCATTAATATATGTAAATCCCAGAACTTGCAGTAGTGAGTAGACTGGGTTCTTTCTTTGTTATATGTTTTTTGAGATATGTCTCTTGATTAAACTTAAAACATAAGCCATAACTATTAATCTAACCTGGGGCAGTGTCTTGTAGAGGAATAAGACGGTGTTATTTTCTAGGTGTGTAGACTGTGAAGGAGCAAAAATTGCCTCTAGTACAGTGGTATGTGCTTCTTGTCAGATGTGGGAGTTTAAAGAGAGTTTAAGGGTTACTGTGGATTATATCTGCAATAAATGCTGTTGGTTGCAAATCCTATCAGATCGAATGGATCAGTTGGAGAGACAGTTAGAAGCAATGAGGAATTTGCAACAGCAACAGTATGTGATGGATGGCAGTTATAGGAAGGGGAGAAAGTCTCAGATACAGTCACATAGATGGGTTAACTCCAGGAAAGGTATGAGAGGTAGGCACCTAGTGCAGGTGTGTTCTGTGGATATAACCATTTCAAACAGGTATGCTGTTTTGGAAAATGTAGGGGGTGATGGATTCTCAGGGGAACGTAGCACGAACAGCTAAGTTTCTGGTATTGAGACTGGTTTTAATGCAACGAAGAGTATGTCGGGTTCCAAGAGATCAATTGTGTTAGGGGATTCTGTAGTCCGAGGTACAGGCAGACGTTTCTGTGGCCAGCAGAGAAAAAGCAGAATGGTGTGTTGCTTCTCTGATGCCAGGATCAAGGATGTCTCAGACAGGGTGCAGAATGTTCTCACAGGGGAGAGGGGCCAGCAAGAGGTCATTGTCCACATTGGAACCAAAGACATAGGAAGGGAAACGTTTGAGATTCTGAAGGGTGATTACAGAGAATTAGGCAGGAATTTAAAAAGGAGGTCCTCGAGAATAGTAATATCTGGATTACTCCCAGTGCTACGAGCTAGTGAGGGCAGGAATAGGAGGATAGAGCAGATGAATGCATGGCTGAGGGGCTGGTGTATGGGAGAAGGATTCACATTTTTGGATCATTGGAATCACTTTTGGGGTAGAAGTGACCTTGGATTCTCAGGGGAACGTAGCACGAACAGCTAAGTTTCTGGTATTGAGACTGGTTCTAATGCAACGAGGAGTATGTCGGGTTCCAAGAGATCAATTGTGTTAGGGGATTCTGTAGTCCGAGGTACAGGCAGACGTTTCTGTGGCCAGCAGAGAAAAAGCAGAATGGTGTGTTGCTTCTCTGATGCCAGGATCAAGGATGTCTCAGACAGGGTGCAGAATGTTCTCACAGGGGAGAGGGGCCAGCAAGAGGTCATTGTCCACATTGGAACCAAAGACATAGGAAGGGAAACGTTTGAGATTCTGAAGGGTGATTACAGAGAATTAGGCAGGAATTTAAAAAGGAGGTCCTCGAGAATAGTAATATCTGGATTACTCCCAGTGCTACGAGCTAGTGAGGGCAGGAATAGGAGGATAGAGCAGATGAATGCATGGCTGAGGGGCTGGTGTATGGGAGAAGGATTCACATTTTTGGATCACTGGAAGCTGTTTTGGGGTAGAAGTGACCTGTACAAGAAGGACGGATTGCACCTAAATTGGAAGAGGACTAATCTACTGGCAGGGAGATTTGCTAGAACTGCTCGGGAGGATTTAAACCAGTAAGATGGAGGGGTGGGACCCAGGGAGATAGTGAGGAAAGAGATCAATCTGAGACGGGTACAGCTGAGAACAGAAGAGAGTTAAACAGTCAGGGCAGGCAGGGACAAGGTAGGACTAATAAAGTAAACTGCATTTATTTCAATGCAAGGGGCTTAACAGGCAAGGCAGGTGAACTCAGGGCATGGTTAGGAACATGGGACTGGGATATCAGCAATTACAGAAACATGGCTCAGGGGTGGGCAGGACTGGCAGTTTCATGGTTCAGGATACAAATGCTACAGGAAGGATAGAAAGGGAGGCAAGAGAGGAGGGGGAGTGGCATTTTTGATAAGGGATAGCATGACAGCTGTGCTGAGGGAGGATATTCCTGGAAATACATCCAGGGAAGTTATTTGCGTGGAACTGAGAAATAAGAAACGGATGATCACCTTATTGGGATTATTGGAACTGCCATAGTGTTAAGGGATTAGATGGAGAGGAATTTGTTAAGTGTGTACTCGAAAATTTTCTGATTCAGTATGTGGATGTACCTACTAGAGAAGGTGCAAAACTTGACCTACTCTTGGGAAATAAGGTAGGGCAGATGACTGAGGTGTCAGTGGGGGAGCACTTTGGGGCTAGCAACCATAATTCCATTAGATTTAAAATAGTGATGGAAAAGGATAGACCAGATCTAAAAGTTGAAGTTCTAAATTGGAGAAAAGGCCAATTTTGACAGTATTAGGCAAGAACTTTCAAAAGCTGACTGGGGGCAGATGTTCGCAGGCAAAGGGACGGCTGGAAAACGGGAAGCCTTTAGAAATTAGATAACGAGAATCCAGAGGAAGTATATTCCTGTCAGGGTGAAAGGAAAGGCTGGTAGGTATAGGGAATGCTGGATGACTAAAGAAATTGAGAGTTTGGTTAAGAAAAAGAAGGAAGCATATGTCAGGTATAGACAGGATAGATCGAGTGAATCCTTAGAAGAGTATAAAGGAAGTAGGAGTATACTTAAAAGGGAAATCAGGAGGGCAAAACGGGGACGTGAGATAGCTTTGGCAAATACAGTTAAAGAGAATCCAAAGGGTTTTTACAAATACATTAAGGACATTTTGACAGAGCGGCGAGGAGAGAAGGTGGAGTGAAGTGAAGGCTGCTGGGAAGGGTACGTTTTTCCCACTTAGAAAAGGGACTTAGCTTGGGAGTCGGGCCTCCATTTTGACAGAGCGGCGAGGAGAGAAGGTGGAGTGATACGAGGGCTGCCGGGGCTTAATTTATACTTGGACCATTGGCTAAACCCGAGATACTACACATGTAGTATCTCCCTCGCGCCCCCCTCCTCTAACTGGAAGAAAAAGACTCAATAAGGTAAGGCTTTTATTTTTTCTTTATCTTTCTTTTTCATATATTTAAGTGCATTGTTTGGGTTTAGTTAGTTCATATAAAGCTAAGCTTACAATGGCAGGGGACCTCAGACCAGTGGCATGTGCCCCTTGCTTGATGTGGGAGCTCAGGGACGTGGCTGACGTCCCTGACTCTTACACTTGCAAGACGTGTGTCCAGCTGCAACTCTTGTTTGACCGCATGACAGCTCTGAAGCTGCGGATGGACTCACTGTGGAGCATCCACGATGCTGAGGAGGTCATGGATAGCATGTTTAGTGAATTGGTCATACCGCAGGTTAGAGTTGCTGAGGGAGACAGTGAATGGGTGACCAAAAGACAGAAAAAGAGTAGGAAGGCAGTGCAGGTGTCCCCTGCGGTCATCTCCCTCCAAAACGGGTATACTGTTTTGGATACTGTTGGGGGAGATGGCTCACCAGGGGAGGGCAGCAGTTGCCAGGATCATGATACCACGGGAAAATGACTCATAGGGCCATAGTCAGAGGGGATTCTATTGTGAGGGGAGTAGATAGGCAGTTCTGTGGCCGAAAATGATACTCCCACATGGTATGTTGCCTCCCAGGTGCTCGGGTCAGGGGATGTCACCGATCAGCTGCAGAGCATTCTAAAAGGGGAAGGTGAACAGCCAGCTGTCTTGACGCATATAGGCACCAATGATATAAGTAGGAAATGAGATGAGGCCCTGAAAGAAGAATTCAGGGAGCTAGGAGAGAAGTTAAAGAGAAGGACCTCAAAGGTACTGATCTAGGGATTACTACCAGTGCCACGTGCTAGCCAGCATAGAAATGAAAGAATAGGCAGGATGAACACATGGCTTGAGAGATAGTGTAGGAGGGAGGGGATCAGATTTGTTGGGTATTGGGAGCAGTTCTGGGGAAGGTGGGACTATTACAAAATGGACGGTCTACATCTGAACCAGACCGGAACCAATGTCCTTGGGGCAGATTTTGCTACTACTGTTGGGGAGGTTTTACACTAATGTGGCAGGGGGCTGGGAACCAGATGAGAAAACAAGTAGGCAGTGAGGTGGAGACTGGAGACTGTAAGAATTATGAAGGTAGTATTAATAAAGGGAAGAGTAAGCAGAGAACAGATGAGCGCAAAAAAATTGGTGGCATGAAATGCATCTACTTTAATGCAAGGAGCATAGTATGTAAGGCAGATGAACTTAGGGCTTGGATTGGTGCCTGGGAGTATGATGTTATTGCAATCACAGAGACTTGGTTGAAGGAAGGGCATGATGATTGGCAATTAAGTGTTCCAGGATATAGATGCTTCTGACAGGACAGGGAGGGAAGTAAAAGTGGGGCAGGAGTTGCACTGCTGGTCAGGGATGATATCACGGCTGTGCTAAAGGAGGACATTGTGGAGGTCTTGGGTAGTGAGGCATTATGGGTGGAGCTGAGAAATAAGAAGGGTGCAGTCACACTGTTGGGGCTGTATTACAGGCCTCCCAACAGTGAGTGTGAGGTAGAAGAACAAATACGTAAACAGATTATGGAAAGATGCAGAGGCAATAGGATTGTGATGATGGGAGATTTTAATTTTCCCAATATTGACTGGGATACACTTAACTTCAGAGGTCTGGATGGGGTAGAATTTGTAAGAAGAATCCAGGAGAGTTTTCTAGAGCAGTATGACAGTATTCCGACGAGGGAAGGAACCGCATTGGACTTGGTACTGGGGAATGAGCCAGGACGGTGGTAGAAGTTGAGGTGGGGGATTTCTTTGGGAACAGTGACCACAATTCTGTAAGTTTTAGAATACTCATAGATAAAGAAAAGAGTGGTCCTAAGGGAAGAGTACTAAACTGGACCAAGGCCAATTATATCAAAATTAGGCAAGAGCTCAGAAATGTGGATTGGACGCAGCTATTTGAAGGGAAGTCCACATTTGAGATGTGGGAGGCTTTCAAAGGTAGTGCAGGATAAGCATGTCCCTTTGAAGGCAAAGGATAGGAAGGGCAAGATTTGTGAACGGTGGATGACAGGAGAAATTGAACGACTAGTCAAGAGGAAAAGGGAATCATACATAAGGTCTAGGCAGCTAAGAACAGAACGGGCCCTGGAGGAATATCAGAAGAGTAGGACAAGTGTTAAACAAGGGATCAAGCGGGCTAAAAAGGAGTCATGAAATAGCTTTAGCGAGCAGAATTAAGAATTCCAAAGCATTTTATTTTTATATAAGAAGCAAGTGGGTAACTAGAGAAATGATTGGTCCACTAAAGGATAACGAAGCAAGGCTGTGTGTCGAACCTGAGAGAATGGGTGAGATTCTGAATGATTACTTTGCATCAGTGTTCACTGAGGAGAGGAACATGATGAATGTTGAGATTAGAGATAGAAGTTTGATTAGTCTGGATCACGGTGGCATAAGTAGGGAAGATGTGTTGGGTATGATAGAGGTTATTAAGGTGGACAAATCCCCAGGACTGGATGGGATCTATCCCAAGTTGTTGAGGGAAGTGAGAGAGGAAATAGCTGAGGCCCTGACAGATATCTTTGTCTCATCCTTAAATACAGGTGAAGTGCCGGAGGACTGGAAGGTTGCTCATGTTGTCCCCCTGTACAAGAAGGTTAGTAGGGATATTCCAGGTAACTACAGACCAGTGAGCCTGACGTCGGTGGTGGGAAAGTTGCTGGAGAATGTACTGAGGGATAGGATCTATTTATATTTAGAAAAGAATGGGCTTATCAGTGATAGGCAACATGGTTTTGTGCGGGGGAGATCATGCCTTACCAACTTAATAGAGTTCTTCAAGAAAGTGACCAAGTTGATAGATGAAGGAAGGGCTGTTGTCATATACATGGACTTTAATCAGGCATTTGGTAAGGTTCCCCATGTTAGACTAATGGAGAAAGTAAAGCATATGGTGTTCAGGGTGTTCTCGCTGGGTGGATAAAGAACTGGTTGAGCAACAGGAGACAGAGAGTAGTAGATGAAGGGAGTTTCTCGAAATGGAGACAGGTGACCAATGGTGTTCCACAGAGGTCAGTGTTGGGACACTGTTGTTTGTAATATATATAAATGATCTGGAAGAGGGCACTGTTGGTATGATCAGCAAGTTTTGCAGATGACACGAAGATTGGTGGAGTAGCAGAAAGCATAAAGGACTGTCAAAGAATATAGGAGGATATAGATAGACTCGACAGTTGGGCGGAGGAGTGGCAGATGGTTTTCAATCCAGAAAGATGTGAAGTGATGCATTTAGGCAAGTGTAATTCTAGAGCGAATTATACAATGAATGGAAGAGCCTTGGGAAAAGTTGATGGGCAGAGAGATCTGCAAGTGCAGGTTCATTGTACCCTGAAAGTTGCTGCACAGGGGATAGATTGGTCAAGAAGGCATATGGTATGCTTGCCTTTATTGGACGAGGTATTGAGTATAAGAGCTGGCAAGTCATGTTAACATTGTACAAGACATTGGTTCAGCCGCATTTAGAATACTGTGTACAGTTCTGGTCTGCACATTACCAAAAGGATGTGGATGCTTTGGAGAAGGTGCAGAGAAGGTTTACGAGAATGTTGCCTGGTATGGAAGGTGCTAGCTATGAAGAAAGGTTAAGTAGGTTAGGTTTGTTTTCATTAGAAAAAAGGAGATTGAGGGGGGACCTGATTGAGGTTTATAAAATCATGAAGGGTATAGACAGAGTGGATAGAGACAAGCTTTTTCCCAGGGTGAAGGATTCAGTAATGAGACGTCACACTTTCAAGGTGAGAGGTGGAAAGTTTAAGGGGGATACACACGGCAAGTACTTCACACAAAGGGTGGTGGGCGTTTGGAACACGTTGCCAGCAGAGGTGGTAGAGGCAGACACGGAAGATTAATTTAAGATGCGTCTGGATAAATGCATGAGTAGGTGGGGAGTAGAGGGATACAGATGCTTAGGAATTGACAGACAGGTTTAGAAAGTACATTTGGATCGGCTCAGGCTTGGAAGGCCAAAGGGCCTGTTCCTGGTTTGTAAATTTTCTTTGTTCTTTGTTCTTTAAAAAGATAACTAGGGAGAGAATAGGGCCCCTCCAAGATCAGCAAGACGGCCTTTGTGTGGAATCACAGAAAATGGGCGAGTATTTACTATGGAAAAGGATATGGAAGATATAGAATGTAGAGAAATAGATGGTGACACATTGGAAAATGTCCATATTACAGAGGAGGAAATGATGGATGTCTTGAAAAACATAAAGGTGGATAAGGACCCCAGGACCTGATCAGGTGTACCCTGGAACTCTATGGGAGGCTTGAGAAGTGATTGCTGGGCCTCTTGCTAAGATATTTGTATCATCGATAGTCACAGGTAAGGTGCTGGAAGACTGGAGATTGGCAAACATGGTGCCACTGTTTACGAAGGGTGGCAAGGACAAGCCAGGGAACTATAGACCGGTGAGCCTGACCTCGGTGGTGGGCAAGTTGGTGGAGTGAACCCTGAGGGACAGGATGTACATGTATTTGGAAAGGCAAGGACTGATTAGGGATAGTCAACAAGGCTTTGTGTGTGGGAAATCATGTCTCACAAACTTAATTAAGTTTTTTGAAGAAGTAACAAAGAGGATTGCTGAGGGCAGAGCAGTAGATGTGATCTACATGGACTTCAGTAAGATGTTCGACAAGGTTCCCA
>NC_057710.1:122963545-122993557 GCF_004010195.1 Chiloscyllium plagiosum
CGAAAATTGAAAGGGTTCAGAAAGGATTTACAAGGATGTTGCCAGGGTTGGAGAATTTGAGCTATATGGAGAGGCTGAACAGGCTGGGGCTGTTTTCCCTGGAGCGTCAGAGGTTGAGGGGTGACTTTATGGAGTTTAAAAATTATGAGGAGTATGGATAGGGTAAATAGACAAAGTTTTTTCCCTGGGGGTGGGGAGTCCAGAACTAGAGGGCATAGGTTTAGGGTGAGAGGCGAAAGATATAAAAGAGACCTAAGGGGCAACTTTTTCACACAGAGGGTGGTATGTGTATGAAATGAGCTGCCAGAGGAAGTGGTGGAAGCTGGTACAATTGCAACATTTAAAAGGCATTTGGATGGGTACATGTATAGGAAGGATTTGGAGGGATATGGGCTGGGTGTTGGCAGGTGGAACTAGATTGGGTTGGGATATCTGGTTGGCATGGACGGGTTGGACTGAAGGGTCTGCTTCCAAGTTCTATGACTCTATGACTCTAAGTCACCTTCTCGAGATAACTTAAGGTTTTACAACAAAAAGTGACATCTCAGCTCAGACAATGCATTATAAGTGTGAGGTCAGGGTCTGTCTGCATCTCAATCTTGAGTCAGACTGGTTCTATTTCCAAAGCGGAATTTACAAAATGTTACATGGATTGACTGCCTGCATTGACTGCCTGCAGATTGTGCATTTTTTTGAGCAAAAGAGAACGTATTTGCAAATATAATTCTGCAAATAGGGGTGTGGTAGGTAGTCATTGAAGCAGGTTTGGTAAGATACAGCGAGAGGACTCACCAGGCCTTGTGGCCAGAAGCCCTCCGAGAAACGTAAACTTGCTTGGAAAATGTCTTAAAACTGTTCACTACTCTCATCGAACTAGAAGCTGCAACTCCTTATCGAGAGAATGGCCTCTGTGCGCTTGAAACATTATGTGGTTTAGCCAAACATAATAGCACTATTCTTCATCCAGGATGGAATCTTCCTGCACTCAACAGTCCAGATTAAGTACCGATAGGTATATAAGTGCACAGCTAAATACACACAGGGTTTTGTCACTCCTACACTCTGTCAGTCAGTCAAGGTAATGCCTGATCTCTATGGGTCAGGTTCACCACTGGCGCCAGTAGGGATCTGTTTTCTGTTAAACAATCTCCAGCTGTCAACATTAAATTAATATGGGAGCTGCCCTGCCACACTTTACTCCATCAAACATGATGCTACAGTGAATTCATTGGGAAAAAAGCTGGACAGTACATCATTCCAAAGCTATCCGCCATTTTACAGTAGCTCTGCCTTAACAAAAAACAGCATGTCAAAAGGGATTTATGATATAAGATCATTTTCAAAACACTGAATTTTTTTTAACTTTGCACCCTTATACTATAATGGGAAGACTGGCAAAGTCACTGGTGAGGTCTGTACTAATGTGCAGTTTTAATTATTTTTTGTTTTTTTTTGTTGCTGCCTCTGAGCTCTGAAAATTCAATCAATTCCAGTTTCAGCTTTCTGCCTTTGCATTCCTTCTAATGTGCTTAATTGGCAACCTCAAACTGAAGTCAAATCACTTTCAGCAAAGGTAGCGGTCACCTGACTACAGCAAGTCAGCTAGTTCTATGGTTAAAATATCCCCATGGTCAAACAAACCATCCACAGGCAGTGATGCACCTTCTGGCTGCAAGGAGATGTTGCCTCAACAAATATACCAATTTAGCACTATCCCTCCTTTCCAGGCTCTGTGAGGAGACAGCTGAGACTGGGAATGCCACAGAGTGAACTTAACCCCAATAGAGAGCACCACCAAACCAATAATCTGTATTCACCTTCTTGATTCTGTTCACTCTCTAATATTGACAAACCAGGAAGAGTTGAACCAAAAACAGAAATTGTTGGAAAGAGTGAGCAGGTCTGGCAGCATCTGTTGAGAGAAAGCAGGGTTTACGTTTTGGATCCAGTGACCCTTCTTCAGAATGAGACTGAAGTTCAAGGGTCACTGGACCTAAAAGCTGGTGCTTTCTCTCCACAGATGCTGCCAGACCTGCTGACTCCTTCCACCAATTTCTGTTTTTGGTTCTGATTTCAGGTCTCCTCAGTTCCTTGGTTTTTTTTTTGTTCCGGAAGAAATGAAGTTTAATGGATTTCACGAACGGCATGTAACAATTCAGTTCAAGTAACAGATGGAATGAAACAGCAGACATCAAAAGTGAATAAATGATATACACACCAACTGGATTGTAAACAATGGATACTGCATTGTGACAAATCTAATCAGTGGCAGAGGTTTGATGGTCCACACCAGTGGAACAGGCCTTGTAAACAATTCCGAACTGCTGTATTGTGTTATTTAGGAACGGGGTTGTTGTCCTTCAGTGCATGACATAATGTGCACAATTACGCAATAATTAACTATTGTTAATGACTATATTCCTGAACTGGGAACTTGGGGCAAACACTTTCTTCAGTATGATTCTTCCCTGTTGGTTTCATGCTGGAATTTTAATGGGTTCTGTGAAATACAGACTGGAATGAAATGATATTGTTTATTGTGCAGGAAATATAACTTGGCACAACAGACTGGTGCTTATTGTTCCTGAACGAATAATTTAGCGATTGAACCAATAATGCAGAGATGAGATCAGGCCTCTACCACAACAGGTGGGGAAATTAAAAATCAGCAATTGAAATAAATCTGGAATTAAAATATCTTGATAATGCTCAAATTGTCATAAAAACCTACTTGGATCCCTAATGTTATTTAAGCAAGGAGATTCGCATCACTAATCTTTTCCACTCTATATGTGATTTCAGATTTACAGATATGTAGCTCTTAACTGCAATCCAAAGTGAACTAGAAAGCCACTCCTTTCTACAAAAGTGCACAAATAAAATGGAATAAAACTAAAAGCAGTGCAGATGATCAGTTACCAACCTAGTCACCAGGAATCTCCCCACAAATGCTGGCAGACCTGCTCACTCTTTCCAGCAATTTCTGTTTTTTGGTTCATCTCTTCCTGGTTTGTCACAATTATTGGTTTGGAGGTGCTCTCTGTTGGGGTTAAGTTCCAAACAGACTAGGCAAGAGAGGACCTGATTCCAGTCATTCTCACAGAATCATACCTTCCAGACAATGATCCATCAACATTCCTGGCTACGGCCTGTCCTATAAGGCAGGACAACAGAACAAAAGTGGCAACACAGTGGCACACAGGCAGCAGGGAGTGGCCCTGGGAATCTAGAACATTGACTGTGGGCTGCATGAGGTCTCTTGGCATTAAGTCAACCATGAGCAAGAAGACCACCTGTACCTGCTGTTCTTCCTTAGCTGATGAATCCATATTCCTTCATGTAGAACACCTCTTGGAGGCAGCCTTTAAGGATGTCCTATCCCACTGGCATACAGATACAACAGAGCTGGCAACTCACCAGTATAGTAGCAGGGAAAGAATTGTCTTTGGAATCCTTAGCATTAAGTTGGACCCCTTGATGTCTCATGGAAACACATGAAACATAATAACACTCAGCTGATTAGCATCTACTGTCCTCTGCCATCTTTTTGTAAACACTTTTTAGAAACACTGAGGGACTCCCACAAGCACAGAATGTATTCTTGGTGTTATGTTATTGCATAGACTCCAGATCAGACAGTCAATGTATGTTTAAGTCAACATATGGATGACGACACAACATATGAGATTCTGGTAACCACAGAACCCAGTCTGTGATATTAGAGTTGTATAGTCATAGAGTACTAAATAGAAACAGGCCCTTTGGTCTACCATGTCTATGCTGACTGAAAAATAGCAAAGTAGCAAATGGGGTGGCACAGTGGCTCAGTGGTTAGCACTGCTGCCTCCCTGCACCAGGGACCCAGGTTTGATTCCAGCCCTGGATGACGGTCTGTGTAGAGTTTGCATATTCTCCCTGTGTCTGCGTGCGTTTCCTCCCACAGTCCAAAGATGTGCAAGCCAGGTGAATTGGCCATGCTAAATTGCCCATAGTGTTAGATGCATTAGTCAGAGGGAAATGGGTCTGGATGGGTTAATCTTCAGAGGGATGGTGTGGACTTGTTGGGCCAGAGATCTAAGGGGCAACTTTTTCACACAGAGGGTAGTATGGATTTGGAATGAGCCACCAGAGGAAGTGATGGAGGCTGGTACAATTGCAACATTTAAGAGGCATTTGGATGGTATATGAATAGGAAGGGTTTGGAGGGATATGGGCCGGGTGCTGGCAGGTGGGACTAGATTGCATTGGGATATCTGGTCAGCATGGACGGGTTGGACAGAAGGGTCTGTTTCCATGCTGTATGACTCTATGACTCTAAATGGCCTGTTTCCACACTGTAGCGAATTGAATCTACATTAATTCCATTTACTTGCACTTAGTCCATGGCTTACTCTACTCTGATAATTTAAGTGCTCATCCAGATGCTTCTTAAATGCTCTGATAGAACCGGCCTCCACCACCCTCTCAGGCAGCCTGTTCCATGTTCCTATCACCCCCCTGAGTGAGAAAAGATGTTCCCAGATCTCGTCTAAACCAGTTGCTCCTCATTTCATACTTATGTCCTCTGGTCTTAGATATGACTGCCATTGGGGCAGACCCACCCTGTTTATACATCTCATAATTTTGTACACCTCAATCAGAACGCGCACCCACCCCAGCCTCCCCTGCTCCATAGAAAACAAACCTAACCTACCCCATCTCTCCTCACAACTGAAACGTTTCATCTCAGACAATATCCGAGAGTGAATCTCCTGTGCACCCTCTCCACTGTAATCCTGTCCTTCCAATAGTGTGGTGACCAACACTGCACACATTATTCCATCTGTGGCCTAGACAATGTTTTATAACGTTATAAAAAGATTTAATTGCTCCTATATTCTGTGCCTGGCTAATGAAGGCTATCATCCAATGCCTCCTTCACCACCCTATCTAGTGTGCTGACACCTTCAGGGAGATATGATCTTGTACACCAAGGTTCCTTTGTTCATCAGTACTGCCTAGTGGTCTACCTTTCATTGTGTATTTCCTTCTCTTATTAGACCTCTCAAATGTATCCACTCTTATCAGGATTAAATCCCATCTGCCATTCCTCTGCTCAATTTACCAGCTGATCTGTGTCAGACTGGAACCTGGGCCCACCATCCTCACTATCAACAACATCACCGATTTTCATTTCATCTACAAACTTACTCATTATAACTTCTGCATTCACATCCAAGTCATAGAGTTACAGAGCTATACAGCACGGAAACAGACCCTTTAGCCAACTCATCCAATCCGACCAGATATCCTAAATTAATCTAGTCCTATTTGCCAGCATTGGGCCCATATCCCTCCAAACCCTTCCTATTCATATCACCATCCAGATGCCTTTTAAATGTTGTAATTGTACCAGCCTCCACCACTTCCTCTGGCAGCTCATTCCATACATGCACCACTCTCTGCATAAAAAAGCTGCCCTTTAGGTCACTTTTATCTCTTTCCCCTCTCACCCTAAACATTTGCCTTCTAGTTCTGGACTCCCCCACCTCACGGAAAAGACCTTGTCTATTTACATTATCCATGCCCCTCATGATTTTATAAACCACTATAAGGTCACCCCTCAGCCTCCGAAACTCCAGGGAAAATATCCCCAGCTTATTCAGCTTCTCCCTATGGCTCAAATCCACCAACCCCAACAATTTTCTTATAAATCTTTTCTGAACCCTTTCCAGTTTTACTTCAATCTCCCTACAGGAGGGAGACCAGAATTGCATTCAATATTCCAACAGTGGCCTAACCAATGTCCTGTACAGCTGCAACATGACCTCCCAACTCCTATACTCAATACTCGGACCAATAAAGGAAAGCATACCAAATGCCTTTTCACTGTCCTATCTACCTGCGACTCCACTTTCAAGCAGCTATGAACCTACACTCCAAGGTCTCTTTGTTCAGCAACACTCCTTAGGACCTTAATATGAAGTGTATAAGTCCTGCCCTGATTTGCCTTTCCAAAATGCAGTACCTAAATTAACCTCCATCGGCCACTCCACGGCCCATTGGCCCATCTGATCAAGACCCCGTTGTACTCTAACGTAATGTTCTTCGCTGTCCACTACACCTCCAATTTTAATGTCATCTGCAAACTTACTAACTATCCTTCCTGTGTTCAGATCTAAATCATTTATCATTACTGCAAATAACAAACAGCAAGGATCTCAGCACCAATTCCTGTGGTGTATCATTGGTCACAGGCTTCCAATTACAAAACAACACTCCACCATCACCCTGTTCCTCTTATTTGTAATGCGATTTTGGATCCAATTTGCCAACATGCCTTTGACTCCATTGGCTCTTACATTTTGGACCAGTCTTCCATTTAGATCCTTGCTAAAGGCCTTGCTGAAGTCCATGTAAACCATATCAACTGCACAGCGCTCATCAAAATATTCACTCACCTTCTCAAAAACTCAGTTATGTTAGCTATAGAAGGTCTCCCTCTAACAAATCTGTGCAGATGATCCCTGATCAGTCCCTAACTTTTCAAGTATTGATTAATCCTGACTGTCAGAACTTTGTTCAATAATTTCCCTACCATGTAATCACATGGCCTATCCCTACTGCCCTCTTGAACAAAGGAATCACATTAGCTCTTCTTTGGTCATCTGGCACCTTACCTGTGGCCAGCAAAGTATCGACTGTCTCTGCCTGGACCCCAGCAGTCTCCTCTCTTATCTCTCATAGCAGCCTGGGATACATCTTAATAGGCCCTGGGGATGTATGCACTTTCATGCCTTCTAAAACATTTAATAACGCCTACTTTTAATCTTAACACGTTCTAGAATCTAACCATCTCAACTGAAAGCCTGGCTACAATGCATTCTTCCTCTGTGAGAAGTGATCGTTTAACACATCACCCACATCCACTGTCTCTACGCACAGGTCGCCCCTTCAATCTCTAATAGGTCCCACTCTTTCCCCGGTAATCTTTTTACACCTAATATCCTTCTAGCAAACCCTGTGGGCTTTCACTGATTCCACCTGCCAAAAAATACTTTGTGGTCCTTCTTTGCCCCCCTAGTTTCCTTTTAACCAATTTCGTACACTCTCTATACTTTTGAAGCCTGCCCTCCCAGTTTTTAATGTCTGTTACCTGATATATGCTTCCTTCTTATTCTTTATCAAACTCTCAATCTCTCTTAACACCCAGGGTTCCCTGGACTTGCTGCTGTTCACTCTTAGAGGAACACACCGGTCCTGAATTCCCACTGTACTACTTTTAGACTTCCATTTTCCCAATGTCGATTTGCCTGCGAGTAGCTGCGCACGGTCTATATTTGCCAGATGCATCTAATGACATTGAAATTGGCCTTGCCCCAGTTTGCACACTTAGCTTCTGCACTGTCCTCATCCCTTTCCGTAGGGACTTCAAAATCGACAGAGTGTGCCCACCACCCCTAAAATGCTCACCCATTGAAACTTCAACTACTTGACGGCTTCATTCTTTACAATCAGGTCTAGCACAGCCCTATCTCGAGTAGGACTGTCTGTGTAGTGGCACAAAAAGCTTTCATGGATGCACTTTAAAAATTCCATCCTGTCTAATTCTTTAACATTAAGGTGATCCCAGTTAATATTACCAAACTTAACATTCCTTATGACTATAAACCTGCTTCTCTCACCCGTCTGTAATTTTCCTACAGATCCTCCCCTCTACCTCCCTCTGAGTTTTGGGAGCCCTGTCATTGAATCCCAGCAAAGTGAGCGCCCCCTTTTTAGCTCTAAGCTCTACTCAGGTGGCCTCCTTTGAAGAGCCTTCTAGGAGATCCTCCCTCTTTAAGACAGCAACAGTCTCTTTTATTCAGAACGCAATGCCCCGCCTCTCTTGCATTCTCCCCTCATCTCTCACTGGAATGTTGAGCTGCCAATCCTGTCCTGCCTTGAACCGTGTCTCCACGATTGTCCTATTCCCACATGCACATCGTGCTGTAAATTCATCTGCCTTACTCCTTGCATTTAAATGGATAAAATTAAGCTTTCCAGTCCTCCCATGTGCCATACCTTCCCCATGTCTCCTCCGCCTGCTGGACTGTCCTAGCATTCCTTCAGTATCTGATTGGACCTTACTCCCAACTTTACATTCACTCTGTTCCATGTCAGTTTAAAACCTTGCCAACAGCATGAGCTAACCTCCCAGCAAGCTTGTTAGACCCATTCTGGTTCAGGTACAACCCATTCTGCTTGTACAGGTCACATCTACCCTAGAGGCTGTCCCACTGATCAGAAAATCTAAAGGCCTCCCTCTGACATGATCCATTAGTGACATGTTCATCTGATCTATCTTCTTATTCCTATACTCAGTAATGCGTACACTGAAAGTAATCAGAGGATTACAAACTTTCTTACCTTCCTGTTTAATTTACTACCTAACTCTCTTAATTCCCACTGCAGGACCTCTTTTTCTTTTACCCATGTGGATGGTATTGACATGTACCCTCTGCTTCAGAATGCCCTGCAGCTGCTCTGAGACATTCCTTACCCTGGCACCAGGGACCCCATTTGAGGGTCTCTTTTTCTGCCATACAACTGCCTAATGGCTCCCCTTACAATCGAATACCAGGTCACTAAACCTTGGCCAGTCTCTTTCCTTTCTTGCAGTTCAGCACAGCCAACTGTGGTGTCACAAATCTGGCTGTTGCTGCTTTCCCCTGAGAGGCCATTCTGACCCTGCAACACGGTCTATCTGTCAGACAGGGGGACTCCTGTATTGCCTGTCCATGGTGACTCGCCTTCCTGGTGGTCACCCAGTGCTATTCTGTGCATGTAGCCCTAACTTGTGGTCTGACCAGCTCAGTAATGGTACTACCCACAATGCCCTCAGCCTCATGGCTGCTCCACAGTGAGTCCATGCAGAGCTCCAGCCGCTCCAGGTGAATAAGGAGCTGGAGCTGAACACACTTCAGGCATCTGTGGTCACCATGGTAACTGGAAGTATCTCTGAGTTCCCACATATTGCAAGAGGAGCATTCCACAGGGTCAGGTTCTCCTGCCATTGTGATTCTTACCAACTACAGAGAATAAACTAGGAACCAATTACTCGTCCTTACCCACCACTCACCAAATCAGATTACTCTCTCTCTCTCTGCTTTTCTTTATTCTTAACAAACCACAAAACACACAAAAAAGGATTTTACACTCTGTCTTCCTCCTTCCCAGTAATTCTTACTCAGTTCCTAAAGTTGGTTCCAAAGCAGCCAATCCTCTTGCCTTACTTCACCGTTAGAAACCATGACAGCATCATCTGAGCCCTGCCTCAGGATCGCTCCTGCTCCCACTGCTCCCGCTCTGACTGAGCACAATCCTCTCCCTCTCCGACTGAGCTCAATCCTCTCCCTCTCCGACTGAGTTCAATCCTCTCACTCTCCGACTGAGCTCAATCCTCTCCCTCTCCGACTGAGCACATTACTCTCCCTCTCGACTGATCTCGATCCTCTCCCTCTCCCTCTCTGACTGATCTCGATCCTCTCCCTCTCCCTCTCTGACTGATCTCGATCCTCTCCCTCTCCCTCTCTGACTGATCTCGATCCTCTCCCTCTCCCTCTCTGACTGATCTCGATCCTCTCCCTCTCCCTCTCTGACTGATCTCGATCCTCTCCCTCTCCCTCTCTGACTGATCTCGATCCTCTCCCTCTCCCTCTCTGACTGATCTCGATCCTCTCCCTCTCCCTCTCTGACTGATCTCGATCCTCTCCCTCTCCCTCTCTGACTGATCTCGATCCTCTCCCTCTCCCTCTCTGACTGATCTCGATCCTCTCCCTCTCCCTCTCTGACTGATCTCGATCCTCTCCCTCTCCCTCTCTGACTGATCTCGATCCTCTCCCTCTCCCTCTCTGACTGATCTCGATCCTCTCCCTCTCCCTCTCTGACTGATCTCGATCCTCTCCCTCTCCCTCTCTGACTGATCTCGATCCTCTCCCTCTCCCTCTCTGACTGATCTCGATCCTCTCCCTCTCCCTCTCTGACTGATCTCGATCCTCTCCCTCTCCCTCTCTGACTGATCTCGATCCTCTCCCTCTCCCTCTCTGACTGATCTCGATCCTCTCCCTCTCCCTCTCTGACTGATCTCGATCCTCTCCCTCTCCCTCTCTGACTGATCTCGATCCTCTCCCTCTCCCTCTCTGACTGATCTCGATCCTCTCCCTCTCCCTCTCTGACTGATCTCGATCCTCTCCCTCTCCCTCTCTGACTGATCTCGATCCTCTCCCTCTCCCTCTCTGACTGATCTCGATCCTCTCCCTCTCCCTCTCTGACTGATCTCGATCCTCTCCCTCTCCCTCTCTGACTGATCTCGATCCTCTCCCTCTCCCTCTCTGACTGATCTCGATCCTCTCCCTCTCCCTCTCTGACTGATCTCGATCCTCTCCCTCTCCCTCTCTGACTGATCTCGATCCTCTCCCTCTCCCTCTCTGACTGATCTCGATCCTCTCCCTCTCCCTCTCTGACTGATCTCGATCCTCTCCCTCTCCCTCTCTGACTGATCTCGATCCTCTCCCTCTCCCTCTCTGACTGATCTCGATCCTCTCCCTCTCCCTCTCTGACTGATCTCGATCCTCTCCCTCTCCCTCTCTGACTGATCTCGATCCTCTCCCTCTCCCTCTCTGACTGATCTCGATCCTCTCCCTCTCCCTCTCTGACTGATCTCGATCCTCTCCCTCTCCCTCTCTGACTGATCTCGATCCTCTCCCTCTCCCTCTCTGACTGATCTCGATCCTCTCCCTCTCCCTCTCTGACTGATCTCGATCCTCTCCCTCTCCCTCTCTGACTGATCTCGATCCTCTCCCTCTCCCTCTCTGACTGATCTCGATCCTCTCCCTCTCCCTCTCTGACTGATCTCGATCCTCTCCCTCTCCCTCTCTGACTGATCTCGATCCTCTCCCTCTCCCTCTCTGACTGATCTCGATCCTCTCCCTCTCCCTCTCTGACTGATCTCGATCCTCTCCCTCTCCCTCTCTGACTGATCTCGATCCTCTCCCTCTCCCTCTCTGACTGATCTCGATCCTCTCCCTCTCCCTCTCTGACTGATCTCGATCCTCTCCCTCTCCCTCTCTGACTGATCTCGATCCTCTCCCTCTCCCTCTCTGACTGATCTCGATCCTCTCCCTCTCCCTCTCTGACTGATCTCGATCCTCTCCCTCTCCCTCTCTGACTGATCTCGATCCTCTCCCTCTCCCTCTCTGACTGATCTCGATCCTCTCCCTCTCCCTCTCTGACTGATCTCGATCCTCTCCCTCTCCCTCTCTGACTGATCTCGATCCTCTCCCTCTCCCTCTCTGACTGATCTCGATCCTCTCCCTCTCCCTCTCTGACTGATCTCGATCCTCTCCCTCTCCCTCTCTGACTGATCTCGATCCTCTCCCTCTCCCTCTCTGACTGATCTCGATCCTCTCCCTCTCCCTCTCTGACTGATCTCGATCCTCTCCCTCTCCCTCTCTGACTGATCTCGATCCTCTCCCTCTCCCTCTCTGACTGATCTCGATCCTCTCCCTCTCCCTCTCTGACTGATCTCGATCCTCTCCCTCTCCCTCTCTGACTGATCTCGATCCTCTCCCTCTCCCTCTCTGACTGATCTCGATCCTCTCCCTCTCCCTCTCTGACTGATCTCGATCCTCTCCCTCTCCCTCTCTGACTGATCTGGATCCTCTCCCTCTCCCTCTCTGACTGATCTGGATCCTCTCCCTCTCCCTCTCTGACTGATCTGGATCCTCTCCCTCTCCCTCTCTGACTGATCTGGATCCTCTCCCTCTCCCTCTCTGACTGATCTGGATCCTCTCCCTCTCCCTCTCTGACTGATCTGGATCCTCTCCCTCTCCCTCTCTGACTGATCTGGATCCTCTCCCTCTCCCTCTCTGACTGATCTGGATCCTCTCCCTCTCCCTCTCTGACTGATCTGGATCCTCTCCCTCTCCCTCTCTGACTGATCTGGATCCTCTCCCTCTCCCTCTCTGACTGATCTGGATCCTCTCCCTCTCCCTCTCTGACTGATCTGGATCCTCTCCCTCTCCCTCTCTGACTGATCTGGATCCTCTCCCTCTCCCTCTCTGACTGATCTGGATCCTCTCCCTCTCCCTCTCTGACTGATCTGGATCCTCTCCCTCTCCCTCTCTGACTGATCTGGATCCTCTCCCTCTCCCTCTCTGACTGATCTGGATCCTGATCCTCTCCCTCTCTGACTGATCTGGATCCTCTCCCTCTCCTGCTCTGACTGATCTCAATCCGCTCCCTCTCCCGCTCTGAATGATCTTGACCTGCTCTTCTCCCGCTCTGTCTGAGCTGTCTCATGGGGTTTTATCTGGAAGCTCCTCTGTCACCATTCATGTCCTGGTTCACTCTGCTCCACTCGTATCCCACTGCGCTCCGACTGAGCTGCTGTGCTTTATCAATGTTTATTGTAGATATTAAGAATAAACATCTAGACATCTGTATCAATAGGAACCCCATTTGTATGGACTCTGTCACATGTGCTAACATATAGGGAAACATTCAGACCACAGTGTTCCAGAATCATATTGTTAGAACCAAGCAACCACATCATGATGTCAACTAGTTAGTGGCAGCTCACTGCTAGTAACAGTTGACAAGAAGTGTGGCAGTTGTGAAGAATCATTTTCCTACCTCATCAGTTTTCTGAGTTGAGTTAAGAGATTAAACTGGTACAGCCTGTGCTGAAGCTCAGGTGAAAGGAGCAATATGTGAGCAATGCCTCTGTCTTTTTAAAAAGAAAGACCACAGTCAATCTGATTTCAAAAGCTGATGTTTTACAAATGCTGCTGGATATTAAATTTCCATTAAAGAGATCCTTGAACAAAGTACATAAGAAAAACAATAAAGAAAACTATTTTCCATATTAAAAAGGCCTTAATAGTCTTCAGATTTGGCTGGTTCCATCACCTTGCATTTCGGAAATGGCACAAAACCAAAATAAGGGGACATGTGATGCTACCAATATCCCCCATTTAGTGCAAACCATACCTAAGGCAGCATGGTGGCTCAGTGGTTAGCATTGTTACCTCACAGCACCAGGGACCTGGGTTTGATTCCCACCTCGGGTGACTGTCTGTGTGGAGTTTGCACTTTCTCCCCGTGTCTGTGTGGGTTTCCTCTGGATGCTCTGGTTTTCTACCACAGTCCAAAGATGTGCAGGATAGGCTGAGTTGCCCATAGTGTTAGGTGCACTAGTCAGGGGGAAAATAGGGTAGGGGAATGGCTCTGGGTGGCTTACTCCTGGAGGGTTGGTGTGGACCTGTTTCCCCATTGTAAGTAATCCAATCTAAACAAATTGCTGTGTTTTAAAGTAACAACAAAGGGAATAAAAGATAATTCAGCATTGAAAAATAAAAGACAGAAGAACTACAATACGACACCGCATCAGATTTTTATGTGGGCATTTTAAAGAGCACAGTAAAGATGGAAGGCATCACCTGAGCATGGATTGGCATTCCATTGATATTCTGTCAGACTGGCAGTAATTTAAATGAAAAAACAATCTCTACTTCTTTGATCACTGAATAGTCAATAAGGGAAGTACAGGCAGTCAAACTTAACCTTGCTTGAGGAAAGAAAGGATTAGGAAGATTCAAATCCTCCAGCATTTCTCATAATGACTGCAAAGATCCTGACGACATTCCCCACATTTTAGGACACCAAGTTAAACTTTCAATCAATGTCAGGGTACACAGGCATGTCAGACCAGCAACAGCTGGATATACTAACTGACCAGTTCAAAGGTGTGCCTACTCAGAGATATGGAATGTGATTTCACCAAACCTAACCTAGCTAAAAGTTTAAGGAACTGGTCATTGCTTCTACTCACATTCTATTTTTCAGAAAAGCACTCCTGGATAAATTCAAAGAATAGACCCTTATCAGACTTTGAGAAGAATGACCTAAGTTGAAGCAATTGCTGCCAACCAGCAACATAGGTAAACGCTAGGCTGTATGACAACTGCTGCAGCCATCACCATGGTCATTAACACATCTAAATCTTGTACATCTCGCCCACCAAGGCAGTATCCAGCATTTTGCCCTCTACATTTCAAGGTTTGGATTGTAATGTGGATTGGATTGTGCTTGGACTGAGAAACCTTCGAATGCGATGCAACTAGTTTGCCATTTTGCATGATGAATGCTGCTAACCCTTTCTGAGCTGCTTCAACCTTCAGAAATGCCGTCGTCCTTGGGTTGTAGTACTGCAGGATCCAGGTTTCTGCCTACAGTTCGTGTTTGCGTGATTCAAATATGTTGCAGGTTCTGCTGCCATACAAGGGGGCATCTTTTCTGAACAGTTTTCCTAATGATTATTTTTTGTTGGAAAAGTTTGGTATGTATGGTTCTAGGAAGCCACACATGGAATTGAACTGCATCAGTCTGTGTGCTGATGTTTACAACAGATATTACCATTACATTCCATTTTGTCCAGCTCACTCTTTATTTTCTCTTGGATATGATTCTTGACTCAATGTGAATATTTTGGCTGTGCTGCTACAATAGATAACTCGGTAATTTTGTGAGTGTTCACAATGTTGACTTCCATACTGGTGACTTGTTATTGTGGGTTCGTTTGTGTTCAGCAGAGTGAATATTTGAGCTTCCCATACAGAATTTCCAAAGCTGCATTTCATCATCAATGTAACAGTGCAAGGACTAGAGACTCATTAGATGAAGTCAGTTGTCAAATCTGCTGGAGTTGGTTTGCATTATTGACTTTCAACAATCCAAGTACATCCTTCAGGATTTTGACTGATAGTACATTGCATTAGATCCTCAGTCAACTCAGTGCGTGTTTTTTGCCAAATTTCCTCTGGCATATTATAATTATAGTAGCAAAATCTTCTCACCATGAACCCACACAATAAGCCACACTCATAATGTGGGAAGCCTGTTAGTCTTCTGGTTGAGGGTGCTTCCACTTTGAATCTTGACACTGACTTATCTTTTTGCTAAGTTTGCATATGTGCTCTCACTTATACCTACCTCTAATGCACTTTCTACTGTTGCTAACTGTATATTGCATAAGGCAAAAGTGAGGACTGCAGATGCTGGAAACCAGAGTCTAGATTAGAGTGGTGCTGGAAAAGCACGGCAGGTCAGGCAGCATCCGAGGAGCAGGAAAATCGACGTTTCGGGCAAAAGCCCTTCATCAGCTTTTGCCGGAAACGTCAGCAACAATAGAAAGCCTTTGGTTGCATTGTAATGTAGTGTTCAGTTGCACTTCTGGCTGCATCTCTGGAACCAGGTTTCTTGCACAGGTAAGCCCAGTGTCCTCTTGCACAACATGCCTAACAAACATCTTGGAATTCAGGACAACTTCACAATAAGTACAACAAACAACACTTTCCACTGATCACAACAACATTCTGCACCTTGGCTATTGTGTCATCCTGGTACTACTGGTAGTTCTAAAGAAGACATAATAGACTTGAAATATTAAATCGGTTTCTCTCTCCACTGAGGCTGCCAGACCTGCTGATTTTCTCCAGCAGCCTCTGTGTGTTTGCTTTAGATTTCCAGCATCCGCATTATTTTGCTTTTGCCTTTATGTATTGTTAGCTGTACCTAAGGCAGATCTTCATCTGCCATCTGTGTTAATCTCATGACCTTTCTTTTTCTCCAACAGATCTTTTTAGAAAGCTAATGATAGCATTGAAGCTATAACCAGCTCCATTAACCATTCAGTCTGCACAGTCCTTGTCACTGCATCTATTGATGAATTGATCAACTGATATTGTGGATATGTCTGTAAGACATCAGATCTGGATGATGTTATTATCCTAGCTGATGTTATTACTAATCCCAGGAATCTAGATTAATAGGGTCATATTTTGGTTTGTTTTAGGTTTAACAAAGTCGTCTCTTGTTGAAATGTAAACTTGCAATGCCACAGATTCTGCTCTGACAATAAAATAGAAGTTTATTAACAAAATAAGATGAAGTTATTATATATATATATATATAGGTACCATTGATAAAGGTGGAAAGGTGAATGAGGTTCTGTTGAGGGAATATGATCAGCTAGAGGATAAATTAAAATGCTGATCCGTAAAGGTAACAATCTCTCATTACTATCTGAACCATGACTGGCACAGACTCAATAAGATTAATGAGGTAAAAATGTGGCTGAAAGATTTGTGTGGGACAAATGGGTTCAAATTCATGGGACACTGGCGCCAGTACTGGGAAGGAGGAAGCTGTTCAAGCTTCACCTGAAGCATATAGAGTCCTGGCAAACCACATAAGACCTGTGGATGGGACTTTCAACTAAATATTGAGGGGAATAGATTCAGTTGCATTAAAAATTACAGAAAAAGTGAAGGAGGGGTATGGCTCAACAGAGATTATTAAGTTTCCAGAATAAGTCATGATTTGGAGATGCCAGTGTTGGACTGGGGTGTACAAAGTTAAAAATCACACAACACCAGGTTATAGCCCAACAGGTTTAATTGGAAGCATTAGCTTTTGGAGTTAACCAACTAATGAAGGAGCAGCACTCTGAAAGCTAGTGCTTCCAATTAAACCTGTTGGACTCTAACCTGGTGTTGTGTGATTTTTAACTTTCCAGAATACGTGATTCAACAGAAAGTATGAAAAGGCCCAGGAATCTAACTTCAGGTACAGCAGATAGGGGACAACTAAGAGAAGGGGGGCAGTCAATGCAGGGCTGAGGGTGCTGTGCTTGAACACACACAGTTTATGAAACAAGTTAAATGAGTTGTAGTGCAGTGTGAGAGGGACAGGCCAGAATCATACCTTTATAGTTTTGATGTTCTTTGATCCATGGATCTTCCCAAGTGTTTGAGGAAGGCCTAACCAAGCCAGAAATATGGGAAACATACTCTTAAACTTTGCAAGTAACAAACTCTTGCATATGCACCAGACAAAATTGCACCAGGTAATATCCAATGGTGAGGGCAGTATTGTCTTCTTTGCTGTTGTAGATCTCAGCCTCCAGTGGTTAATGGAAAAACCTAGCCGTGCTGCTTTGATGGTAACACTGCAAGTTAAATATGTTTGAACATGCATCTCGTGACAATAAGCCATCTTGAGGCATTAATGAGCCATTTATAATATTGTCTAGCGAATCTCCTGATTGGCTACTCCAAGCTGCTAAACCATGTAATAAATCTTCAAACAAAAGCTGCAGGGCGCTATTGAAAGCACTTTGTGATCCAAGAAGAAATATTACTCCAGCGATAGTCTTAATAATTAGATTCAAAGTTTGTTTTATTTTGTCCTTAGGACACATTAAATGAACCTAGAGAAGGTTTTCACCAGTTTTATGAACGCACAAAACAAGCAGTAAAATACATAACCATTTTCCTGTTGCTCAAATGGCAGATTTAAGATTGTGAGAACTGTTTTCTGCTTCCAGTCCTATTTGCAAGTGAATGTGGTTTTCGGGTGGGGCTTTAGAAGTCATGGAAGTACACTGTAACCTCTCCAGCCCAAAAATCTATTTATCAGATATTTCTGCTGTAATCTCCACATTTCAATTCGTTGAGTTGTTATGCATGTGCAGTCTCTGAGTGACATGGGTACTTCCTGAACACTGCAAGGGCTCAGAAAATTGGGCTGTTAATCTGCTGGCTGCAGTAGCCTGCAACACTGGTGTCTGTTACAGAGCCTTGTGAATACTGTGGATCACATTATCAGATCCCCCAGTCTTTTCCTCCAGATGTTAAGACTTTGCACCTTATGCTGTTAGCTCAGTTGATTGGATGACTGGTAAGAAATGCCAATAGTGTGTGGGCTTGATTCCCATACTGGCTGAGGTTCTCATGAAGGTCCCTTCTCAACCTTGCCCCTCACCTGAGATTCGGTAACCCTCAGGTTAAACGACCACCAATTGTCTTTCTTTGAAGAGTGGGACTAGGGTGACTTGAGCTTTACCAGTACATTGGCTACTTGGCGATTATGAGACAGGCTTGAAGTGCCAACAAATTCACTTCCTTCCATGTTAAGACCTTGAGTGCCGAGCTATTTCAAAATGCTGGGGGATGTCCATCAAAGTGACCCCATACAGTGCATGCGTCCTCTTTCTTTAGAAAATTAATGAAGCAAGCACATGAATGCTTCATAAGACAGCGTGTGGGGGCTGGAAATATGTTTTCTGATGCATAGAAAAGACATAGCAAATATGAATGTCAAATTTGAGAATGAGCTCCTTTGTGTATGGTTATGTTGAACTTTGGTAAATGAAAAATTTGTATAGTTCTGCCCTGAAATACCAGTTCAAGAATGCTTAGTGCATTCATGTGAAATTCACAAATTCACAGAAGAGAGACAGCAAAGGCCACTCCACTTGGATTTAATCCCCTCATGGCCTCACGCCTTCCTAGTCTTATAACTTCCTTCAGCTGCTGATCCAACTCGCTTCATTCCCTCACTGTGATCTTTTTAAAAGAAAATCTTTTCCTTTTAAAATCCCATAAGAAAATATAATAAACGCACCAACACATGCATAGGTAAGAAGTTTAAAATGGAGAGACTGGCTATTATAGACAGGAAGAATAAAAGCAATACAGTGAGGAGTCCTTAGGTTCTTTGACATGTTAGATTTCTTCAACTGATACCACAGTTGTTTAATTGCAGACTAGTATCCCGAGCAGTGACACATTTTTCAGTTATCTTTAAGTTCATGGTGAATGCTTTTGTTTCCCAGTTTGCTTTTCCAGCTGGTGCTGTCTTCGGAAGGTGATGAGGGGGAACCCTGGAAAGAGAGGGGTCTTTTAGCCCTTGTGTTAGTAATCAACTTTCTCTCTACTGCTCTATGAAGTAGTGTTTTTCCTGAAAAGAAATCATTCAATGTGTAACCCTATGAATTTGGGTAACTTGCAGGTCAGCATATCATCTCCCAATATGTGCAGTTATCATACAAGTGTGAATTAAAACAGGATATGTTAATCTCTTGATGCTGATTTAGTTGCTTGGTTTCATTGTTTCTGGAAAAAATGACAATTTCAGCGAAGACAATTTTATTTATTTGACATGGGTCTCCCAGATTCACCTACGGTCATGCAATCATGTTAGTCATTTTAAATCAGTCTGTTTATTTTCTTAGAAACACTTTGATCGATGAAAGGTCCCAAAGTCACAATCAGATAATGAATGTTAAAGCTCAATGGTCCAGATTTACCACAATTGTAATAGTTACAGTAATTTACTAAAATTAACTTCCTTCTATTATTTATTGCCTTTTATATGTCAATAAGGTCATTTCAGCACCAGCCAATTTAAGGTTTAACAGGTGAGTTTCGCGTGTCTTATTTTGCTTTAAGCTGACTCTTGCCCTTTCAGAATCTGGGTGCTGAAGACGGAGGCAACTCAATTCCAATCCTATACCTGCCTTATGGGTTAAATCAGACGTTTCATTTTATTTATTCACATTGCAATAATTCCCCTTAAAATGCAACTTCTCCACCTCCTGATGCTGCCTGGCTTGCTGTGTTCTTCCAGCTTATCTATCGTATCCAGTAGAACCAAGCCAAAATATATGGTCTCTAACTGCAGTGAACTGTCGTGCCATGGCTATTCCTTCCAAATCAGCATGCTTACTGAGGAACTCTGCAAGTGTGCAAATCAGCCTTTAGGAGTAAGCTGGAGCATGCCTCCGTGTGGGTGGCTGGTATTTCCTGAAAACAGACCTTTGCTGCAGATACAGATGTGCAACATCCAAAATCACTCATGGCACCCCAAGACAGCAAACAGTTGCGACTATGTACTGGAGTTATTGACAATGTTGACTGAGATCAGGAGCAGCTGTTTTATGAGGCAATTGTTTAAGATTGGGCTTGCATGTCAGAAAAGTTAAATCAATATTGATTGAGTTCTGAATCCTCTCTCCTGGATAGTTTGGGCTTTGGCCTTTGTCAGTGACCTGGGAGGGTATGTGAAATCATGGAAGCCTGAGATGCAATATGCAGGAAGCAAGCAATGCTTAAGCAGAATTCTAGAAAGTCGACATAGGTAATTCACAAAGCAAGGTGTTATCAATAGTGAAGAGTAAACTAACCAAGTAAGTTTGACCTTGCGTGCATAATGTGGGGATGTGATCATTATTTGACTGACGTTTAATGATGGAAAGACAAATCAGTAAGGCTATTAACTTAATGTATATGGAGTCTGAGGTTTTATAAACTGAGGCACAGGATACAAAAGCAAGGAAGTTATGGTAAACCTTTATAGATCACTGTTGTGCCCAATTCTAGGCATTACATTCCCAGAAGACTGTCAAGTTCTTAGATTAGTATTTAATGAGATTTACTGGACTGGTACTAAGGATGAATTATTTCAGTGACATGGAAAAACTAGAGAAGCTGGGGTTGTTCTCCTTAAGGGGTTAAAAGGAAGTTTTAATACAGGTATATAAAATTATAAAGAATTATGATACAGTAGTTCAGAACAAATGGTTTACACTGTCAAGTGAATTGATAAACTCAGAGGATACTGCAGAAAGCCGAAATAAAAATGGCAAAAGTTGGAAAAACCCAGCAGTTAGAAGAGGAACAGAGTTAAAATTCTAGATCAACATTTTGTTACAAGTTCTGATGGGAAGCTCATCAACCTGAAGGGTTAATTTAGGAAATGTGATTCATTTTCTGTTTAACAGAGTGAATTGTTGTGATCTGGACTGCATTGTCTCAAGCAGATAGTAAGCTTCAAAAAGGAACAAAAACAGAAGTTATAGAGTCAGAGACATACAGCATGGAAACAGGTCCTTGGCTCCAACTCATCCATGCCAACCAGATATCCTGAATTAATCTAGTCCCATTTGCCAGCATATCTCTCCAAACCCTTGCTATTCATATACCTATCCAGATTCTTTTCAAATGCTGTAATTGTACCAGCCTCCACCACTTTTTTCTGACAGTTCATTCCATATAAGCACCACCCTCTGCATGAAAAAGTTGCCCCTTAGGTTCCTTTTGAATCTTTCCACTCTCACATTAAAAGCTATACCCTTTGGTTTTAGAGTTGCTTATCCTGGAGAAAAGACCTTGGCTTTACATCCTATCTATCCCCCTCGTGATTTTATAAACTTCCAGAAAGTCACCCTTCAACCTCCAACGCTCCAGGGAAAACAGCTCCAGACTATTCAGCGTAATCCCTGTAGCTCAGATCCTCCAACCCTGGCAACATCCTTGTAAATCTTTTCTGAACCCTTTCAAGTATCAGAACATCCTTCCTATAACAAGGAGACCAGACCAAAATTGCAGTATTCCAAATGTGGCTTAATCAGTATGTTGAAAAAACTCAGCAGGTCTGGCAGCATCTGTGGAGAGACAGCAGGGTTAACGTTTCAGGTCCAGTTGAGTTCTGAGAAGCTCAGAGGAAGGCTCACTCAACCCGAAACGCTAATTCTGTCCACAGACCTGCCAGACCTGCTGAGCTTTACCAGCAATTTCTATTCTTGTTTCTGAATTCCAGCATCTGCAGTTCTTTTGATTTTTTTACCTTCGAGAAAGAATTAGAAATACAGAACAATAATTGCTGGGCTTTGAGGAAAGAACAGGGAAATTGAATTAATTCGATAATTCATTCAAAGAGCCAGCACAGGCACATGACCCCCTTTTGTGTTGTACGAGTCTATCAGCCAGCTTCGCTCAGCAGTAGTGTCCTGTCCTCTGAGTCAGAAGACTTTTGTTGGTTGAAAACACAATCTATGACTTCAACACACAATCCAGACAGACATTTCACTGCCGGACCGAATGAGTGCTGCTCTATTGGAAGTGCTGGCCTAGATAATTTGTTTGTGGCAATGATCCAGCATGAACCGAGCACTGAGAATGAACTGGTCTTGCCCTCTGATAGAAGCGTAATCCTACATTAGCTTCCTTTGGCTTATTTCCACAAAAAGTCCATCTCCATGGCAATGTAAATCACATGGGTCTTGTATCCAAGTAGAAATCTTATTAGCTATCTTTTAGATCCACATTACATTACGTCTTGAAATTAAATCAACACTTTAAAGTATAACTCCTGATTAAATTATTTCCTAACAAGTCCCTGTAAGATTCAATGGTAGTAGGCTACTCAAAGTCAATATAGATGCTTTGACCTTTGACTACAGGTGTGAATATTTTACACACCTTCCCAGTAAGACAAGCTGAAACCTCCTTTTAACAACTAATCCACTCAAACCTGTTTTTGACAAGATTCAGAGCTGGTGAGATGATTCTCATTATTATTCCATTTTGCCTGAAATTAAAGAGAAGCATGGGTCACAGTCTAAGGATTTCAAGTTAACCATTTGGGCTGAGATGAGGAGAAATCCTTTCACCCAAACAGTGGAGAGTCTTTGGGACTCGCTACCACAGAAAGCAGTTAAGGCCAAAATATTGTATGATTTCAAGAAGGTGTTGGATATAGCACTTGGAGCTAAAGGGATCGAAGGATACTGGGAAAGGCAGGAACATCCTATTATGTTGGGTAATCAGCCACAATCATAATGAATGGCAGAGCAAGCTTGAGGGGCCGAATGGCCTACTCCTGTTCCCATGTTCTATGTTTCAAACCACAACAATCTCACAAACTTCACAGCTGTAAAAATCGTTTTAGGTTTAATGGATCATTCATTTCCCAGCCCTCTTGAAATTCACTATTAAAAGAAAGACAAAACAGCAAATGGAAAGCTGTATAAAATTTATGGAAATACTGCTGTAAGTGCTCAATAGCTGCTTTATTATTTTGTGGGAAGGAGTTTGTGGACAATAGTTTTGCTGAGAGTTTCTTTCCTACACTTTGAAGGTTTTCTGAATCAAAACAGGATGGGTGGTGCCTCGAGTACCTTAAACTAGATCTTGGATACGACCCAATCTGACCAGCAGCTGCTATAGCCTGTAGTTGGGGGATCTGGAACTGGGCAGCATTGAGAGGAACAGCAGGGTGGGGAACAGCAGAGTGTGCAGCAACAGAGAAGTGTGTAACTTACAAGAGGTATTGCTCATTCTAGGGGCTCCACACTACGCATTGCTCTGATATTTGTTGTTTCACATAATGTATTCTTAGTGAACATGCTTTAATATTCGCTTTCATGTGTTATTTCAGTGTTTTGCTGAAAATTCATTCATTCATTCTTGTGGGAACTAAATCCCTGTTCTTCGTTATTTTTCTGAAACATATTTGCTATGAATAGCAGGGACCGCCTGTATCCAGTTTGTGGGCAGAAGCAAGGTGTCTTGATATCAGTACTTAAGGAGGTTCAGATGATGCGATGGCTCAGTGGTTAGCACTGCTGTCCCACAGTGCCAGGGATCCCAGGGTTTGATTCCAGCCTCAGGTGACTGTCTGTGTGGAGTTTGCACATTCTCCCTCTATCTGCATGGGTTTCTTTCAGTGCTCCAATTCCCTTCCACAGTCCAAAGATGTGCAGGTTAGGTGGATTAGCCATGCTAAATTGCCCATAGTGTTCAGGGTTTGCGGGCTAGCTGAATTGGCCATGAGAAATGTGGGGTTACAGGGATAGGATAGAAAGAGTGAGTCTGGGTAGGATGCTGTTTGGAGAGTCAATGGGCCAAAATGACCTGCTTCCACACAGTAGGGATTCTGTAAGTCCATGATATTGCACAGGTTGTGACAGATATCTGCAGCTTTCCAGAGAAAGATCTTCTCTCTGCTAGCCTTGATGGCCTCACATTAGGTATGACTGTCTCGCTTCATTCTTTTACCTCTGAGTGTCCGCCCACATTACCATAGTTCTACTGTGACCTTTCACACAGAGGTTCCTAGAAGCAGCAATGACTTCCACAGACAGATTATATCAGCTGGAATCATCATGGGACTCACTTCCATGCTGACCAGCTGCCCCATCCACTTCCTGCCCATCCTTCCCTGTGACAGGAGGAGAAGGCACAAGGATCTTGAGAATGTTAAAGGAGATCGAGTCAGGTGGCCTCATGCTCTGTTTCTTTCGCCACTCTATCCTGACATCCAATTTAGGGAGGGCACAGGGTTAAAGCTGTCTTTACAATAACAGAACATTTTGCTACGAGAATGTTTCCTTCAGACTTTGTTCCACCTTCTGAGGTTTGACGGTCCCTGATAATATTCTCAGGCAGTTGTCATAAAAACGATGCAATGTGTTACTTTTAAGTTTAGCAGCTCCGTTCACAAGCTGATAAACAAGAGTGTTTTGATTGCAAGGCAAATTCTGCAGCAGGTGAAACAAGAGATATCTTGGCATTGAGTCCAGTGTCCCACATTGTGAGGAAACACAAAACCCAGCAGACAAGATAACATAAGCAATGTCACCATCACACAAGACGTGTGCTCACTGACATTAAGCATGAACTAGTACACTCTTATTTAAACATCTTTTATTCTTTGATTGCTTCAATTTGAAAATAACCAGCAGCACAGTTCTATACTTTAAATTATAATATTTGCTTATTAAATAACTGTCAGCAATAATTGTGTATGTACAAAGACATAAATGTATTAGCTAAATGCAGATATAAAATGTACAGTAAGCTTCAATGATACTTATAAAAATGAAAAGATCAGTCTCTAAAATCATTGCAGTCCTGGCTTGCTTGAAGATTTCTTTTCCCTAGGTAAAGATGTTGGAAATTTGAATCAGATTCAGCGATTGTGATGGCTTCAGTACTTGAAGAGTTGGTATTTGTCGATAGAGGTGGGTTCAACAGGATTTGGAAGAGAAAGTTTCTTGGTTCTCATTAGTTCTATAGTTATGGGACTTGCAGATTGCCTGGACTTTCGATAGACTAACAGTTGAATTTGTAAGCTTTCAACCTTGAGCTCCCCTTGGCTGAGAGAACCAATGATGGTATTTCTCAGAATTCTTCGTTGGGGAGGAGGGGAGGGTTCCTCACACATTGGTTGCCAACAGCCCGTCTTGTAAAGACCAAAAAATTAAACTGGCTGCTATCCCAAAACTGTCAGAACATACATATTATTGGTATTGTTGGTCTAGACCTCAGGCACCCATCCTATCCATTATCCGTTAGCTGAGATAATTAAGTTAAAATTGTCTCAGCCTTTAACTTGGAAGTCTCTCATTGTCAGGTTTTGGTCATAAGTCACACAACACCAGGTTATAGTCCAACAGATTTATTTGAAATCACAAGCTTTCAGAGGGCTGCCCCTTTGTCAGGTGACATGTAAAGAGGCACATTCGCACAGAATTTACAGCAGATAGGTCAAAAGATCATACAAATGATGCGAGTGGAGTGCCCACAGACTGAATAATAAGTCTCTGCAGGTGCTTAGAAGTATCAGACGGTGTGAGTAAAGTATCCACGGCTGAAAAGAAAGTGAAGGTGCTGACCTAGAAACTAATTAATTGAGGCAGAAAGATAATTACAAAAAATTAAAAATAAGGAGACAAATCAAATGGCTGGAATAACATGATAGGTATAGGAGTCACATGCTAGGAGGGTCTAACCAAATAACTAGGTAATCCAAGACTGTGCAAGCTAATTAAGGCAGAGAAATCATAACAAGTTATCAAGTTGATGGTATCAAAACAGGACAGTAAGGAAGATTTTACAGATACAGAACAGTGTGGTGGGGTTCCATGATCATGGTTGAGGCTATCTTCATGGGTATGGTATTTGGCTATCGGTTTCTGCTCAGTGATTCTTCATTGTTGTGTATCTGAAAGGCCACCATGGAGTACGCTTACCTGAAGATCAGACGCTGAATGTCCTGGACTGCTGAAGTGTTCCCTAACTGGGAGGGAACATTCCTGTCTGGTGATTGTTGCACGGTGTCCATTCATTTGTTGTAGTGTCTGCATGGTCTCACAAGGGAGCACAATGGCTCAGTGGTCAGCACTGTTGCCTCACAGCATCAAGGACCCAAGTTCGATTCCTGCCTCGGGCGACTGTCTGTGTGGTTTGCACATTCTCCCTGTGTCTGTGTGGGTTATCTCTGAGTGCTCCGGTTTCCTCCCACAGTCCAAAGATGTGCAGGTTAGGTGAATTGACTATGCAAAATTGCCCATAGTGTTAGGTTCATTATCAGGGGTAAATAAGGGTGTGGGTGGGTTAATCTTGGGAGGGTCAGTGTGGACGTGTTGGGCCAAAGGGCCTGTTTCCATACTGTAGGGAATCTAATATACCATTGGGTGCCATTTCATGAGATTTATTGCCCATTTTAAACACAGATTGGTTTTGTTTTCTCACAAACATATATGAATATAATTGTGCAGTTGTGACATATTGTTTAAATACCACTTCATCATATTATTTTGCTGCTTACAAATTAATGATAGCAGTAATAATAGAATGCCTTTGTGTAACCTAGTACTGTAAATGCAAGAGAGCTTTGCAGTGATTGACCCTATATGTTCTATGTTAAACGTGACATCAAAGAAGGTTAATTAAAATATGAGGCAAGTGAGTTTAAGATTCATTATTACAAGCTATAGGTATTATAATGTTAGTAGTTCATGAATAATTGTTCCTGATAAACTAATTTTACTAGGTCTTGTTCTGCCATTCTTTCCTGATAATGGGATAATTTATTTTATTACCTCATCAGGTGACAGAAAATTCTAACTTCAGTGTTGCTCAAAAAAGATGTGTCCGACAAGGTTTTTTGTTTTTCTGCTCATCAGGACAATTCACAGGCAATCCCAAAGTAAAGGAAAAACAACATTTCATATTGCATGAGAAGCAAATGCAGATTGGTTGGCTGGAGGATTCTGATCGGTCGAGGTTGCTACTGAGAATGCGTCATTTAGGTGAAGATTAACAATTAGTTGCCAAGCTATGTTTAAATTGGAAACAGGCAAGTTAACTCTGATTGGTCACGGTTTGGCTCCAATGAACGACAGTCACCTGTTTTGTTCAGTTGGAACTGGTGGGCACGCTCTTCCTGCCTAGTATGAACAGCACCCTATATATTAATGTACGTACCTTCCAATGCACATATGTGTACCACATGGTGCGCCTGACTGACAATCTTAAACTGGTTGTTTGAGTGAGCCTCAGCGCACATGATTATTTATCAAATACTGTCCAATCACAGAATCATCATATGTATTTTATGTATCTTTTTTCAGCTATATTCATGTTCAGCACTATCACGTTTTCATTTCACCTTTTTTCTCAATATGTGGACAGAACATAGAGGAAAAGAAGGGCATAACATCATGGGTCATCATGGTGGCTCGGTGGTTAGCACTGCTGCCTCACAGTGCCAGGGACCCAGATTGGATTCCACCTTCGGATGAATGTCTGTGTGGAGTTTGCACATTCTCCCTGTATCTGCATGGGTTTCCTCCAAGTGCTTCCGTTTCCTCCCTCAGTGCAAAGACGTGCAGGTTAAGTGGACTGGCCATGGGAAATACAGGGTTACAGGGATGGAGTGGGGGTCTCAGTCTGAGTGGGATGCTCTTTGGATGGTTGCTGTAGACTCAATTGGCCCAATGGCCTGACTCTACAGTGTTGGGATTCAATGATTGTGATGGATAAATCCAGAAATTGAGAGTCACATAAACAGGGCTAAACATCAAGATCCTGCAGTAATTTTTAATTTGTGTAAAGTTCAATCATCACAGAAATGGTGAAGACAAAGTTGCTGAATGTACTTGTCTTACAAAGCCAAATGATTGCATCATTTTCACAGGTAACTATATTCCTCACAAATTTCAAATGCTTTCCTGTTCACAAAGGATTGTCAATTTCAGTGCAATATCTTAATATTAAACAAATAAAAATATTTGAATTAAAACCAAATAATGGATGCTCACTACTGGAAATATATGAAAACATGAAAAATGGGACTTTTCCAACACCATTTACAACAAAATTAATTCCAATGTCTCTTTACAGGCACTAAAAAATACACATTTGATTATTTTCTATTGAATTCAACAGTCAATGTATGTCCCACAAGTTAATGTGTGATGCCTCAGCCACAAAGAGACTGTGCGTGTAAGAGCAGTAAATCCACTTCAGAAGCCTTATGTCATCTCAGAGCTTGTTGAATTCTATGACTGTATTAAACGTGTTCATTGTAAGTCTTACCAAAACTACTTGTGCCCTGGCTACTAAATACATTATCAGGGCACTGTGCAGCCGGAATATTACATCTCCAGACTGCAGTTATTTTCTTAAAGGCCTGTTATGTTTGCTGGTTCCCTCCTCCCCCACAATGTGGTCAGAATAATAAAGGGCTAATAGACAGAAACATAGCTGACATGATACTACTTCTGCGGTACGGGAGACTGCGAGGCTGACTTTTCAACAGACCCCATTGGAGGGATCCTTCCCTGCTAGTTACGCATGTTAGGACATTGCTAGCATGGCATATTTCACACTTCATTTAAAAGTAATTCCTGCAGCTACAATGTTTTAACAGTTATTTCATATTTAAGGTTCACTGCCAGCCTTACACATGGAGAGAATGCGCCCTCACAGCATGTTTGAACAAGGCAGAGAACATTATGATAAGGTGCACCGAAGCAATGAAAAGCCTTGGCATCTGGGAACTCTACAGGTTTACAGTCTGGTCAAATGCCAATAGATTTGTACTGCACAAATTTCCATTCTATTCCCAGCTCTATTTTTGCTCCCAAGGAGTACTCCTGAGATAACTCACAGAGGCCATCACCAAGTCAGCCATTATTTACATACGGAGAGTCCTTGACACTGATCCAGCTCCTTCATAGCCAGCTCTCAGTATGAACAGAACCTCTGAGACTCCTGTTTATTTTTTTAAATTTTCTTCTTTTTTTTTATAAACCCCCACAATACCGCCTAACTGCGGTAGTGCTTATTTTTTCCCCAGCACCCATGGTGTGTGTGTGTGCGCAGGTGTGAGAGACACAGTGAGAGACACAAAGTGCATGAATCTTTATTCAATTTCCACCACCACAAAGATAGGAAAACACCCGGGTGGCCAGTGACAAGCAGTGCCCTTCACATCAAAGGGCAATGCTGTGTGATCAAAGACTCCTGTTTATATCTGTCAGCCAGGGCTCCCTGATTGGACCAGATGAACAGCCCCAATCAGGGAACTCATATTCTATGAGGTCAATGTGGCTGACCTTGTTACAATCACTGAATTCCTCCCCATCTGAGTCTGAGGACATAGTCCAGTTTTTTTTTATCTTTCATGTGCAAACTTTCGGAGGTACAGTTTAACTAAGTCCGAGAAGCAGTTCAGCAGAATATCGATCATTAGGCATTCAGGCCAAGTTATTATCAAAGATATCTCCATGTATATAATATATATAATGAGCTTTTTGAAATAAATAAATGGCAAATATCCTTTTTTGACTGGATGACACATTATGCAATTCGATAGGGTGGTTAGTGAATGGTCGGGGGAGTTGTTTAAACCTGCCAGGGCTTGGCTGTTGGTGCATGCAAGAGAATAAAACACAATTATGCTGGCTCACTTCCCCATGCCAATGGCAAGCTTTGCATTTAGCTGTGGTAGAAAACATCACCAGAGCATTAAAAAGTAGAAGCGTTGGTAGGCCATTCGGTCCATCAAGACTGTCTTGTCATTCAAAATATAATAACTGATATGACTATGGTTTGGATTTCACTTTCATGACTCTCATCATAATCCGTGACAATCCGAGAACGTAGGTAAGTGGGATTGTGAATGCCACAACTCACCTGATTAGGCCTCCCATCTTACCAAACAAGCTCAACATTGAGAAAATTGGACAAGGAAACAGGAGTAGTTCAGCTCACTGCTTGCTCCAAATGACCTCGATGTTAGAAGCCGGGTGCTAATATCTCAGGGCACACTGACTTCATGTCAGATCTCCCATCCACTTGTCGGATGCTTCTGCACTTCAGTGCTGTGCCTCAGACTGTACCAGTAACTATCATTGTAATGCTGCAGCACTTAGGACACACACCCAGCTCATGGACTGGGCCAGGCTACATCTCCAGGCTAGTCACTTGCTGCAACTGAGCTTGGTCTCGCTGAGCCTACCTGGATGATGACAGAGTACATGTCATGCATTGCTTTTCCTTGTCTGTACACCTTTTG
>NC_057710.1:122994057-123014861 GCF_004010195.1 Chiloscyllium plagiosum
ACATCTTCTATGACAAGTGGATTTTCACGTTGTGGTCCCTGCTTGGTGGATAGACCTTCCTCAGCCCCGCAGGTTTAATATTAACAGTGAGCACACCAATTGCCTGCTTAAGGATCACCACTAGCTGTGAAACAGTAAAGTCACCCCAGGAGGGTGTCTTATGTGGCACATTGGTACTGTTCCTATCTCAAAGCTGTGAGGCCTGGGTTCAAATCCTACTTGCTCCAGAGTTGTGCAATATCATGGCTGAATAGATTAATTCCAAAATATCTCGAGGTGCCCAGTGTCCTTCCTGCTACCGACATAATGAGAGCAGAGGTGGGAAGGTCACAGGATTTCCATACACCACCCTTCCGACAGATTACCTGCAACCCCAACCCCCCTACCACTAAACGCAGGATGGCACAGGGCTGTAAACTCTGCTCATTGGGGTGAATTTGACCTTACTACCAGCAGCAAAGAATCACAAAATAGAATCCCCTGCAGCAAGCCATTTGGCCCTTCAAGTCAACACTGACCCTCTGACCCAACCCCCGGCACCCCCACTCCACCCAAACCATGTAACCCTGCATGACCAATCTGCACACCTTGCGACTGTGGAAGGAAACCAGGACAAATTCACGCAGACACGGGGAGAATGTGCAAACTCCACACAGCAAGTCGCCTGAGGGTGGAATCAAACCTAGGTGCCTGGTGCTGTGAGGCAGCAGTGCTAACCACTGAGCCACTGTGCTGCTCTAAAGACCCATATAAAATCCAACCTGGACCCAGGAACACGATAGCACAGGAGCAGATGAGTGGAGAATTCCAACTTCCAACCAGCAGCGGGTTTGAGTGCTGGCACAGGCTAGAGCCTTGGAAAGTGCTGTCGGATTTGGAGCTTGACACAATCCCATCCACTTCCAGGTGTGACTCAGAACAGTTTGAAGGAGATTGAGAAATCCTAGTGGAGCAGTCAAATGAACCACCCAAATCTTTAAATCCCCAATTCGCTGAGAATTCACACATTCTGGCTTTACCAGCCAGTTCTCAGGTTTCCCAAACCCTTTTTTTGTTTTGGAAACATACTTTATTCATAATAAATCATAGTCACTGGGGCATTTCGATGCTGTACATAAGTAGAACAAACAAACCTAAGGCATTTCTTACTTATACAAAGAGGTGCCCGATACATGAACAGACCCTTATTTAACTTTGGCAGAAAGACCTTAGATAGTGGTCTTTCCCCATTGGTCCTTGGTAGTAGCTGCCCCAGCTTTACTGCATCCCTGAGCACGTAGTCCTGGATCTTGGAATGTGCCAGTCTGCAACACTTGGTCAAGGTCAACTCTTCGCTCTGGAAGGTCAACAAGTTTCAGGCAGACCAAGGAGGATCTTTCACAGAGTTACTGCCTTCCAGGTCAGTTAATGTTTGCCTCGATGTGCATCCCAGGGAGCAAGCCTTGGAATACAGAGTCCCATGTTACGGAGCTGCTCGAGACAAACATCAACAAAATCCATGGCATCTTTTTCCAGGCTTCCTTTGCAAATGCACACTCCGGAAGGAGATGGGTGACAGTGTCTAATCCCTCCCCTATTAGAAGGAGGCATGTGATGGTGCAGAGAGTCGGGGTGTACATGAAGGATCTCACAGGCAGTGCCCTTCTCACCACCAGCCATGCAATGTCTTGGAGCTTGTTGGAAAATTCTGAATGAGGCATTCTGCCAAGTGACTTTGCTAATCTGCTCAGGGAACAACCCAACAGGATCCACCCTCTCCTTTCCCCACAGGATCTCAGAGGCACTGCTTGCTGACCACTTCCAGATGGGCTTGTGGTCAAACGTATTTTTGTTTGCAACTTTGTCCACAAAGGACAGGTGATATTGAACAGTCCAACACCAGGAGTATTCCCCAGCAACAAGGCCAACCCCATTCTTTGCAAGACCAGAAACCACTAGAACCTCAGTATGCAGTGACACTCGGTGTTTGCATACCGAGGGTCTATGCACAATTTGATGCAGCTGCACACTAAGCCGGCCAACAGGATGAGGGCGGCATTGGATATGTTCTTCCCCCCTTAACCAGAGTTTTGTAAATGGTATCCCTGTGGTCACGCTCTATTTTAAGTCTCCAGATGAAATGGAAAATGTCCCAGATGACTGCATTGGGGTACATTCTTGGAATGGGCCAGATCTGTGCCATGTACAACAACAGAGACAGTATCTCACACCTGATGACCAGGTTTTTACCCACAATGGATAAGGAGCAGTGCATCCAAAAGCCCAGTGTCTACCTCAACCCCAGTGATATGCTTGTCCTAAGCTTTAAGCTCCTGGCCCCTCCAAAACATATTCCCAGCACCTTCAGGTAACCTGTTCTGACAATGAAGGGGATAAAGAATCAGTTGGCCCAGTTCCTAAAGAATGTGGCCTCATTCTTACCTCAATTTAGCTTGGCTTCAAGAGGCCAGTTCGAACTGGTCACAGACAGTCATGAGTCTATGTGCTGATAGTGGATCCAAGCAGAAAATGGTGATGTCATCTATGTAGAGGGAGGCTTTGATCTGTAGTCCTCTGCTGCAAGGAATAGTGCACCCCCCTCCTCCTCCCACCTCATCCCCAGCCCCTAGACTCACATCTTTCCTGATGGACTTCGCAAAAGGCTCTATCCAACACACAAACAAGGCAGGAGAGAATGAGCAGCCCTGCCTGACTCCGGATCTGGTCAGGGAGCTCTCTGGTTCCCACCCACTGATTGAGACTGCACTAAAAAATGTTGGTGTAGAGCAGTCGGATCTAACTGCGGATTCCCTCCCTAAAGCCCATTTTGGAGAGTACATCCCATATGTAGGTGTCTGATAATCTATCAAAGACCTCCTCCTGATGTTATGGACCAAACCAACTGCCCTCAAACTATATTAAGAAGGTGGCCTGGACCCTAATTATTTCTTATTTTAAAGGTAAGTGGAAGGCATTGCATTCCCGATGCAATTTCATTGGTCAAATTACTTGATTTTAAGCAAAATTCACTTTATTTTTACACTACAATTAAAATACATTCAAAATAAAAATAAAATAAAAGAATTAGCTTAACTGTGAGTCTATTGAAATGCTTAACAAAATAATACATATATATTAACTACCACTAATGAACTGTTCCAATACAATAAATCCCATTAAAGACACCCATGGCAAAGATACACGCAGTCAATTGTCTCACATGCAATTCTTGCAGCGGGATGTGAACCCCAAGCTTTTAGCTGTAACAGAGAGAGGAATAAGAGCTTCCACAACCAGCTTCAAGACCCCCGTAAATGCTAAAAGCTAAAACCAAAATCCTGGCTTGGTGGGAGCTTGACTCCACCCATTCAGGCTGCTTCTATTGTTCCAACTTTATAAAACAAAACCCCCAAGGCCTCACAAGCTATTTACTTCATCAGCTTTGAGCAAGTCGTTCAGTACCTCTGTCTCAATAAAAGAAACCAGGACAAAATCCATCTCTTAAAGCCATAGTATCATCACACAGGTGCAGGCCGATCAGGCAGGTGTCCACACACACCGCTTCCCCACTCTTGTCTTGCACGGAGGCAATCGCATCCCTGAAGAGTGCGAGGTCCTCAGAGATCATCCTGCTCGGTATAGCACAGGTTTGGGGTCAGGGTGAATCACCGATCCCAGAGCAGACTTGACCCTGTTGGCCATGACCTTCGAAAGGATTTTGTAACCTGCACGCAGCAGTGAAATTGGTCACCAATTTCTAATTTCCTCCATTTCCCCTTTCTGTTTTTCGATGGGGCTGATGACAGCTTTCCTCATGGATTTGCACATTCTATCTGACAGAAGCATACAGTCCTACACCTCCAGCAGCTCCTGCCCAATCAAGTCCATCAGAGCCAGGTACAATTTAACTGGTAAGCTGTCGCTTCAGGAGTTTCACTCTTTTTGAAAGACTCGAAGACTTTGGTCAGCTCATCCAGTGATAATGGCTGGTCCAGCCTGTCCTGCATGGTGATGTCTAAGACCTCCGCTGTCTGTAAGCTTTGTGTCATACAGACTGGCATAAAAGGATTTGCTAATCCTCACAGATTGAGATGACATCATCCACCAGTGACTGGAAACTCAAAGAGGGGCTTCACAGTTCTCCAACCCTGTGTAATCCCTTTTGAGTTCCTCAGTGGTTCCAGGGGTCAACAGTTTCACATTCAGTTTCCATGTTTCCTTGGCGGCCCGCTGGTGGTCCTGTAGGTGACAGTCCGCCAGCAGGAGGCAGTGGTCAGAGAAGAACACCAGCTTGACATCTGCTTCACCCACCACCACCTCCTTAACCTTGGAGATGGTGACGTTGCCTCCTTGCTGCACAATCCCCATGCTGGAGGAACGGTAATCGTTTCCCCCCGTCCCGTCCAAATCGAAGGCCCGTGGGCCCACAAGCTCGACCATTTCCTGTAGCTGCTGAGGTGCAGGATCTCGCTCTCCTGCAGAAACCAGAGGTCCGCTTTGGCATTGGCCAGGTAAGCCAAGGTGGAAGTACATCACGTAGTAGATTAAACGCTACGCACATTAATGCTGGCATTTTTAAAACACATTTTGAGAGTTTATAGAACTACCCAAAGACCCAGTGTCCACCCCCCTCCCTCGACAGTCTCATCACTGAGAGAATCCTTATGTCATTAGCAAACTGTTGAACACTCCGAGCGCTGAGGTAGCTGTTCTGTTCCTCCTGGGGGCATTGTCCTGATGCAGTGTCGTCGGTGTGAGGACGAAGCCAGGAAGGTCTGGTTTGGTGTCTGAAAGAACGGCCCCTGTGCTCTGCTCCTGATCCAGAGCATCACTTCGCCCAGTTTCCTGGAGCTGTGGGGCAGTGGGTACTCCCTGGTTCCCTGAACCTGAATCCTCGTGACATCCATCATTTCTAGATTGGGGGAGGGGGTGCTCCTTTCCTTCTCCCCCCACTGTATTGCTGTTCTTGTTCTTCATTATCAGAGGAGTTGTCGGTGAATCCATCATGCAGCTGCCTCTTTCTGTTTTGCTCTGGAACCTGATGCGTTTTCCTTTTCTGGTTGTTTCTCAGCGGTATCTGCTCTCCCACCTCTTTCATAAACTCTCTGTCTGGTGCTGACTTCCTTTTCCTCCTCTCTAGCCTGTCCCCCCCTTCTGGGTGCTCCTCAGTTCAGTTTTCTTCTGCTCGGGTAACACCTTGCTATCTGACAGGTTGGGAAACCATCAAACAGAGTACCTCAATCTTTATTCAGGTGATTGCATAGATTCTTTACGGTGTGGGAACTGGCCTTTCAGTTCAGCAAGTACACACCAACTCTTCGAAGAGCATCCCACCCAGAATCACCCACCTACCTGCTCTATCTCTGCATTTCCCGTGGCCAATTCCACCAAACCGGGACATCTGTGGACTGTGGGAGGAAACCAGAGTACCCAGGGGAAACCCATGCAGACAGGGGGAGAATGATCTCACAGATAGTTGCCCAAGGGTGGAATTGAACCCAGATCCCTGATGCTGCAAGGCAGCAGTACTAACCACTGAGCCACTGTGCCAGCCAGTGAGAAGCTGGTGTTTATGATACTCTTCTGAAGGTTGCTTTCACTGTTTGACAGATGATTTCCAATTTCTGGGCAGTTAGTTCCCCTGTCTCATACCTCACTCATCTCGATATGTTGAGAGATAAGGTTTCATGAATATATATATAAGCTACGATGTAACTGTAACTTCACTGGTCATGTGCTAGTGTTCCATGAGAAGGTTGGAACTGATACTACACAGAGCTTGCTGCTCCACAGCATCACCATTAGGTACACACTATTAGTAAACGTTGTTTAAAATTAAAATGAATTTTAGTTATGACAAAGGGCTGGCCTGAGCTTGTGCGAAGGACCAAAGAATCTAGATCAATCTGAATGCCTGCTGATGTTAGCCTTCAGTGCAGCCTCTGTAGTTCCACCAAAGGAGCAACACTACCAACACTGATAATATCAGACCTCCCGTCGTCTCCATTCCTGTGACTGCTGAAAACTCTGGAATCAGTTTCCCCATCTCTCACCCAAGTCATGGTCCCTTTAACCAGGTGGGCAGCACACTGCTGCCTCACAGTGTCAGGGACCCATGTTCGATTCCAGCCTCAGGTGACTGTCTGCGTGGAGTTTGCACATTCTCCCTGTGTCTGCGTGAGTTTCTGCTGAGTGCTCCGATTTCCTCACACAGTCCAAAGATGTGCAGGTTAGGAGGATTGGCCATGCCTAAATTGTCCCATTGTGTCCAGGGATGTGTAGGCTAGGTGGATTGGCAATGGGAAATGTGGGGTTACAGGTATGGGGGGACGGGGTCTGGGTGGGATGCCCTTTGGAAGGTTGTGCAGACTTAATGGACTGAATGGCCTCTTTCCGCACTGTAGGGTTTCTCTTCTAAGTTCTTCCTTTGACAGATCCACTGGATGATCCCTCTTGATGGGAAAGTAATGGCCTGGATGAGCCGTAGAGTCAGTGTAAAGCTGCAGACAGAAGAGGCAGCTTCCATGATCTCATACCAACTGTTCCATTTGGATAAATTCCTCCCTAAGTGTTCACCAAATCATTAACACGATGTAGTGACTCAGGCTCAGTCTCCTCCATAGCATCTGTCAATGCCAATGAGGTAAATTTAAAATGCAGCACAAGTTTTATATGCCATTAAATAACATGAGTACATTAGTTTTAATTTTAATTTTAACAGACAGGTCTGATTATATATCACCAGCCAGCTGCCTGCCCAAGCCTTCCTCCTGTTCCGGCAAGCTATACTGCTTCACAGATGCTGTGACCAATAAACTGTTAAAATCCTTTGGGGTACTGCCTGAACGATAGAATCTAATTTACATACATTATGAAGAGTTCACCTGACTAACACAGCAGCTCTGATACTCCGCTGTTTAAGCAGCCACAGGTGGAATTCCTGCAGCAAAACTCACCATGAGGCTTCAGCTCCTGTTCTACCCAGAGGCCTGTGGAAAGGTGAAAATTGCTCTTGATGAAGCTGTACCAGTCCAAATGCAGATCTCAGACTCACTGAGGTGAAGGTCAGGCTCATCGTTCTGAAACAAAATGAATGCACTGCACCATGTTCTTCCAGCACTCAAGTATAGGTCTTATCATCAAAAGTAAAAAGTTACTCTGAATTTTAGAGACAATCTTACCTAAGGAAAATATTGACATTGGAGGCAGTTTAGAGAAGATTTACTCAGTTGATTCCCAAGATGAAAGGGCTGTCTTATGAAGTGAGGTTGTGCAGGCTGCCTATGCTGTTGGGGGTGGTATGTTAGCACAGATAGAGGATTGGCTACTAACACCAGACAGACAGTTAGGACAAGGGAGGGGGGCATTTTCAGGTTGGCAACGTGAAACTAACTGAGTGCTTTCAGGATCCGCGCTGGGGGCCACAGTTATTTACGATATATGTGACTGCCTTGGATGAGGGAAGTGAATGTACTTTCTCCAATATCGCAGAAGACACAAAAATAGGTGGGAATGCAAACAGTGAGGGTGAAACAAAGAGTCTGTAGAGGGATATATAAACAGGTTAAGCAAATGGGCAAAACCTTGGAAGATGAAATATAAAGGTGAGGTTATCCACTTTGGCAGGTAGAATAGAGGAGTTGAATATTATTTCAATAGAGACAGAATGCAGAAAGCTACAGAACAGAGGGATTTAAGAGTCCTTGTCCATGAATCATAGAAACCCAGCATCCATGTTTCGTGGGTAATAGGGAAGGCAAATAGAATGTTGGCCTTTATTTCAAAGGAAATGGAGTATAAAAGTAGGGAGGTTTTGCTAAAACTGTACAAAGCACTAGTCAGACTACAGCTGGAATACTGCAAACAGTTTTGGGCCACTGAGCTAATGAAGGATATCCTGGCATTGGAGGCAATCCAGAGAAAGTTCATTTGGCTGACCCTGGCATAGAAGGATTGTCTTATGGGTTTATGTGAAATAGATTGGATGTGTAGTCATTAGAATAGAGAAGAATCAGCTTATTGAAACATGTAAGATGCTTATGGGACTTGACAGTGTAGATGTGGAAAGGTTGTTTCTATTTGTGGGAGAGTCTAGGTCCTGAGGAAACAATCTTAAAATTAGGAATTGCACATTTAAGACAGAGATGAGGATGAATTTCTTCTTTCAGAAGGTAGTTAATCTGTATAATTCTTCACCATAGCAGGCTACAGAGGCTGATATTCGAGGCTGAGATAGACTTTTTACCAGTAAGAAAATCAAAGATTGTGGGAAGAAATCAGGAAAGTGAGATTGAGGGTTATCAGTTGGACCTGATCTCATTGAATGGTAAGGCAGACTGAATAGGCTGAACGGTCTGCTAATGCTCCTATGCCTAAATGGTCTTATTCTCTATGGGTCAATACGCATTGGAGTTTAGAAAGAAAAAAAGGATTGAAACATATAACATTCGAAGGGGACTTGACAGGATTGATGCTGCACGTAAAGGAATCAAGAACTAGGGGACACACTGAAGAAGGGCTTATGCCCGAAACGTCGATTCTCCTGTTCCCTGGATGCTGCCTGACCTGCTGCGCTTTTCCAGCAACACATTTCCAGCTCTGATCTCCAGCATCTGCAGACCTCACTTTCTCCTAGGGGACACACTATCAAATTTAGGAATCTCCTATTTAAGATGGAGTTGAGGAGGAATTTCCTCTCTTCGGATCTTCAGTGTTTGGAGTTCTCTCCTCTAATAAAAAGTGGAAGCCGGGTCACCGAAAGCATTCAAAGCTGAGCTCGAAAAAAGTTTGTTTGACAAGAGAGTTAAGTGTTCTAGGGGAAGGCACGAAAATGGTGTTAAGGACACATCAAGGTTTTACTGACTAGTGGATCAGGCAGCAGGGCCTGGATGACTCATGGGGAGGGAGTGGAAGAATGGTAATGTCACTTCGACTAGTAACCCAGAAGATCAAACTAATGTTCTGGGTTGAATCCCACCCTGGTGGATGCTGACAGTTGAGTTCAATAAAAGTAAAACTGCGATAAAAAGGTAACCCAATGACTACAATATAATCACAGTTAATTGTTGTAAAAACCCATCCGGCTTTAGAGAAGGAAATCTGCTATCTTCATCTGCTCTGTCTTCCAGGTGACTTCAGACCCAGTACAAAGTCGTTAATTCTTAACTGCCTGGCAATTAGGGATGGCCAATAAATGGCAGTCAAACCAGTGATGCCCATGTCCCATTGTAGAATTTTTAAAAACTGCACATATTTCTGCTATTTTAAAATAAACAAAATTAATGTAGACAGCATCTAAGGGACAGTGTAATGCAAATTAAAATGTCAAAGGAAGCTTACAAATTTAAATTGAAATATAATTTTGGTGTGGAGACGGTAATCATGCAGCCCAGTACCTGCAGGCCCCGACAGTCAGGGAAGACCTGAAGAGGAGCAGCACACATCCTAGGCTCCCTCTCCAAGGACTCTCTGGTGTCAACATAAATACAGGCAGGCAGTCAGGTGCTACAGTCCAGGCCCACTGCCTGGATCTATCGATGGTCACTCCACACACTCAAGAACAGACCACAAGGAGATCGTCCAATCTCCTTTCCACTTCCCATAATGTGTGACCAAAGATCAGGAGCATGGGACCTGAAATGCAACCAAATATTTAGCAACAGTGTTTAAGGAAATAAACGAAGGTTGATTGCAGCAAATGTAAATATCGCCAACAGACTCCTCAGGGGAGAATTTTCTACAGGTCGCCCAAGAGGCTGAGAGCGTACCTAACGTATCATTGCACAGAACTGTTGCTTTCAACCACCCTCCCACCAGATCCCCGATGGGTAGGGAGAGGATTCACATGTAGAGAGCTTTCCACTGGGCAAATTGAGGTAACTACCCCCAGATAGCACAGACGGTGATGCGCAGGCCCTCCAAGGGAAGATTGGGGGCCCAGGGTCAGCTCAAGTGGAAGCCCAGAGCACATTCAAGTTGCCTCATCTCCATGAAGGTTCTCGACAATGAGGTGACTATTTTAAGGCTTGAAATTTCTTTGGCCCGAGAAAAAATAAGCAAACAAGATTTGAAAGTATCTATTAATTATCACATTCTCTTTTTGCATTTATTACGTTTCTGCGGGGACAATCAACCTCAGATCATATTCACCATCACGTTTGCCACTTCAGACTTTTGCAGTAACTATTCAATACTTCCAACAGCCATTCCATTGCTTCTTTGTGACTTTAAATGTGAAATGGTTGAAGGGGTAACTCATTTACTGCAACACTATTTTAAATCCGATCACTAAGACTTCAGTATGAAAGCTCCTGTATGCCTGTTCCTTGAGAATGGACAAGGTGATTGAAAGCTGAGACTGAAGGCTGCTTCACCAATCAATCATCTACCCTGGATCTCTCATAATGGAAAGAATGAAACCTTTTATTGCTGTTGAATCACAAGATTTTTAACATTTCCCTCGAATAATTGATAGCATGTTAGCCTCTCTCTCATTACTTTTTGCAGTAAAGCAATGCCAAAGCAAAATGAGGTAGATCTTGACGTTATGCCATAGCAAAGGCATGTAATAGGAAACCAGCAGTGCGTTTTACATTCAGCCTAATTTTTATTCCCACTGAAGTCTATCCAGTCATAATTTTGCAATGTCGTTTTTCTGGCAGGCAACATTTGGCAACAGAGAGCAGATATCAGAAATTTAGATCAGTGCTATGCATCATTGTCCAGTTCTTATTTTAAATAGTGGAGTTCATTAAATTAAAATGGCGCTGATCCATTCTTCTGGTTGTACAATTACCCCTATCGAAAACTGAATTCCGAAGTTTCCCCCAATTACAAGGACAGTTCAATAGTAGTTATGTTACTGGGCCAGAATTCCAGAACCTGAACTAATGATTTATATCCTTGAGTCCAAGTTGGATCCGAACATCTGAAAGGTTTAAATTCAATTAATTAAATAAATCTAGAATAAAGCGTGTATATCAGTGAATAAGAACTCAAAATCTAGAAGCAGGAATAAGACGATCGTTCCCTTCAAGCCTGCCCTGCTAATCTATAAGATCATGTCTGGTCTGCCCCAGGCCTCAATTACTTCTTCTTGCGAGCTCCTCATCTCCCTAAACTCCTCGATATATCAAAAATTTATCTACCTCCTATATAAGTACTTTGAAAGATTTAACTCCACAATTTTCTAGGATACAGAATTCCAGAAATTCACTCTCCTTTGAGAAAATAAATTCCTTTTTCATCTCTGGTTTAAATGAATGCCCCCTTATGCTGTAACTAGTCTCCTATTTCCAGATTCCCCCACAAATGGACACAACATTTCAGCGTCTATCTTGTCATACGCCCTCAGAATCTTCATTTTAATCTGCCACTTACAAAGATCTAGAAACCACCCTCTCCGTTTCTCTACTCCTTATGTTTTATCATTTAATTCATATCGGCTCTCATTCTTCCTACTATATTGTATCATGTCACACTGTCCTGTGCTAAATTGCATCTGCCATGTAACCGCCCATTCCAATAACCTCTCTCGAACCTCTGGAAATCTATTACCATCCTCCTCATTGTTTACTGCATATCCAAGTTTCACGTCAAGTGCAAATTGCATCCTATATATCCAAGTATAAGTCTTTAATATAAATCAAAAGCAGTATATGGAGCACATTTCTAATTAAGACTTCAGGAAAAGTTATATTGATCAGCAAAGATATACCTGCGGCAAGTGAATTCTGTATGCATTGCTGTCAGGGGAACACGCAACCAAATGTGTAAGATTAACATGCTAAATGAGTACTGAGAGGTTTTACTCTCAATTCATCATGTGAGCTCCTAATAGCCCTTCACTCCTCGATATATGAAAACTCTATCTACCTCCTCTGTGAGGAGGTGAGCTGGGAAATAGCGGAGGCAGTAGGCAGTGCTCTTCTAAAGATAGAGTTAAAAAGTATTATTGACCACTGTGTAATGGGCTTTCATTGATCTCTACACTCGCTGATCAGGGATGCGGAATACTAAAACTGAAAGCAAGAAGTGAAGTATTTAATTTCACGAGGGTGAACATTCTTGACCATCAAAATAACAAAAGTGGAAAGTCCTCCAGGGCCATTCCACCTTCCTTCAAACACAATTGTTTCACTAATTTTCTGTTGACCTCTTTCAGACCTCATCCTATCTACAAGGCCCATATCCTACTCTGTTGAGCTTAATGCCACTAAATTACTGACTACAAATTTTCTTCACTGTCTCCCTTCCCCCACATTGGCTTTACCAATCATTCCCTTTCCCTCGGTACCCTCCCATTCAAAAGAGTCATCACTAAATCCTTTTCAGGAATATAGGGAGGACCTTTCTGCCCTTGCAAGCTTCTGTCCCATTTCTGACTTCACTTTCATCTTCTTTTCCCTTCAGTTTGCTGTTGCCTCCATTTTGTGTGATCAACTCTTCTGGACCATGGTTGAATGTCTAAGATGATAGTTCCATCTATCCATAGCATCCTCTATGACTGTTACTATGGTGCATTCCTACTTCTCTTTTGACAAGGTCAGCAGCTCCATCATCCTCTAATATTTCTAATGCATTGACCAGCTCAAGTGGACTTGGTTGCGTCCATATTTATTAGCATATAATCAAACAGCCTCCATTAATACTTTTATCTACACTCCACCCACATCCAAATCCGCATAACAACTTTGAGAGTTCCTCAAAAGTCCATCCTTGCCCCTTTCAGCTTTCTTATATACATCATTCATGATAACAGAGACAGATACAGGGTCAGCATCTACAAGTGAACTGGCAATACTCAGAGGTAACTTTCACTGGTTTTCTTCACTCTTCCACTGCTTCAATGCCATCAAAATTATTTTATGACATCCATTCTAGAATGGGTAAGTTCCTCCAGCTAAATATTTGGAAGATGGAAACCTTTAGCCCCAAGGACAAACGCTACATCCTGCCACCAACTTGACCACTATTTATGATGACTGTTTCAAGTTGAACTTCAGTGTCCTACTCAAGCAAGGGCCGAGATTCTGACTGTGTGTCCTCTCCATCACCAAGGCTGGTTAATAGCAGTTTGCAGCATCATTTATACCTGGCCTTGACCCTGCAGCACCCTAAACTCTGCTGTCCTGTATCCTTTCCTGCTCCATGTCCAGCTTAGCTATCAGTTCTCTCCTTATAGATACATATGAACTCCTGCAGTGGTGTACTTCATATCTATAGCAATTATCCTTCTGTTATAATCCCTTCAGAGACTCTTACCTTCCCCACCTTCATAACTGAGGACTGGGCAGACACTCACTCATGAATTCTTCATTTCTCTGACTTTGGCCTCTTATGTGTTTTTCCCTTGCCTTCATCTCATCATTTGTGATGTGCTTTCAGCTACTTACCTAACCTCCACACATTTAAATCCCTCGGTTGCTTGGCTTTGCTGTTTGCATGTTCCTATTAAGTTTGAAATCTATTTATTCAAACTTATATTTTTCCGCTGGCTCAGCATTATGTTTTCTTGATGGTTCTGTGGCATGCCTTTGGCTGTTTATCTACAGCAAAGACAAGAGATAGGTTGTTGTTGAAATAATCATTATTTGGATGAGGTTGGTTCCTCACACTTCAAAAGATTCATTTGATTATCTCCATATATCTGTGTAAAGTGCTTAATGGAAAATTGTCTCGAGATGATTGTAAACAACACCAATGTTAGATCTGCTTATTTAAATTGAAATAATGGTGCAGTCCCTGCCCAGATTGGCCTAATCTCCTGCTAATTTTCTTCCGTATAACTACAGCCTCCATTGCCTTTACTGGGTAAAACATCCCAAGGTGTATCGTTAGACTAAGTTGAAGCTGAGTTAGAGAAAGAGACATTTTGACAAGATAGAGAGGATATAATTAATCCAGAAAGAGGGCAGAAAAGATTTACTAGGATACTAACTGGACTGGAAGGTTTGAGCTATAAAGAGAGGCTGGATAGGCTGGGCCTCTTTCCCCTGGAGCGTAGGAGGCTAAGGGGTGACCTCATATAGGTTTATAAAATCATGACAGGCCTAACTAAGCTTTTCTCCATGGTAGGGAAGTCTAAAACTTGAGGGCGTAGGTTTAAGGCGAGAGGGGAGAAATACAAAAGGGTCCAGAGGGGCAATGTTTTGACACAGAGGGCGGTGAGTGTCTGGATTGGGCTGCCAGAGGTAGTGCTGGAAGCAAGTACAATTTTGTCATTTACAAAACAATCATACAGGCAAGTGGATGGGATAGGTATGGAGGGACATGAACCAAATGCAGGCAAATGGAAATAGATTAATTGCAAAGATTGGGTGGCATGGGCAAGTCAGGTCTAAGGGCCTGTTTCCAAGCTGTAAATCTCTATGACTCAATGATTCTGTGATAACTGACCAAAAACTGGATCAAAGACACCCTTGACCAGCCAATGACTTCTGACCACTTTTAACAGTGAAGGACCTGCCTTAGTTGTGATACAAAAATAGCATCGGAGTTCTGCAGAACGAAACACACAAATAAACAAAGAGTTATGATTAAGTTTCTGGAACTGGTTGCAGATTTGACGCACAGAAATATTAAGATTTATCCTCTTGGGTAACATGATTTTCGTTTTTAATAAAGTTGATATAGAGTCTGCAATGACTGACACAAATTAATACTGTTTCCAAAATTGCCTGTTACAGATTAAATGAAGTAGCAGGGCAACTGATTATTTAAGAGCCAACTCTCATTCAGCCAGAAAAATAACAAATTATCCGCCTTCAGGCACTGCTGTGCTTAAGAGACATTGAAGAGAATGATCAGAGATACAAGCTGCAGTTTCTCTTTATGTTGTTCTTCATAATCTAACCCACTACCCATCAAATATCATTGTGTATTACAAACATAAATCCTGTTGTCTACCACAACGAGGTTACATACTTATATTTTCCATTGAATTTCCAGCAAATTATGGTGATACCAAAATTTGAAAAAACGAGGTCGCCTAAAATTTGTTTATCTCACATTAATGGGACTAAATTGAATGGTTACTGCAATCAGACACAATGTGCAATTAACCCATACCTCATCAAATCTGTGCAGGAAGCAAGCAAACTTCATGGTGCTGATTAATTATAATGATTGTGGCATGTAGCCCAACTTTAAATGTGTAGTTGAGTGGCTGCACACCTTAGTACACAAGTCTGCTGCAGAAGACTCAATTGGGACTTTGACAGTGAGGCATGCAGAAAATGGCTGATGGGCATGCCATGCCTGGCCTTACCAAAACTCTGCTGTCACTATCGAGGAGCATGGAGGAAGCTAGCTTTAACTTGGAATCGAGCACTGCATGAAGCTAGAGGTATCCAGAGAGGTAATCACCCCAATGAAAATAAGTCCAGATCTAGCCATGATTTGATAGCTGATATCTCAGCTACCCCAGCAACACAGAAACCATACAGCGTTGGAGTACTGCAATGGAAATTCAGTCTGAGGTCAGTTGATCTCAACTCATGTCCACTCAGGCTCAGGATGTCACAATCAAGGATGGAAATACCCCCCAAGGGCTTCCAGCATTGCACAATGGTCCAGCAAGCTGGAGAGTAGTTGTGGTTCTGCAGAGCATGAGGCTGCTGGGCTCTGTCCACCAGTACTTGTCAGTCACCCAGTCCCGAATACTGCCGAATACTGAGAGCTGCTACAGCAAGAATTACACTTTCAAATTCATGGACTACATCCACTTCATAGAATCCCTAGGCCATTCAGCCCATTGGGTCTGCACTGCTGCTCTGAAAAGCATCACACCCAGACCCAGCCATCCCTATATTTCCCATGGGAAATCCACCTAGCCTACACTCCCCTGGATAGTATGGGCAATTTAGCATGGCCAATCCAGCTAGCATATCTTTGGACTATAGGAGGAAACCAGAGCACCCAGAGAAAATGCACCACAGGCACAATGTACAAACTCCACACAGGCAGTTGCCTAAGGCTGGAATTGACCCTGGTTCCTGGTATAATGAGGCAGCAGTGCTAACCACTGAGCCACCGGGCCACCCAGATGACTTCCTGGATGAATTGTCCACATTTACAATAGACAAAAGTGCATACATTTTGGTACAGAAAATGTTGAATTTATACATCAAGTTTCAAAACAATCTGAACTTGTTTTCAAGACTATCTTTGCAGGAGTTTTGATACTGCTTGTGACAGTGTATCAATTGTAACAGCAACCAAGCAATTTTATGTGAACAGTGACCTTGGTTTACAGAAGATGGTGATGTTTACACTAGACAGAGCCGCTGTTATGCTGGGAGAGACAAATGGAGTCGCTGTGGTGTTGTGACATGAAATCAAACATTTGTCGGAACAGCACTGCATTTCTCACAAAGAAGATCTGGGAAGAGATGATGCTTGGAAACGAGTCTCGACTATGCAAGATATTGAAATGCTTCTAAGAACGACCTGTCCAATGTTCAGCTGATCAACTGTGAAGAAAGGACAACTTGAAGAATTTTCCAAAGTCACAGTGTGCTTTGCAATGGCATTTTGACTACTGCGTGAAGTGAGGTAGCAAAACATTTTGCAGTAAGTGTACTTACGCAAGACTACAATGGCTCGATCTTGTACTGCCCAGAACACATCAATAATAAGATACAAATAAACAAATACCATTCACAAAGCCACAATATCCCATCACATTAGCAGCTCTGAATGATAATCTAGGTGAACTGGCATCACTGCAAATTCTTTTTGTTTATTTGTTGTTTTGTTTAACAACATTTGTAAAGGTTAAGATGAATAAACTGAAGATGCAGTGTGTAGGTGAACATGTTTGTTAGAGTGATGAAGTGAAGGTTCTGGCCAGTCCCAGCAGTGATATGGACATAGCTGAAACCCTTCAATGTATCCAACTGTTGTGTGACCAGCTGGAAAGCACACTTCCAGAAGAAGAATGATCAGAGCAGCATACATTTGATCAGGCGTATTCGCCAGGACAAGCAAGCTAATCATGAAATTGGAAAAGACAGTATTGAGCAACTTACATTGGAAGAAGCATAACCACAAAGATATGTGAACAATACTCAAAATTCAAACTAATTAAATAAAGACGTGTGGATGCTGTAGATCTGAAACAAAAATTGAAATTGCTGGCGAAACTCAGCAGATCTGGCAGCATCCATAAGAAGGAAGTAGAGTTAATGTTGCGAGTTGATTGGTTCTTCATCAGAGGCCTGAGGAAGAGTCACTGGACCCAAAATGATGTTACAAATGGTGATGTTACAATCCCATGCTCATTTGGGTGAATGGTGTGGACCTAGGTTTCTATTCCCTACTTTCTGTTATCATTGCTGATTGTGCAGTGACACAGAAAATCACTTTGGGCTGAATCTTGGGCTAAGACCAAGATGCATTGAGTTTTTTTTTTGGAAGGATTTGCATTGTGCCCCCCAGCAGGTTTTTTTTACCGTATTTCGCCACATTGTCCACCAAACCCAGTCAATACCATATCTATCATGTCCCAGAACAACTCACTACTCAGCAAGTGGCCTGGAATTTCCTGGCATCTTTTTTATCTGCACTTTCTTTAAAAGGTCACGCTGGCCAATCATGATCAGTCTGGAGATGCCAAGCATAGTTCCTGACATTTACCCTGGGCATAACACACACGGGCAAATTGATGCCCCACTTTGTGGGCAGGGACCTGGATTTGGTGATGCAGACACAGGACTTTCTCCTCCAACAGGACCAGAAGTGGAGCCCATGACACCAGACCATGGCCAGCCTGGTCTGAAGATCTCACCCAGGTTAAGCCCTCTGGAGGAATGCTCAAAACTGTCAGAAGTAGTTCAATGTCCTTCTCCACTTTGCCAGTGTGAGGGCCACTGATCCTTCACTCTTAGTCTATTGTTGTGATCTTACCCACCTCCCATCAAGGGTCCTGGTGTGCCACTCTCACTATTGCCCCTAACACCTTCCCTCACTTGCTGTCACCCATCCCAGCCCCTGACAGCACCAACCCTGCACCCTCTGTGCTGTCTTCTCACTTACATACTGGGGACACTTGCCCAACTGCACCAAAAGTATCGGCTTCTCTCAACCCAGGAGTAAAGAAAACACCCACAATATAGCAGAAAGTCTCAAGATGAGTGGTGGGCTGCCTGACAGTCAGCTCCTCATCCTTATGAGTACAGCATCCTACCTCTGACTAACACAGATGGCTGACTAACATTCCCAAGCCCCTGGACTGCTAACAGATGCTCTCCTTATCTCAGTGTGCTGGATGCCCCTTTAGCAAAACTACCCACAGGACCTGATTGAGGTCTCCAACAAGCATGATAACCTTCCCTGTTTTATGTCTGTTCTGAATGTCAAGGCAAGACAGCAGATGGACAGAAACATTACAGCACATGAACTGCGGTGGTTCAGGAAGTTGGCCCACCACCACCTTTCAAAGGCAACGAGGGACAGGCTGTTTCTAATCAGCCAGAGCCACCCATGTTCCACAAGTGAATAACAAAAAAGATAGATAAGCTGAGTGATCTGAAACTTTTAAAAAATTCATTACTTTCAAAGTAAGAGTTGCGATAGTGAGCATAAAAGCAAGTCATAAAATGATATATTCAATAGAACAGAATGATAACCTTCAGGTTAGAGCTAAAAGGTTCAATGCTTTATCATTGAACATAATATATTAGTATTCTTTCTAATATAGAGGAGCTAGACAACATAATGATAGCATTTGAGTAACTGAGAAGCAGCTATATTATATTTGCATTCATATAGTGCCTTAAAACATTGTTAGCTTTTCACCTGGTCTATTACCTTTAATTGTAATCAATTGTTGTTTTGCAGGCAAACTCCCAACACTGGCACAAAAAAACAGTCAACAAACAACAACAAACTAAACTGATCTGTTAATTTGCTGAGACTGAGAGAAACGCAGACTTCAGAGATGGCAGCTGGGAAACCAAGTAATTGCCCTTAAAACAACGCTGAAAAAAAAGGGCATAGGAGAACATGGAATAAGGAAGGGCACTCAAGCTATCTTATTTCTCCCAAGCGTCAACTGATCACAGCCCTGTCATGCACTCGAGACCATAAGACACTGGAACAGAAGTAGGTAATTCCGACCACTTCTTTCTTATCACTTTGTTAAAAGGCAGAACCTGAAAGAAAAAGAAAAGTTGCAGGAATTTTTCAGGATATTAAATGGAAAGATGCATAGACAATTTAGATGTGGCTGTTATCCAGCCTTTTCAGTGCTGACAAAGTAGAATGAGATGAGAGTGACACCCAATCCAATCCTTGCAGAAGTCAATAAATGAACCAAGATATCCCATCACAGTGACCTAGGAAGGACCTGTGTAACTGAATGTCTACATATCCCCAGCTCATCATCGAACCATCCTTTGAGATATTACAACAAAGAGCCTGTTTCTGTATCCCAATAGGGAAATCCAACAAATATGTACATAGGGGTGAATCTTACTATTTTTGGCTAAGTTGCAGGTTGGGTGGAGTCTTTACAAGGGATTTCCGTCAGGAGGTCACATGAGATTTTTTCCTCTATCTTAACAAACACATCTCATTAACTATCTCCCCCACTCCGAGAGTATCCCTCACGTCTAATTCAAGCTGCCATCTTACCACATGCCATTCCCAGAACAACTCAGCACCAAATGAATTTCTGCTGAAAGACTGGCACACCTTGTGGGTGCTCTATGTTTGAAAGGCTGGCGTGCAGCTGCACAAACACTGGCATTCTGAAGCTGCCCTTTTCAATCACAGCTGTTCTTTGAAGGGGTCAGAGAAGAGGAAACTTGTTCTGAAATTCTCCGGCAGTGACATGGAGGTCCTATTCATGGCGATGGTGCAAAGGAGAGGAGTATACTACTGGGAGGACTGGTAGAGTAGGACATGCCACCCAGATCCTGCCAGCCTGGTCCAAGATCGTCACCCAGGTCAGTACCATCATGACGGTCTGGTGGGAAGACCAGACTCTTCCTCTCTGCTACTTCCCACTCACTCTCTTCCTGCTACTGCACCGATCTCCCACCAAGGCTCACTCTCACTATTACCTTCAATACCTTCCCTCACTCACTCTTGTCCAACCTCCAACACCATGAACTCTACATGGCCCCTGTGCAGCCTCCTCACTCCCTTGGGATATCTTGCCATCCCTCCCCCACCCAGATTAACCTCCCTTCCTCCCAGTCCAGGTGGAAACAACCCCTAACTGGACAGAGGGATCCCAGACAGGTTGAGATTGTCAAATATTAAACTCCTCACTCACCCCATACAAGGACAGAATCCTGTCGTTAAGACCAGAACCAACTCCTATAGGGAAGCTGAGACATCCAGCTCCCAGCAGCCAAGCAAGAGCCACTTTTAGCTGTCCACGGTAGCTCTCACCTTAGCCCCACTCTTAATCATTGCACACCCACTTCCAACTACTGGCCATAGGACCTTCTCTTCCTAGTGTTTCTCTTGCATCTCCACCACCTCTGCAGTGAAACAGCCAGCTCCCCGACATCTGAGGGCGTCAGGACCAAGACCTCACAGGAAACGGGGTTGCACTCCTAAAGACCACCCCTGGCAGCTCAGACCCTGACCCCCTCAATGGGACTGTCAGCCTTGGAAAGTCGGCAAATCGAATATTTGGTAGTACCTCACCATGGCAGCTCTGCGGGATGGCTGAGGAACAAATACCCCAGCTCACGGGTACCCAGAGAGACAGAGCAGCACTAAACGGGCACTCAGCCAGAGGGGGAGCCCCCACACCCCACACACACTCACACACACACATACACTCACACACACATACACTCACACACACA
>NC_057710.1:123017940-123082037 GCF_004010195.1 Chiloscyllium plagiosum
ACACACACACTCATGCACACACACACATACACACATACTCACACATACACACAAACACACACACACTCACACATTCACACACAAACACACACACACACTCACACACAAACACATACTCACACATACACACTCACACATACACACACACACACACACACACACACTCGCCAGCAAACCCTAATATACTGGACCTGGCTCTCCAGCAGATTCTAATATGCTGGGCCTTGCTCTCCAGCACACCCTTGTATGCTGGGCCCGGCTCTCTAGAAGACCCTAATATGCTAGGCCTAGCTCTCCAGCAGATTCTAATGTGCTGGGCCTGGCTCTCTAGCAGACCCTAGTATGCTAAGCCTAACTCTCCAGCAGACTCTAAAATGCTGGGCCTGGCTCTCCAGCAGACCCTTGAAGGGGCTGGACTTGACTCCGATGCTGCTAGACCTGACTGTCCTGAAAACAAAGGGCCATCGCAACCAGAATTGAGATCTTTCTGGATCCGGTGCGGCCAAATCACAATACAGGGTGCCATATTACTATAGGGAGCAAGAGTGATTGTCCTGAGCGAAGGTCACTGCCAGGTACTGGCTGAACTACACCAGGGTCATCCACGGATTTCCAAAACGAAGATTTTGGCAAGAAGTTATGGCAGAGTGGCCAGGATTAGATGCTGACATAGCCACATTGGTGGGGCAGTGCCGAGAGAGCCAACAAAGATAATATTTACCACCAGCAGTTTCCCCACATTCATGGAAAAGGCCGGGTAAACCCTGAACTTGGTAACATGTCAACTATGCAGGTTCTTTCATGGGCTCATTGTTCTTAGTCACTGTGGATGCCCATTCAAAGTGCTCGGATGTGCATAGAATCCATTTGTCAAACACGGGGATGACAACAGAAAAACTGAACTCATCTTTCGCAATACACGGGCTCCCGGAAATATTGGTCACAGATAACACACCATCGTTCACCAGCCGGAAAGGTGAGTATTCCCTCAAGTCGATTGGCATTTGACATATTATGACAGGTCCACTTCAGCTACCATCCAACGGTCTGGCAGAAAGACCAGTCCAAACTCTGAAGGCAGGCTAAAGGAAGCAGCCGACAGCTTCACTAGATACCAGACTGTCCCAGTTTCTACTTGATTGTAGGACCACCATCATGCAACAACAGGGATATCTCCAGCAGAGTTGCTAGTGGGGAGAAGACTCTGTACCAGGTTGAATTTGATCTTCCCGGACCTGAGGGGAGAAACGATGAAATGGCATCGTCAATGCTGGGCACAAGACTCCGCTGAGTGAGAGAGACACATTACTTCAGGGGACGAAGTCTGGTGTAGGAACCATAGGAATGGCCCTTCGTGGGTATGAGGCATTGTCCACATGAGGTCAGGCCCAGTGACGTATGAAGTTCAGGTAGGAGGGACGGTCCTAACCGAATACATGGACCAAATGAAAGCTGCAAACAATGCAGGAGCAAAACGTGCCCAGCTCCTCAACAGCCTTTCCGACTGTTCCAGACCCCGTGTGTTCACCCTGTCCATCAAGTGTTGAAGGTACCTTGGAATCTGGTTGGCACGGCCTATGTCGCTGCCTCAATCTCTTTAGCGCATGAAGAGAATGAATTTCTTCCAAGATACGGCAGACATAACAGGTGAGCTACATGCCGCCTATATCACAGGCAAGGTTGCAGGAACCTGACCCCCCCCAACAAGGAACAAAAAAGAAGAACAAACTGATTTCCTCAGACTCAGAGGAGGTGCGATGTCGTGACTGTAACAAGGTCAGCCAGTGGGCTTCATAGAGAATGAGTTCCCCCATTGGGACTGTTCCAATTAGGATGCCCTGGCTGATGGAGAACAGGACGTTCTGTTCACTCTGAGAGATAACACTGAGGATCAGTGTCAAGGGCTCTTCATGTGAAAATGAAGGATGCCTTGGTGATGGGATGCTGGCCTCTGTGGAGTTATTTCAGTGGGGAGTGTAGGAGGCAGCTAAAGCTAGCTATGAAATTTTAGCTCTCATTCTCAGAGGTCAAGGGAGTAGCTTGCGGCCGAGTGCAGGTGCAGGCGAAGGGGCAGGTGCTCCCTGAAGACAAGAGAGTGAATGAGAGAGAGAGAGGGAGACAGCGAGAAGGCATTGTGGCCAGTGGTTAGAAATGATGTGCAGGGAATAGCACTGGAGGTGTGATTAATGTGGGAGTTAAAGTGGAACGAAGAGTGGGACTTACATGTTTGGCAAGACATGTCATCCTTGCGGGAGCTGTCCTGGAATTCTCCTACAATGGGGTAAGATTCCCACCTCACTGAGAGTGAAGATCTTGATGTCAGGCACCTCCATCCACCCTGGCTCTTCCTGCCCTTTGGTAGGTCGTCTTCTCCTGGGATGGGAGAAAACGAAGGGATTGAGTGAGATTAAAGTGGGAGCATTACTGTTAGTGCTGATTGTCAATCGATGGTGAGGTGTGTCTGCTGGGTACAGGGGGCATGCAGGGGTATGGTATGGGAGGTTGTCGGTGGGGGGGGTAATGAAAGTGAAGATGTTGCAGGCAACAGTATGAGCTTTGGTGGGAGGTGTGCGTGGTAGCAGAGATTGAGTGAATGTGAGATGGCAAGAGAGAAGGCAGGGTGTTTACCCTGGCAGAGTGGAGGTCACTGAATATCTTATGGCACTGCACATGGCATTCCTCTGCACCATGGAGATTACGGGTTGGCAATTCCAGATCAGACTGCCAGCGTTTGGTGGTGCAGCCTCTTGTGCAGGCTTCCAGGAAGAAGCGAACAGCCCTGCCTCTCACCAGCCCCTTGAACAGGACATTGGGGTCTCTGTCGGAGCATCTCAGTGCCAGCTCCTGCTTCTCTCACACCTTCTGACTAAATGTCTGCCAATGAGCAGCGCAACTTTGGAATGCCAGTGCTCTTTGAGATGCACAGAAGCCTTTCAAAGATGGCATAGGTACAAGCAGGATGCCATCTGATATCTGGATATCTCTGAGTGGCAAGCTATTCCGGGAATGGCACATGGTAAGATGGGGTCAGAATCTGGTGGGGAGGTAGCCAATGAGTTGGTGAGACACAATGAAAAATCTCAGTGAAAAATCCTTGAAAACTTTGATACAACTGACACTTGGGCAGAAAAAAAGACTCAGCCCAAGGACAGGACCCACTAGGTTAGTGGAAAGACCCTTAGCTTCTCTTGGGATCCTGTAGTTCATGGTTCCCTTTAGCTATTAGCTCTGCCAAGACCTAGGAGGAGGCTGGGTGCTGGGTCTGGTGATAATGGGAGTGAATATATCTGAGGCTCATGCCCTCCCTGTGATATTTAAATGGTCTACCTAGCTCCTGGGAGCAGATAGATTGCTCTCTCTGCCTCCATTAATTAAGATCAGAAGTGACTGTGTTCATGACAGATCAGGTTCAAGTTTAGATTTTTAACCCCCTTGCATCCTACCCAGTTCTAACAAACCTATCTTTGGGATTGAACCCTCCCTCATAAGCCCAAAGCAGCCCAAAATGCTTGTACTTTACCCGCCCAGTGACTGAATGGAAGGCAAATAAAGAACTTGCCGTATATGTAGTGATTTCCATGTTATTGGGATATCCCAGAATGCACCATAATTCACCAGCCAGTTTGGGTGGGGGGGGGGGGGGGAAGTGGTGGTGGTGGAGAGGGGAAACAGGGCTTCACTTTTACTTTCAGCATTCCCTTGGCCAGCTAATGAAGTGGATTACTCACTGACAGAAATACACACCTAACTCGCAATATTGCCATTCATTTTATATATATAATGTCTATCAATTCATTCAAAAAGTTGCAAAACAGAGAAAGAAACCTTTGATTTCACAATGGTTGAAAGTAAATATTTGCTGGAAAAAGTCCCCTGCTTCTCAATGAATAACACCAAGGTATATTTTCCATCCACCTGAACACGTTAGCAGGATCTCGATTTAGCTTTTCATCCAGTAGGTAAGATCCACAAATGCAGAAATCTTGCCAGCCAACTTGGTTTCCAGACTGTCGGATATTAATCCAGTCTTTAATTGGCAGCACCCAGCACTGGGCTTGCTTGGCACCTGCAGTTTCTTGGCATTACTGTGAAATGACCCGTGCACTCCATCACTCAGCAAACCCCAATGCCACCCTGACTGTGAAAATCCATCTAATAATCCTTCAACATTTTAAAAATGAGATGAACCCACATTCCAGGTTCAGCATTAATATACATGTATACTCCTTCAAGTACTCCTGTGGGAAAATGTAATGGGAAATGAAGATGGCAAAATAGAAGATCATCTGACCAAATGTATTCTATGTGCACACTGGTGAAGCCATTACAATTAGCACCAATATTTCTCATGCAAAGAGATAGTAAAAATCAGTATTGGCATTGCCAGGTGATCTTGCAGGAAAAACATGCACGCAGAGCAGATACTGACATAGCCAGGGATCAGTTGTGGTAAATCTCATCCCCCCACTAGTCTACTGACATTGACTACCCTGGTTCTCAAGGAGAAAGTGAGGACTGCAGATGCTGGAGATCAGAGCTGAAAATGTGTTGCTGGAAAAGCGCAGCAGGTCAGGCAGCATCCAAGGAGCAGGAGAATCGACGTTTCGGGCATGAGCCCTTCTTCAGGAATGAAGGGTTCATGCCCGAAACGTCGATTCTCCTGTTCCTTGGATGCTGCCTGACCTGCTGCGCTTTTCCAGCAACACATTTTCAGCTCTGCCCTGGTTCTCACACAAAGAATGTCCAGATGAGCAACATTATGCAGAACTGCACCCAGCATTGAAACTCAATGACAGCTGGACTCTGTGGATGATAGCGGAAGGGAGAACTATCACAAAACAACTGAAAAGGGAATAGAAAATAGATCAGTTTTTCTTGACGTCTCATGGGGAACAGAACTGCTAATGTGATATATGGTTCCATCTAATTTGAAGACAATCCAAAGCAAATCCATTTTCCTTTCATTTTAATGGAACGCAACTATCTGCCAACTTGTCCAACTCATTTTCAATATTTACAGCTGTTTTCATTTATTCACTAAAAGCTTAAGCAATGGGCCAAAATGTGATGTACTTGTCTCTAACAACTGTATAGACTTTGAACTGATGATTTTCTAACACTGTTTCATCAATCCTGAATCTCTGTTTGGTTGTGTTTTAACAATTCACCTTAGCTAATGGACCATATAAGACCTATGCTATAAATTACTCCAGAGTGTGTAGAAAATTTTAGAGGACTCTGTGAATCAAATCATATACAAAGGTCCAGATTCTGGTTTAGTAATAATGGCAAAACTGTCAGTGTTAGCATCATTACACCTCTGAAACCAGCATGACCTGGATAAGTCCGCACATATATTGTAAAATACAGAAATTCAAAAGTCAGTTACTCTACACTTCTTCAAAAGCTGCACTGTTGAGGTCCTGTCAGATTCAATCAATAAGTAATTACTGACTCAGGTGACTTTTAGTCTTTTTGCAAAATCTTTTCAAAAAGTTGCATTTTGTTAAAAACTGTGGATTAAGTTCATTACAAATGTTGAACAGCCTCATTAGCACTGAACAATAAATGTTATATTTGTAAAATAGCAAATTTCTCCTTTGCAATAAAAAATTACATACTTCAAAACCAGTAATATTTCAGACGACCTTAATCCCAAATACATCCCAGCCAATTATTTCATTCTCTGCAAAACCGCGAAGTTAAAAATTCAGTTGTCCTAACTTCATGAGTGTGCAAATAATTAAATGTGATTCCCTTCGTATATGGTTTGATGACTTCACTGTTGCCAAGTGATGCCCGTGATTTGGTGCAAGGTTCAAGGTGCTGTCAGGAAAGGTGAAATCACTACTTTGAGGACAGGTTTACCTGTGGTGAAAGATCAGCGCTGGTAATTTCATAACTGACCACACAGCTGAGCCAATGTCACCAATACTGTGATGAAATTTGTAGATTTTTGCATTTGTGAATTGCGCTATTTAGCATCCTTAATTTCCATTATGGACATGTCATTTTTAAAACTGCATTTAAAACAACCATTCATTTCCATATAATATTCAGTCCTATTTTGCCTTTATTAAAATTTCTTAGTTACAGAACCATATAAAGCACATGTAAGTGCATGCACTTCTGTGTGTATGTGTGTGCATGTGAGGGATTATGGGGCTACAATCCTACGACAATACAGCTGCCAAACTGGGCTGAACAAAGGCATGTCTCTAAGGTGCTTTGAGAACAGACGGTCTTTCTTAGTGAGTACAATAAATGCATTCATACAATTTCACTGCTTCTGTAACATGAAAACAAAACCGGTGCATGTTCTACAAGAAAATGTACACCTTGTTGACAGAAGATTAAGGACAATTGACAAGCTGCAGAAGAATTCTTGAATTTCCATCTATTTTGAAATAAAACGTTGTAGCGTTTTTCCGAAGGTCTTTGGTTCCTAGTTTGTTTCCAATGTCTATCTGGTGCATCTATCATCTAAAAACAATTAATGTGATTTTTTTGCCATTCAAAAGAAAATCCAGATTGTGACTTTATTTTTCCATTATTTGTACAATTTTCAAATGATTTCAGGAATTGTTTGGTTTTGTTCAGTTATCCAAGAATTTTAGACATCATCAGTCAAACGGTTAAATGTGACACTGCACCTTATTTTCATTTCAGTTTTTACTGGTTTCGAAACTAATTTGTTTAGGAATGTCCACAATTATGAATGAAGCATTGCTCCCACTGCCACTGTCTAGCAGATTGTTTACTCAGTTAGATTGCTTTTGCTCTGAGTACTTGGTGCAGATCCAATGTCAACATGCCAGTCAAAAGTGACCAGAGTGGTGCTGAAATAAGACACTGAAATGAATTACTGAACCGGGGTACTGGAATGTGGTATTGGAGTGGGGCACTGGGATTAGGTACCTGAGCATGGCCACTGGAACTGACATCTGGAGCTGGATGATAAGGAGCTTTGATAACAGTCTGTCTTACTTCGTGAGTACAATAAATCACTTCATTTTGTTTCCCAAAAGTTCTGGAATAACTGCAGAGCTCGAGTCATAGAGTCATACAGCACAGAAACAGGCCCTTCGGTCCAACCAGTCTATACTGAATATAATCCCAAATTAAACTAGCCCAACATGCCTGCTCCTGGCCCATATCCCTCCAAACCTTTCCTATTCATGTATCTAGCCAAATGTCTTTTAAATGTTGTAATTGTACTCACATCCACCACTTTCTCAGGAAATTCATTCCACACGCAAACCACCCTCTGTGTACAGAATTTGCCTCTTAGGTGTTTTTTTAAATCCCTTCCCCTCTCACTTTAAGTATGTGGCCCCTAGTCTTGAAATTCCTCATCTCAGGGAAAAGACAAAAACTATTAACTCTATCTATACCTCTCACTACTCTATAAACTTCTATCAGGTCGCCTCTCATTGTTACCTTTCCTTTGTTAAAATATTTCCTGCAAACTGTCACAATACAATAGTCAATTTTCACTTTCGATGAATATGAGCTGTTTATGTCTTCATTCTTTTTCAGTGGAATCGTACCTGAGCAGATTCTGGAGGGATTCAGTTTATGCATACGTTTGAACTTCCCCATTTCATGTATGTGCGAGGGCAATATAATCACAGCTCCCTGCTCAAACCACCGCTAAGATATTGTACACTGCTTTTCCCATGTTTACTACAACATAAATCAGACTTATTGCTAAGGGGCTTTTTTTGCCCTCCCCTTCTTGAGTATTGAGGTCACAGCAGTGGACTTACACAGTACTGTCAACATCAGGGAAATGGTCAACATGTGAAGTTTATGATCGTTATTAACCAGACAGATTGAAAACTCATTTAAGCTGTATTTATATTGTAAGTGTGACATAAATCCAAATCAGTCAGGTTTTAAAATCAAAATGAGTCATGGTTATTTCTAATGAACAAGGCTTGACAGATCCAATTTATACCTCCTCGCTGCATTGGGCAATAATCCATGAAGAAACCTTTTGTGAAGCCATCTAATGTACAAAATCAGCATGTGGGAAGCAGGCAGTGCAATAAATCACTACAAAAGGTGCAGATGCATTTCTATTTCAGAAATATACCCTTCACAAAAACAAACAGAAAGTATTGTACCAACACCAACAGAACTCTCTTCAATGTTTTATTTCAAAGGGCTTTTTCAGAAGTTTCCATCATTTATAGATAATTGTTTTCATTTTCCTTTAATTACTTTTTTCCTCTGGAGGTCACTATATTCAATCACAACTTTTAACCTTTAATTCTTTTAGCTTCATCATCCTGATCAGTGCTTTATTTCCTCCAGATCTGTGAAGACTGCTGAGACAGTGAGGGTGAAAAATATTACACACTTTAATGGTAGCAATAAACAATATTCAAATGATTCGCAATTCTGAGTGTTCAATGGATTCATGTTGAAAAAGAAAGTGCCCTTCCGCATTCCTGACTTTTTGCAGGAAAGTAAAACCCCTGCTGCTCTGAACCTGAGCTTGACCTTGAACTGTATCACTTGCCAAATTTGGCATCTGTGTTCCAGAGCTTGGAAAAGGAAATGAAATCTGTGAGGATTTTCAGTTTTGATCATTTTCCAGTTACCCTTGGTGGGAAGCACATGAATATGGATAGTAGATGATGGTAGAATTAGGTTTACTCTGAAGTCCCAAGGCATACACCCTGCTGATACTCACTGGGCAAACTCACAGAGATAAACTGGTCTTTTCAAAACAGTATTCTTATACACGCTTTGGTGTTAAGTGTACACAAAAGAATTTTCTTACTCAGTATGTGGATGTACCTATTAGAGGGGCAAGACTTGAATTTCCCTTGGAAAATAAGGCAGGGTAAGCGACTGAGGTACCATTGGGGAGCACTTTGAGGCCAGTGGTCATAATTCTCTTTAAATTGATTGAGTTGTTTTGAAGAAGTGAAAAAGAAGGTTGATGAAGACAGAGGGGTGGACGTTGTCTAGACAGACTTCAGTAAGGTATTCAACAAGGTTCCACATGGTAGACTGGTTAGCAAGATTAGATCACATCGTAACAAAGCAGAGCTAGTGTTATGAAGGTGTAGAGGTGTACTGTACCTTTAAGAGAGTTGAAGGACTTAGCAGGCACACAGAGTGCTGGAGAATTTATAATGTAACATTTAGTCGGCAGAACCTGGGTTACTATGAGACAAAAACAAATTCAAATTCAGTCTATCAGTTTAAATTATGTCCCAAAATACTAAACTCCAATCGAGTTTGAATTTACTATTTTCATAATATTAAAACCAATAAAACGATTTGATGCTTTGGGGCATAAAACCAAAAAGGAATTTTAACAGTTGAAGGAGAACTGCCAAGCCTCCAATGTCTGCAGACTGCTCACAGAATAGCTTTCTTAAAGGTATCGTTATCTATCAATGACCTGTGAAACAGAAATCCCTAAGAAGAAGAAAAGAAGAATGAGGAAGATACAAAGAGAAGATTCGATAGCTGGTTGGTTTTGAAATTTGAACTTTTGGTAAATCTTAATCAGGAGTTCTATCGGACCAGTATTATCGAAGGGAAAGTAAAAGATAGGTTAGAGAAAGGAGTTGTAAATAGTTGTTGGTGAATTATTCTATGTTTGACTTTTAAAAAGTAATAACACTGTTAATCTTTACTTTAAATAGTGACCTTTGGGATTGTTCTTGGCCTCTCGAATTTTAACGGATTACTGCCTAGGTTAAATCATTTCTGTGTTGATGGTTTAAATTAGTCCGGGGAGAAGGGGGGTTACCCCATGTCATAACACAAGCCATTTGCATACAAAATTGGCATGAAGGTAGGAGACAGAGGGTGGTGCTGGAGGGTTGCCTTTCAGACTGCAGGCCTGTGACCGGTGGTGTGTCGCAAGGATTGGTGCTGGGTCCACTGCTTTTCGTAATTTATATAAATGATTTGGATTTGAATTTGGAGGTGTAGCTAGTAAGTTTGCAGATGACACCAAAATTGGTGGTGTAGTGGACAGCGAAGGTACCTCAGAGTACAACAGGATCTTGATCAGATAGGCTGAAGTTCCTTGATATTAAGTCCCGAGTAGACAGGGCAGTGAAGAAAGCATTTGGTATGCTTACATTTAATGGTCAGTGCATTGAGTACAGGAGTTGGGAGGTGACATTCCGGCTATACACGACATTAGTTAAGCCACTTTTGGAATACTGTGTTCAATTCTGGCCTCTCCGCTGTAGGCAAGATATTGTCACCTTGAAAGGGTTGGAGGGTTTGTGCTAAAGTGACAGCTGAACAGGCTGGGGCTTTTTTCCCTGGAACATCAGAGGTTTTATAAAATCATGAAGGGCATGGATAGAGTGAATTGCCAAAGTCTCTTTCCCAGGATAGCGGTGTCCAATATTAGAGGGCATAGGTTTAGGGTGAGAGGGGAAAGATTTAAAAGCGACCAAAGGAGCAACTTTTCACTCAAAGGGTGGTACACGTATGGAATGAGCTGCCAGAACAAGTGGTGGAGGCTGGTATAATTACAGCATTCAAAAGGCTTCTGGATGGGTATATGTATAGGAAGGGTTTCGAGGGATATGGTCCAAATGCTGACAAATGGGTTTAGATTCATTTGGGATATCTGATCAGATGGATGAGTTGAACCAAAGGGTCTGTTATCGGGCTGTAAAACTCTGTGATTCTATTAGAAGGCTACCAATCACCACAGCATGAATTTGATGCATTAACTTTGAAAGAGCTAAATCTCAAGTGATAAAGGAAATAACTTTGAGGCTAGTAATATTGTCAGTGGGAGACATCTTTATAGCCAGTTAAATTACTGAGTGGCAAAAGTCTTTTAGCCCTTTTTATACATTTGTTTATAGGATGTGAATGTTGCTGGCTAGGCCAGAATTTATTATGCATTCCTAATTGTGCTTGAGAAGGTAGTTTTGAGCCAATGTTTCGAACTACTTCAGTAAATAACAGAGGTGCATCCACTCTTCCATTAGGGAGGCAGTTTCAGGATTTTGTCCAACAACAGTGATCGAGTTCAAAGTCAGGATGGTGAGTTATCGGGGGAATTTGTAGATGGAAGTGGTCACATGTGACCTTGTTCTACAAACTGGTACAAGTTGTGGCTTTGAAAGGTTGCTGCAGTGTATCTTGTACAATGGAAAGTTATTACACGAAGTATAAAACCTTGCTACAACTGTGCAGGCTTTTGTGAGACCTTACCTACAATATTATGTACAAACATGGTCACCTATTTAAGGAGGGACATATGTGCATTGAAAGCAGTTCAAAGAATGTACGTTAGACTGATTCCCAAAGAGAGGGAGTTTTTAATATGAAGACGTTCTGCAGGTTTGGTCAAGACACCATGGGCTTATTGACTTTTCAATAAGTGGAGGTGAATCTATTCAGGAGAGGAGGTTTGTTGCAGTTTAAAAATAAGGAGTCTTCCATTTAAGATGAGTGGGAATTTCTTCTCTCGGTGGATTATCGGTCTTTGGAATTCCTTTCTCCAGTGAGCAGCCAAAGCTGGATTATTGAATATATGCAAGGCTGAGTGAGAGAGATTAATGATTGATCAAGGGTTATAGGGATAGATTGGAAAATGAAATTGAGGCCATAATTAGAACAGTCATGATCCCTTTGAATGGTGAAGCAGACTGCAGGGGCTAATGACCAATTCCAGCTCCTATCTCCTATGTTTTTGAACTATGTAGCAGTATTGGCAATAGTGACTGTTTAATTTGATGGACAGGATCTCAATCAAGTGGGGTATTCTGTCCTGGATGGTGTTGAGATTCTTCAATATTATTGTATATCTGATCATCCAATAAAGAAATGAGTATTTCACCACACAACTGATGTACGCCTCACAGATAGACAGTCTGGCGGTGTAATGATTGTGACCAAGTCAGCCATCTGGACTTCTTAAAATCTGAGTTCCCTGATTGGGGCTGTTAATCTGGTCCAATCTAGGAGCCCTAGCTGACAGATAAAAGAAAGAGGAGCGTCAGAGATTCTGGTACTCTGATAACTGACTCTGAAGACACAGTATTCAAGTCAAGGACTTTTCATCTGTAAATAAAAGGTGACTTGGTGATGGATACCGGCCTCTATGGAGTTATTTCAGGCAGTTGGGGTGTGTGTGTGTGTGGTGGTCTTCAGGAGATGCATTCCCAGCCTCTAACATACTTGTGTCGTCCCAGTCTTCTATATGATCCAGTGCAGTTTCATAGAAATATAGCAACTGAGAGCAGAAGACCATTTGCTCACTTCACCATGCAGCATGATCATGGCTGATCCTTCATCTCAACACCACACGCCCATTCTCTCCCCATATCCCTTCATACCTTTAACCTCTAAAAACTATCCATTTGTTTCTTAAATATATTCAGTGGTATGCTTTCCACAGCCCTCTGTGATAGAGAATTCCATAGGTTCACTGCACTTTGAGTGAAGAAATTTCTCTTAGTTCCAGGCTTCTGGAACCGTAGCTAGAGAAAACATCATCTTTAAATTTAGTCTGTCCAGCCCTGATAGAATTTTATCTGTTTCAATGAAATCTCCTCTAATTATACAAAACTTGGTACTCACTGGGAGGTAGCACACTGGAAATGAGGTCCCTATATTCCTGGAGTGATCAAAAATGTCAAGATTTTGTGAAAGTGTGCAAAATTAATCAATTTATCTGTCTTTTAGGTCTAGCTTGACAGAAAGTTTGGACCAGGTTGTCTGTATTTAATAAGAATTATTATTTTTAACAAATAAATAGCTTCTAGCTACAGGTAAATAATATTGAACCATCAATATCTAATTCCACTTGTTTATACTCAAGCATCCCTTACACACATGTACAGAGAAAACACGAGAAAACGGTTTGCATAGAACTACATACCCTTACTGTACAGAACAGACTCTTTTGCCCATCAAGTTTGTACTGTCAAAGGTATTGTCTGCCTTCCTGCCTTCACCTTGAAAGTGTTCCCCCTTGTTATTGACCCTTCAACTCAGGGGAACTGCTGCCATCTATCCAGTCTGTCCATGCCCTTCAGGTCTGATGGAGGGAACGACGGGGAAGGCACTTCAATGGACTCTGTCCATAAAGTTTATCTCTCGTCAGGTCCTGCTGCTACTGGTTCTCAATTTTCCAGTTAGTTTAACTTGCACGTGGGAGCCCTGGATGTTGGGTTCCCAGTTATAACATCTCTGATTTATTGGTTAAGAGCTTACAGAAACTGATGATGGGAAATAAATTAGCTTTCTTCGGGCTTGAGGTTCTTCTTACAACAGGGAGAAAGACAGCTCCTTCCTCAACTGAGGGCCAAAGGCTTATAACCAAATATCCACACCCACAAGCTCTTCAGCTACCTGGGAGCCAATCACACAGTTATAGAGTCATAGACAGACCCTTTCATGCTGACCAGATATCTCAACCCAATCCAGTCCCACCTGCCAACAACTGGCCCATATCCCTCCAAACCCTTCCTATTCATATACCCATCCAGACACTTTTTAAATGTTGCAATTGTACTAGCCTCTACAACTTCCCCCTGGCAGCTCATTCCATACACGTACCACCCTCTGTGTGAAAAAATTGCCTCTTAGGTCTTTTTTATATCTTTCCCGTCTCACCTATGCCCTCTAGTTCTGGACTCCCCCACCCCAGGGAAAAGACTTTGTCTATTTACCCTATCCATGCCTCTCATAATTTCATGACCTCTATAAGGTCACCCCTCAGCCTCCGGGGTGTCCAGGGAAAACAGCACCAGTCTATTCAGCCTCTCCCTGTAGCTCAAATCCTCCAACCCTGGCAACATTCGTGTAAATCTTTTCTGAACCCTTTCAAATTTCACAACATCTTTCCGATAGGAAGGAGACCAGAATTGCACACAATATTCCAAAAATGACCTAACCAATGTCCTGTACAACCACAACATGACCTCCCAACTCCTGTATTCAATACTCTGACCAATAAAGGAAAGCATACCAAATGCCTTCTTCACTATCCTATCTACCTGCGACTCCAGTTTCAAGGAGCTATGAACCTGCACTCCAAGGTCTCTTTGTTCAGCAACATTCCCTAGGACCTTACAATTAAGTGTATAAGTCCTGCTAAAATTTGCTTTCCCAAAATGCAGCACTTCGCATTTATCTGAATTAAACTCCATCTGCCACTTCTCAGCCCATTGGCCCATCTGATCAAGATCCCATTGTAATCTGAGGTAACCCTCTTCGCTGTCCACTACACCTCCAATTTTACTAACTTACTGCAATCTAACTAACTATACCTCTTATGCTCACATCCAAATCATTTATATAAATGATGAAATGTAGTAGACTCAGCACCGATCCTTGTGGCTGGTCAAGGTCCACTGATCACAGGCTTCCAGTCTGAAAAACAACCCTCCACCAATACCCTCTGTCTTCTACCTTTGAGCCAGTTCTGTATCCAAATGGCTAGTTCTCCCTGTATTCCATGAGATTTAACCTAGCTAGCCAGTCTCCCATGGGGAACCTTGTCCAACGCCTTACTGAAGTACATACAGATCACGTCTACTGCTCTGCCCTCATCAATCCTCCTTGTAACTTCTGCAAAAAACTCAATCAAATTTGTGAGACATAATTTCCCACCCACAAAATCATGTTGACTGTTCCTGATCAGTCCTTGCCTTTCCAAAACATATATATCCTGTGCCTCGGGATTACCTCCAACAAGTTGCCCACCACAGACATCAGGCTCACTGGTCTATAGTTCCCTGCCTTGTCCTTACTACCCTTCTTAAACAGTGGCACCACGTTAGTCAACCTCCAGTCTTCCAGCACCTCACCTGTGCTATCAATGATGCAAATATCTCAGCAAGAGGCCCAGCAATCACTTCCCTAGCTTTCCACAGAGTTCTCGAGTACACCTGATCAGGTCTTGGGGATTTATCCACTCTTAAACGTGTCAAGTCAATCAGCTCTTCCTCCTCTGTAATATGGACATTTTTCAAGATGTCACCATCTATTTCCCTACATTCTATATCTTCCATATCCTTTTCCACAGTAAATAGCGGTATTTACATCTCATTTCTGTAGGTTTCTTCTTTTTCAGCTGTCCCTTTACCTGCAATCATCTGCCCCCAATCAGCTTTTGAAAGTTCTTGGCTCATACTGTCAAAATTGGCCTTTCTCAAATTTAGAACTTCAACTTTTAGATTTGGTCTATCCTTTTCCATCGCTACTTAAAACTAATAAAATTATGGTATTGCCCAATACTAACAAGTGCTGGAATGATAACATTATCAAAACCATTCAAGATCTTATAAACATCAGTCAAATAACTCTTCACTCTTCTAAACTCCAGTGGAAACAAATTCTGACTGTCCTGTCTGTTCTGATGAGACAACCCCCTCATTCAGGGTATCAATCTAGTAAGCCTTTTTGAACTGCCCCCAACTCATATATAACCTTCCTTAAATAAAGCATTTCAAGTACCTATTTTTAAAGGTTATGAGGTTTCCTACCTCAAATACCCCCCGCAGGCAGTGCATCCTGATCTCCACCTATCTCTGGGTGAAAAAGGTTTTCCTCAAATCCCCTCTAAACTTTCTGCCTTTCTTGTTCAAATTGTGCCCCCTTGTTAGGGACCTATCATTGAAGGGTGATAGCTACTTTCTATTCATCCCTGTCATTGATATAAATTGTAAAAAGCTGAGGCTCTAGCACAGACCTCTATTAATATTCGAGATGTGGATATATTGGTCCATAAGATATAGCAGCAAAATTAGGCCATTTGCGCCATTGAGTTTGCTTTACCGTTAGATCATAGCTGACATATTTGCCAACCCCACTCTCCTGCCTTTTCCCTGTAACCATAATGGGGTCTAATGGGATTCCAGTTTTCACATTCTACCATTTAGAAAAAGACCCATCTATGCATATTCTGTTTACTAAAAGCGATCAATCTTCTATCCATGTTCACATGTAATTCCTATAGCAAGTGCCTGCTAATCTAGTATCTCTGGTCAGTTCCATTATCTCAACTTTCATGCCCACTTTTCTTCCTTATTCAAGTCTAAAATACTAGTGTTATACCTTACACTTCCCCTTCAAACGGAATGTAAAGTTCAGTCACATTGTTGTCACTGCTTCCTTTACTCCAAGGTTGTTAATTAATGCTAACACATTACATAATACCAAATCTAATATAACCTGTTTTCTGGTCAGTTCCCAAACGTGCTGTTCAAAGTAATTATTGCTAAGGTAGTCTAAGGATGTTTCATCCAGGATACCATTGCCAATCAGATTTTTCCAGTTTACATGTAGATTAAAATTTCTTATGATAATTGCTGTCTCTTTCTCAAAGTACCCAATTTTTCTTTTTGTATAATTCATCCTACATTGTGCTCACTATTATAGAACCTGTAACCCATCCCCACTAGAAATTTCTTTCCCTACTGTTCCTCACCTCCACCCAAGCCAATTCTAATCCTGATCTCCTGAATTGAAGTCATCCTTTAACTATTGCACCAATGGCATTCTTGACTAACAGTGATTACATTATTACATTTTTTTTTTACATTACATTTACATTACATTTTGAACTGGGGGCAGTTCAAAAAGGCTTACTAGATTGATACCCTGAATGAGGGGGTTGTCTCATCAGAACAGACAGGACAGTCAGAATTTGTTTCCACTGGAGTTTAGAAGAGTGAAGAGTTATTTGACTGATGTTTATAAATGTAAAAAATGTAAAAAATGTAAAAATGTAATGTAATGTAATGTAATGTAATGTAATCTAAAATGTAAAAATGTAATGTAATGTAATGAAGTCATCCTTTAACTATTGCACCAATGGCATTCTTGACTAACAGTGCTACCCTTTCAACTTTACCTAGCTTCCATTATTCTTGAATGTCATATATCCTCCAATATTCAGAATCCACTTCTTGTCACTTTGTAGCCATGTCTCTGTAATGACTATTATACCATAATTATTTACTTCCACATGGGCTAACTTTGTAATGAATGCTATACACAATCAGATTCAGAGCCCTTAGTTTTGTCATTTTCTTTTCTCTTGGTAACATTTGATCTTGACCACTGGTGTATTCTTAGATTTATTTCTTCTTAAGGAGAGGCACTTGTGTGGCACAATGTTACTTGTCAGTTATTAGCTCAAGTCTCACAATTGTCCAGGTCTTGCTACATGTGGGCACAGATTGCTTCAGTGTCAGAGGAGTTGCAAATGGAACTGAATATTTTGCTATCTTCAGTGAACATTCCCACTTCTGACCACATGATACTGCTTAAATGCATTGTTGACAACACTTTAAAAGATTAGTCTGTTGGGATGATAATTAGTCAGAGTTGAGTTGCCCACTGCGCAGAACATCCCTGAGTATGTTCATAGTTTTTCACTTTGCAAGTAGAAGCATGTCTTGTCGCTACACTGCCGTGCTTTGTTAAGGAATAAAAATGGAATGAACTGTGGATGCTGTAAATCAGAAACAAAAACAGAAATTACTGGAAAAGCTCAGGTTGATGAATGGACTCTCTAACTTCAAATAATATTGATCTTGCTTTGTGCACTCTCCTGTGCAGTTGTAGCCTGTATGCCTTGCTCTGTCTAAACTCCTTATGATCTTTGTGACCTTGTTGCTATGATCTTCCTCTACGGCTCACAAAACAAAGCTTTTCACTGTACTTAGGTATATGTGACTACAATAAATGAAACCAAATCATCAAAATCATCACCCTGTTCCCTGGCCAACATCTCGGTCTCAGCTTGCTGCAATGCTCCAGTGAAGCTCAGCGGAAGCTGGAAGAACACCACCTCATTTTCCGCTTGGGGACCCTGCAGCCTTCCAGTCACAATATCAAATGCAATAATTTTAGGGTATGAGCTCTCCCATGTCCTAGACCACACACCCACACATCAGTCCTTGTTATCACATAGTCTGCTATTACATACAACCCATTGCTAGCCACTAACAATCCCCATTGATAACTATTCACCATCCTACTCACTCTTTTGCCTGTCCAACTTTTCTTCTTTCTCTTTGGGCTCTATCTCCATCTATTATTTACTCCCTACCCTCTCCCTCCACCCTACCTTTGTGTTATAAACCAACATTTCCCTAGCTACCATCAGTACTGAGGAAGGGTCATTCAACCCGAAACATTAACTCTGATTTTTCTCCATAGATGCTGCCAGACCTGCTGAGATTGCCCAGTGACTTCCAGTTTTGTTAGGGGCTTTGGTAATGTTCAAATATATGTTCTCATTACTATTGGCAAAATTGTGAAAAGGCCCATACCCATTGGTGTGATTACAATTGCTTCAGCCCTATCATCCAATCAGAACACTTAGCTCACAGTACTTCTATTACAACATTTGGGTGATTCTTAAATGTTTCAGGTGTTCTGGCCTCAAACATTCTCCCTCGGGGTTTGTTCCTACGATATCCTTTGGAAAGAGATCCTCCTTCCCATCTGTCCTAAATTTGCACTGTGCAATCCAAATCTTGTACCCTTTATTTTCCTGTTCCTCTAGAGTATCAGTAGTATTAATTTAGCTTTAATTCCCCTCTATTTTGTTGGTGGGAATGGGCCAAGCCAGATGGTTTTTCATCTGGAATGCTTTTTAGGGTCGCTATTTCACCAAGTTGGCTTGAATAGTCTATATCAACTAATTTATATTGCTACCCAGTGTAAATACAAGAGGAATACCACTCCTGTGCAGAGCAGCACTGGAATGACCTCCTTCAAACTTAGACTTTGTGCCTCATTACTAACAGGTGGCTTTCCAGCATGCAACTGAGAGCTTGCCGACTGTGGCAAGGGTCAAGAGCTGGGACCCATTTTCCTTTTCCTGACGATTTCCATTTCTTGAATTTGGTGGGATTGCACATCTGCTCTCAGCATTTCTCACATCTTTGTGGTTCTGGGATATTTCCATCAATTAAGGAGCAGCTCTAAGAAGAACCCCATCAAATTCAAACAGTAAGACCAACAATATTAACAGAATCAAAACACCATCGTGTAATATCGATGATAACTGACAATTACTTGCAGAAGGATGTGACTTCAGGATTTGGTGGGTAACTGCTTGTTTGGAGAAAGTTTACCTTCGTTCCAGTGAGTTTCCAATGTGACATTCCAGCTGTTGCTGAGATTTATTTTGATATGTTAGAGAAATTTGTTCAGCCATTATTACCACACTCCTTTCACGTTTTGTCTTTGTGGAAGATTTATAAGGCCAATTTAACCCTGTCCATGCAAGAGTTGGTTCGAATACTAGTTGCTTGCTTATAGCTCCATTTATGTTGGGTACCAGCCAGCTGCTGATTTACCCACACAGGGTTTTGTTTAAAGAAAATGTATCTGCTTCTTGTAAATGGAATGCAATCAGAACTCTAATCTCTATTTTGATTTAGAACCAGGCAAGTCATGCACTGTTAATGACACTATCAGTGAAATCTAGTGTCAATTAGGATCAGCACTGTAACAGACACAGATTTAATTTATTTATTTTACAGTTTCCTACAGGCCGGGACAGGAATGCGCCTTTTGGCACCACAAGAAACTGTGGACCTTGTATTTCTGCCAAATCTACTGTCCAGTCAGAACTCACCTTCTCAGGTACTTACATCAAGTGGAAGACTTCGCTCTCAGATATCCAGCCGTAGTCTCCTGCCACTGGAAAAACTACTCTTACCGATTGGCCAATGAGTTAAGCCAGTCTTCCAAATGGGAACCAGAGGAGAAATTCATCTGGGCCTTAGGCTGCGGAAAGACCAGTCAGTTTACCTTCCATCTTGGCTGCTCAGCCCTATGACTCCCACCAGTACAAATTCAGACTTATTCAACTGATTCACCCAGTGGTTGCCGTAAGTTGTAATTCTATGCCATTCCAAAAAAAAAAGTCAGGAATGAGGAGTTAAAAACGGCCAGGTTACTTTATTGTCCTGAAGCCATAGGAAGCTGCCCATTCTGATCATCAATCTGCTCAACTGATACAGCATAAGCACCAAAGTGAACAAGATTTGGCTCCAATTGCAATCTTCAGCAGCTCGTGCAAGAAATCACACTGACTTTACTGTGTGTAGAAGCAGCAGCAAACAGGATAAGCCTTAAGTAGGTTTGTGGGGTAAGGAACCATGCTCCACCCCAACCTCACAGGAATAGTGCCAGCTTGCCCTACCCTGGCTGCCAGTGCTGTTGGATTCACCCAGCAGCCCCCATGGTCTGAGTGGGAAGTTAACCAATCAGGACCGGCCGCTGAAATCCTGCGGTGCTCATTTCTGATTCAGCAGGTGGGTTTCTAACCATCACCAACACCTCTCTGCACAAAACCCACATGGATAGATTGCAGTATTTGTGGTGCATCAGTTGTCAAGCAGACACATACTTACTGGATTAGAGAGGTATCTGTCAATCTGGGTAATTTTTCTAGTCGATGCAATTGAGGAATTTTGTTACCTGTTGGCAGAAAACTGGCAAGCGAGTGGTTAAACTTACCTGGGGTCACATTAAAGTTAAAGAGTTATACAGCATTGAGACAGACCCTTTGGTCCAACCAATCCACACCTACCATGTTACCAAACTAAAATAATCCCACCTACCTGTGCTTGGCTCAAACCTTCTCCAAAGTAGCTGATCATTGTCACTTTATCCAGTTTTTCACGTCAGGTCACTGCCACCACAGGTAAGTTTCCCATTTCCCAGTGCTCCCACCACCGTAGCCATATCGATTCCCACTCAGGGAAAAATGACTCCCTGCGGTCTTGTAGCCATTTAAACATAACTTCTTTTTTTTAACTAATCAATAGCACAGAACACACGGGGCAGAATCAGCGGGATTTGAGGTCTCATACCTAATGCGGAAATGTCATGCGGGCAACAGGCTGACAACAAACACAGAGGCAGAGTAAGGAAGGGAAAGAGAAAAAAACGAGGCCCATGAGAGGTCCCAAAGCACAACCATACGGATGGTGGTGGCAGGCGGCTGATGGGTGATGCTGTGATATGTTTTACCTCCCACTGGTTACACTGGCACACTGATTAGGCCTGGTCAACCAGCCCCAACCACCCTTTCACAGCAGTACACAGGGCCAAATGGTCTCTCTATGTTTTTATTTGTTTGTGGGATGTCAGTATCACTGGCTAGCCACTGGCTAGCCCATCCCTAGGTGCCCTCCTGTGCTTGCAGTTCCCTGTTTTCCAATAAAATAGGATAAAGATCTGGTTGGATTGCTGGAAATCAGGAACAAAAACAAATTGTTAGAGGACCTCAGAGGGCAGGAAGAAACTCAGAAAGCAGAGGTAGCCTTTTGGGTCCAGTGACTGTTCATCAGGGAAACAATCAGATCTGTTTTTAATGTGCATGATGAACGTTAGCTGCAGGGATTGTGCAGCTTATGATGTTTACAGAAGCCTTAAACCAAGCCAACCCTTGTAGAGCCAACGTGGTTCAAATCAACATCTCAGTGTAATAGAAGCAAAGACAGATTCACATTTATTTAGCATTTTCACAACTACTGGATGTCTCCAAACATTTTATAGTCAGTGAAGCATATTTAAACCAATTTCTATATGGCTCACCCCCATAATCAGTTATATGATAATAGCCATCAGAAAGTGTTTTTTGTGATGCTGACTGTGGAACAATTATTGACAAGGATGACTCCCCTATGCTTCTTTAAAATAATGCAGTGAGAACCTTGAAATCCACCCGAGGGTGCAGACTGGGCTTAACGTGTCACCTGAAAAACAGCATCTCTAGCAGCACAGCACTTCCTCGTGGCTACAATAGCATGTTAGCTTGAACCTAGAATCTCCCACCTCAGACGCAAGACAGCTTTCCACTGACAGTGTCAACAGTGTATACCACGGCAGCAGCTTTAATGTGGACATGGGCAGGGAAACCAGCAGGGCCTTCCCAACAGAAGAAGACTGGAAAGTTGAGAAGGGCCTTACGAAACATTATTAATCTTCCTTTGAGAGGATTGGAGAAGTACTCAGCCCAAGGGCAACTGTAGCATCACAGCCACTATTCTCCATTCCTTCTTTTCCTCGGGGCTTTGTTGCCCACATTTACCTGAGTGCCTTTGTCACCTGATTTTCTTTTTAGGATTGCATATACATATTCAGAACTGGACAGCTAAAACTGCTCTGATCTCAGACTGCTGTAGATGGCCAGGAGACTAACTGCAACAAACTGCTGCTGTTTAAAGTCCCTCCTGATATTTTTATATATTTAGCCCTTTTTTTTTCTCCTTTCTCAAAAATAAGTTTCTAAAGGTTGGCGAAGGTAATTGTGCAACTTGAAATAGTCAAAACTAAAGCAGAAACCAATCCTTCAGACCAAACATATGGCAACAGGACACCAACTCCAGATGTATTCTCAAAAACAGAGCTGAAATCAAACACCATCCCATTGTGAGACACATCAAAACCCCAGACACTAATACAGAGGAACTAAGCACCAGAAGCAAAACAAAAACTAATGCAAAAATGACAAGGCTTGCATCGTGTTTGAAATCTTTGCAGTGATGAGAAAGAATTGTGACTGAATTTAAAGTGCATGTCATGTCATGTAGATAAATATTGAGTTACCAGATCAAATTGCTAACAACAGAAGTTGAACATTCAGAAGAAAATACTCCAGATTGTGATGTTTCTGTTGTTTTATATTTGTTTCTATGTACTTGGAAACACCATTAACTGGTTCTTTATGGTAAGCTTTGCTCCATCATAATGTCAGAAGTGGGATATTCGCTGATGATTGCACAATATGCAGCATCATTTGCAACTCTTCAAATACTGAAGCGGCCCAATTCCATGAACAGATGGGTGGCAAGTAACAGTCGCTCCACAGAAATGCAGGGAATGCATATTTCAAACAAGTGAGAATCAAACCACCTCCCTTTGACGTTCAATAGCATTACCATCACTCATTCCCCACCAACAACATCCTGAGAGTTACCATTGGCCAGAAATTGAACTGGACTATCCATATAAATACATTGGTTACAAGAGCAGGTTAGAAGCTAGGAATACTGCAGTGAATAACTCACCTTCTGACTCCCAAAAGCTTATCTACCATCTACAAGTGACAGCACAAGTCAGGAGTGCGTGGAATGCTATCCACTTGCCCAGGTGAGTGCAACTCTAACAATACTCTAGGCAGCATCCAGGACAAATCTACCTGTCACTATCCACATTCCTTGCTTCCACAAATGAGGCACAGTCGCAACTCACCAAGGTTCCTTCAATAGTACCTGTGACCTCTATGATCTAGAAGGACAAGGGAAGCAGTTGCATGATAACACTACACCTGCAAGTTCCTTTCTAAGTCACTCACCATCTCACTTGGAAATATATTACCATTTCTTCTGTGTCACTGAGTCTAAATCCTGGAATCCCCTTCCTAACTGCATTGTGCGTGTACTCACACTGTAAAGCCTGCAGTGGGTTAAGAAGATATCCTACCACCACTTTCCTAAGGATAATCAGTCATGGGGCAATTAATACTGGCCTAGCCAGTGATGTCCACAATCTGAGAATGAATAAAAGGAAAAAGAAGCTTATGGCTCTCATAAAATCATTACATGATGGGGCACAGCAGGTGGCCAGTTTCTTGTATGATTTGTGTCAACTGTATTGTGCTAGTGTGCTGTCTCTAATCCTCCTGTATTGTTTAGGGATAATATTTGGGCATGTAATAAGTCAATAATTTCATAAGAAGCGCATACACTTATTAAAGGGCATGTGTGAGTGGTATTACATAAGGAGAGGAAGCAGTCCATGGCAGAATAAAGATTTTAGAGTCATAATTGTCACCAAGGATTGACACTAAGTCCCTTCCCCTTGTTAATTGTCTCGGGATGTTCTAAATGAGCAACCAAGACCAGACTGACGTGGTCACTGATAACAAGGAGTTTTTTTGGTGTGGATGATGACAGCATAAACAAGGATTAAGCAAGTGCAGTCAGCATGGTATTGTTAAGGGGAGGTCATGCCTAACCAACTTGATTGAATTTTTCAGAGGTCTCCAGGTGTGTAGATGAGGGCAATGCATTTGATGAAGTCTCCTTGGACTTCAAGGACACTTTTGATAAGGCCCCAAATGGGACACTCCCAGTGAAGCTAAGCCCTCATGTAATCCAAGGAAATTTGGCAAATTGGATCCAGAATGGTTATGGGGTGCTCTTGTGACTGGAAACCTATACCACTGACGTGTCACAGGAACCAGTGTCAGGACCCTTGCTAATTGTGGTATGTATAAACAACTTAGACTTGAGGGTAGGAGGGTTCACCAGAAAGTTTGCAGATGAAAGAAAAATTGATGAAGTGCTAAATAGTGAAAGGGATAGCCTTAGATGACAGGATGATATAGATGGGCCAGTCAAATGGGCTGACTATTGGCAATGGAATTCAATCTGGAAAAGTGTGAGGCGATGCCCTTGGACAGGATAAACAAAACAAGGGAATACATGATGAACGGTAGGATCCTGGGATCCAGTAAGGATCAGAGGGACAATAGTGTGATTGTGCACTAGTGTCCAAAGGTCACACATAGGTAAATAAAGTGATTAGGAAGGCGTCTTGGATACTTACCAGTATTAGCCAAGGCACAGAGATTAAGAGCAGTGAGGTAATGCTGAAACTGTATAAACCTGGTTAGGCCAGAGCTAAAGTATTGTGTTCTGTTCTGAAATCTACTTTATAGTAGGGATATAATTGTATTAGAGAGACTGCAGAGGAGATTTACCAAGATGTTGGTCTGAAGAGCTTTAATGATGTAAAGAAAATGGATAGACTGGAGTTGTTTTCCTTGGAGCACAGGTGACGAGGGGGTGACATGATTGAGATATGTAAATTATGTGGGACATAGAGAAGGTAGACAGGAACAAACTTTTCCCCTTGGTGAAGGGACCATTGACTGGGGGCATATATTTAAGGCAAGGGCAGAATGTTTAGAGGAGATGTAAAGATTCTTTTTTCACCTAGAAGGTAGTGGGTATCTGGAACTCAGTGTATGAATGGATGATAGAGGTAGAAACTCTCATAACATTTATGAAGTATTTAGGTAGGCATTTGCAATACCAAGGTGGAGAATATGTTGCTGGTAAAGCACAGCAGGTCAGGCAGCATCCGAGGAGCAGAAGAATCAACGTTTCAAGCCAGAGCCCTTTATCAGGTTTCTCGGATGCTGCCTGACCTGCTGTGCTTTTCCAGCAACACACTCTCGATTCTGATCTCCAGCATCTGCAGACCTCACTTTCTCCTATTTGCAATACCAAGGCATACAAGGCTATAGGCCACATGCTGGATCATGGGGTTAGAATAGTTTGGTGCGTGTTTTTGATTGTCGCAGACTTGATGGACTTTCTGTACTGCATTACTCGGTGGCTAAGTGACTAGAGATCTGGGAAAATACACAGGAAAATTGGCAATGAAAATTATAGACCAAAGAATATATATGGACTGTCAATTTTAACCTGGAAAGAGTATCAGAGTGAAGCTGTTAAGATTATGGGTGAAGGATTGGAGAAAATGAATAGGTTCAAGTACCAGAGCTACTGGTGAAAGTCGATAGAAGTATAGGAACGGATGTTAAGCAATGGGCTAGTTTTAGTTGAAGAAATAGAAAAATATGCGATATAATGTTGTGTGATCCAAAAGTACAGTTGAAACTGAAAGAAGGAACCTACAAAAGTGGCTTTGTTAATTCATCCAAAAACCTGGATCACATCAGGAAAAGATGAACATTGACTGAAAACAAATGGAACACAGATGTAGAGGTGGATGTGTGGAATAACTGAAACAGGATAAGATCAGGAACTAATACAGTAAAGATTGTAGAAGGATCAAAAAGTAGGTGAGAACAGGTTGAAATTATATAGTCATGTGTGTGAGAGAGGGCATGTGATGCGGTGAGTAACGGAAATGGGACTGCCAGGAAAAGGAGAAGAGAAATGCTTAGAACCAGATGGAAAGATATGTTGATGACAGCCTCATACATAATGCGATTAGACAAGGAATGGGAGACTTGACACGGGGAGGTACAGGAGCGGGCCTGACCGCCATTTTGGTGACCCCACATTAAAAAAGGAGAAGCTTAAAGAAGAGTAGCATTAATTAGTAATGCTATGAGTAAAACTTTGATGAGCTTTTATTTACACCAAGGGACATAAGTTAACAGCATAGAATTCACAACTGGCATAATGTACGCCTGCAGTTTATTGTTTAATAGAGTGCTATAGATAAATGAGGAGAAAGTGAGGACTGCAGATGCTGGAGATCAGAGCTGAAAATGTGTTGCTGTAAAAGCGCAGCAGGTCAGGCAGCATCCAAGGAACAGGAGAATCGACGTTTCGGGCATTAGCCCTTCTTCAGGAGTGAGGAAAGTGTGTCCAGAAGGCTAAGATAAAAGGTAGGGAGGAGGGACTTGGGGGAGGGGCGTTGGAAATGGTATAGGTGGAAGGAGGTCAAGGTGAGGGTGATAGGCCGGAGTGGGGTGGGGGCGGAGAGGTCAGGAAGAAGATTGCAGGTTAGGAAGGCGGTGTTGAGTTCAAGGGATTTGACTGAGATAAGGTGGGGGGAGGGGAAATGAGGAAACTGGAGAAATCTGAGTTCATCCCTTGTGGTTGGAGAGTTCCCAGGTAGGTAAATGAACCAGGTTATAGTTAAATATAATCCAGGCTACATATATGTCAGCTTTTAACACTGGAAAAAGACACGCATTTTTAAAATTCCCTTGTGGGAATGTGGATGTCGCTGGCTGGCCAGTATTTGTTGCCTGTCCCTAGTTGCCCCTGTCCAGGTGGTGGTGAGCTGCCTTCTTGAGCCACTGTAGTCCACCTGCTGCAGGTTGATCCACAATGTGCTTAGGGAGAGAATTCCAGGATTTCGACCCAACAACAGTGAAGGAAAGGCAGATGTTTCCAAGTCAGGAGAGTGATAATCCACATTCAGAGTGGTTTAGCTCCTCAAGGAATCATTACCTGCAAGGTTCATGGAAATTTGTTGAACATGAAGGATGGTGAAAGAGGAAAAAAGACATTCTCTCATGACCACTAACAGGGAAAGTGCAGTGCTTCTCTCAGTTTTGAAATCAAATCAGTATGACTGAATATGATATTCCATGTGGATTATGATATTGATTTGTGTTGTAAGTAATTCATGCATCCCATATCCTCAAACTCTCACATACAGCATACCAAACAGACACAGATCTCCTGTGCCTCTGCCACTGCAGTGTATCAGTGTGATCTGTGGATAGAACCTGCCTAGTTTTCTCCAGCAATCGAATAACGGCATATATTTACTTCGCACATACAGTGAGATTGGTGAGGTGGCTCTAGGGAGAGGGATGAAATTGCACATGGTTTCCATCATGGAACTGGATAGAACAAGAACAATGGATGCATTAGTATGGTAAGGAGGTGTCAGTAAGTATGGTAAGTGCTGCAATGCTGCAGGCTTGACAAGGGAAGAAGAAGCAAAGAGGTTTAAATGAGGATATCCTGATCCCTGGAATTCCGAAATAGCACTGATGAAGAGATGCCAACCGTTTCTAATGATCATGGAATAAATTTCTGTTTCTTGGATATCAGACAATTGCCTTGTGCCTGCTGAAACCTCAACTTACTCACACTTTCCTGCCCCATCCATTACTGAGCCCTGGTCTTCGGCTTGTCCTCTAACAAAGCTGTGTACTTGGAAAAGTGGGTGGAAGCATGATTAGATTAGATTAGATTAGATTCGATTCCCTATAGTGTGGAAACAGGCCCTTCGGCCCAACAAGTCCACACCAACCCTCCAAAGAGTAACCCACTCAGACCCATTTCCCTCTGACTAATGCACCTAACACCATGAGCAATTTAACATGGCCAATTCACCTAACCTGCACATCTTTGGACTGTGGAAGGAAACCGGAGCACCTGGAGGAAACCCACGCAGACACAGGGAGAATGGGCAAACTCCACACAGTCAGTCGCCTGAGGCTGGAATTGTAGCTCTCAGCCTGAGAAAGTTCAAGTTCTGTGGCTGGTTTCTGGCTTTGCAGTATTCCGGCAGCCGATAGAGAGCTAAAAATCAGAAAGCTTCAAGAAAGAGCATGCTAAGAGAGAAGGTACATGCTTACATTGCTTCTGTCCATTTGCCATCAGGTCACCTTCATGCCCTGTAGCTTTGAGGAGGTTCCTGTTACTATTCTCAATCATAGATTTTATTGGAGTTCTGCACTGTCAGAACTGGAAACAGGGAAGATTGGGAACACCACTATATTGCATTTCCATTGGGATCATGGATTTTACCAACTGTACCTTCACAGCTCAGTACTCCTACTAAGGAAGATCCAGCATTTCCAAGGTAGAACTGCAACACAGATGTACGGCATAGCAAGTTTCCAATCCATTTCCTCTTCAACATCTGAATTGACTTTCTACGAAATGTTGTTTCAGAAAAATTGATTCTTTTATGTAAAAACATAATTTGACCACATTTCCATGAGGAAATAAGGAAAACTTCACAACTGCAATTTCTGTTGCACAGAATTTAATTACTTTCTTTCAAGCAACACAAGATCTATTCTGCCTGAATATATTCATGAAAACATGACCCAAAGGACTAAGAAGATTAATGAGCACCAAACGCAACAAACTATCCCTTAAGAAGTTCACTTTGAATATAGAGAAGAATCATCATTTGAATATACAATCATTATGCAAAATGGGAAAACAGAACTGTAACAGTGGAGAAAAGGTCAAGGAAGTAATTAAACAGTGTGATTAAGTAACTAAAAAAAATTCAAAGGGAAGTTAGTATTGCAATTCTAAATACAATCCACACCTCTTAAACCATCGTATTTTTTCTGGGTGACCATCTTATACCAGTCAATTGATGATAACTTTTTCCATCATCTTTGAACGCATTTACAATGCTATTGAGTATCATGTATTAAGAGCATCAGCTATTCCAGCAGAATGAATTATTCAAGATGTTCCTCATATCACATACAAGCGCAATTACATTAAACCCATTTCTTCATAATTTTCAAATGGTCCTGAAAGCAAACCACGTGGCTGGATTTTCACCTTAAAGGCAGGCAGCTAGGCAACTTGGAAGTGTGTCGAACTCAGGAAAGCTTTCCTCAAATTTGTTTTTTGTTATTCACTCTCAAGTATGATCTTCACTGGTTGGGCCAGTACTTATCGCCTATCTATAGTTGCCCTTGCAAACATGGTGGTGAGCTTCCTTCTTGAACTGCAGCAGTCCATTTGGTGTAGGTAGATCCACAATGCTGTTCAGGAGGGAGTTCCAGAATTTTGACCTGGCAACAGTGAAGAAAGTAATATATTTCCAGGTCAGGATGGTGAATGGTTTGGAGGCAAACTTGGAGACAATGGTGTTCTGTAATAACTAGGCAAAAGTGAGGACTGCAGATGCTGGAAACCAGAGTTTAGATCAAAGTGGTGCTGGAAAAGCTGCCTGACCTGCTGTGCTTTTCCAGCACCACTCAGATCTAAACTCTGTTTTGTAATAGCTGTTTCTCTTGTCCTTTGGAAGGCAGTGGACACTGTTTTGGAAGGTTCTACCTAAGAAGCCTTGCTGAATTTCTGCAGTTTATCTTATAAATGCTACACACTACTGCTATTGAGTTTTGGTTGGGGTGGGAATGAGCATTCATAGATGTGGTATCAGTCAAGTGGACTACCTTGACCTGTATGATGTAAGGATTTTGGGTGCTGTTGGAGTAGCACTCATTCAGACAAGTTGGGAATATTCCAGCCTGACACCTGACTTATGCCTTATAGATAGTTGCCAGGCTTTGGGGATTCAGAAGTTGAGTTATTCACTTCCAGCTCTGACCAGCTCTTGTAACTACATTTTTATATGGTTAGTCAAGGTCAATTTCTCATCAATAGTAATGGATTTTAGTAGCAAGCAAGGGTAACATCATTGAATGTCGAGGGGCATTATGTGGATTTCCTCTTGTTGAAGATGGTCATTGCCTGGCACTTACATATCCTAAGTGTTACTGCTCACTTCTCAGCCCAAGCCTGGATATCGCCCAGGTCCTGCTGTATTTCAACAGGTGTTGCTTCAGTATCTAACAAATCACAAATGATGTTGAGCATTGCACAATCATCTGACCTTATAATGGAGGGAAGGTCATTGATGGAACAACTGAAGATGGTTGGGTCTAGGACTCTATCTTGAGGAACTCCTGTAGAGATTTTCTGAAGTTGTGATGATTTGGTCAAATGCAGCTTTGATGTTAAGGGCAGACACTCTCACCTCTCCTCTGGAGTTCAGTTGTTTTGTCCATGTTTGAACCAAGGTCAGAAAATTAGGGTCTCTGGCAGTGGTGAGCATTAATACTTACAACTTAGTTTTCTAGTGTCTGAGCTCCCATGAGCTGCTAATAGGAAATCAGGCCCGGAACTTTCAAATCTTCACATTGTACCATTAACAGCCAGATTCCATGTTCCGAGAAAACTCAGTCCAAAACCCATTTAAACTCTGACCACTTCCTGACAGACTGACTGTCTCCTCCCCGAGATCCAAGTTACCATTCAACATCTGCCATCTGCTTGAGCATGAGGTCTTTTCCAGAGTTGCTGGAACTGATTTCCAGGTACTGACTTCACTAATAGCCAACTTCTTCTCTCTATTTAAACATCATGCTCTTCCCCAGTTACAGAGCGTTTGTAGAGGCTTTTGGCCAGGAATCAATCTGTAATTAATTTCCCAGCTTTGCCTCATGAATAAGCAAAAGCTTGTTTGGTCTGTCTCCTTTTAACACCAGCTGTTACCCACAGTCCAAAAGTCATCTTTAACTCAAGTTCCCAGTTCACAGCTCCAAGGCAAAATAATAAAAGAATAAAATAATAATAATGAAAAATCAAGAGGGCTCTAACAATAAGAATAGCAGGTTTCTTCCCTGAAGGGCATTAATGAATCAGAGTGTTTTTTTTAATGACAATTGACATGCTCATCATTAGTCTTTTAATTCTAGATTGGAGGTGGGCAGAAGGACTAACTATTGCTAAACCAGGCTAGTTATAAGGCTCATTTTACTTCTCTGTGGTTTTGTCTCAGTTGTATTGTCTCATACTCCTTCCTCACAACCTCACTTCCCTAAACCATTCCCCACTCCTTACTAACACATGCTAACCCATACTCCACCCCATTCCCAAATTTCCATTATACTTTCCATGACAATCCATGCCCCCATTAATCTTCAAAAGTCCCTTTTACCTTCCATAATAGATCAGAATGAATCTTCTAATCCTCTATTTGCCTCTGACTCATTTCCAAGGCCACTCAGAGCAGATATGCCAACTTTGTGTTAACTTGCGCTCCCTACCCATCACCCTTTCCTATTACAGCCTTCATGTCAACTCACAGAGAAATCATCATTGGCAAATCGCAGAAACCAAGCTGAGATAAATTCCTATGTATCTATTACAGACCACATTATATAAAAACAAACTCTCATTCATGACATACTTGCATTTAGCTATGGGTTTTCAAACTCCTCTAAAAGTAGATATCTAGCATGTAATTAAAATTCTATTTCTGTCCCTGAAATTTCTTATAAACTGAAAAATAGATATTTAAGAGCATAAGCATTGAGTTCTTACAATATTACTATCTTACAATAATACAATACTATCAGTGCCATGACTAAAACAAATATATATTTTCTATTCATAGTACTTGTTAAATTTACTTTTCTGTCACACGTGTTTCAGCATGTTTACATATCACTCTCTCTTTTAAGTTCAGAAATACCAGTTATATCATTTAACACGTAACTTAGGCAATATTGAAGAGTCCAATTTCAATGTGTGGGCTGCAATTGGGTTGGGGTAGGGGATTAGTTAGTCATTATGGGTGCCACTATTGATTAGCAGCTCATCTGATCCATCCATGTAATCTTTTGGCTAAAAGGCCAAGGGTAAAAGTACATTTCCATAATAAGTAACTCACCTTCTGACAATAAACCAAACATTTTGCCTGAGTCACCACCTTCTACCCTCAAGATTCAAATCAGGAGTATTTGAAATCCTCATTATTTGATTTGAATATACTGAGCTCGATCAATCTTCAAGAAGTTTAACACCAACCCATTCAAGCCTGCCTGGAGTCAGTATTCATCCTTGCATCAGCTCACTGCACTGGTTATGATCTACAGAATGCACTGCTGCAACTCATCAAGCTATTCTCAAAAATATCATGCAAACTTTACCCATGAGCAGTAGATGATTAATGTAATATTTCTATAGGAACCCTTTATCAAAGCACATTGGGGAATTGACATTCAGAACCACAGTGGTTCAAGAAGTAGTCCCATTACATTGTCAAAAGTCACAGAAATATGCAGTAGGTGTGGTCTTTTCAATATCATGACCAATAGCAACTCCTAAAGAACGTATTTGTGTATAACATGTCACACAATAAGTCTGCCCAACATTTGAGCCGTTGCCTTTAGAAACTGTACATGTCTGTAGTTAAATTTGTTTTTATCTTTATCAGCGTTGCTAATGGGTATGTTCTGGGAATAATAGCATATAACTTAAATGGAAATCTAAAACGGCTACTGATATTGGAGTAGCTGTTTTATGTTAGGAATAATCTCAAAGACAGTCAAAAACTAATTGGTTCATTAACTGGAAGGATAGAAAATTACTTTATGTGCATTCATATACATTATTCATTTAGGACAATTTTAACAAAAACAAATGTCAGCTTGTGTTTCCTGTAATGACTATAAATTACTATAAAATTAAAGTAAGGTGGAAGATGTTGGAAATGTGCATCAGGTCAGTCAGCACAGACAAGTCATTTAACACTTCCTTTTTTTAACCTTGTTGTGATTGATTAGTTCAGCAGTCTGAACTTTCACCATTTAGACTAGATTCCCTACAGTGTGGTAACAGGCTGTTCAGCCCAACAGATCCACACTGACCTTCCGAAGAGTAACCCACCCAGACCCATTTCTCTCTGACTAATGCACCTAACACTGTGGGCAAGTTACCAAGGCCAGTTCACCTAATCTGCACATCTTTTGACTGTGGGAGGAAACTGGAGCACCCGGAGGAAACCCAAGCAGACACGGGGAGAATGTGCAAACTCCACACTGACAGTGACCCGAGGCTGGAATCAAACCTGGGTCCCTGGTGCTGTGAGGCTGAAGTGCTCACCACTGAGCCACCATGCTGCCCCTTCTACTGTAGTTCTTCATCCTGATTAAAATTGCTCTTTATCTTTCACTGCAGCATTTAGCTCAAAGAAACATTATCAGCCAAAACAATATAATTGCTCTTCATTTGATATGACACGTTGTATGTTTCTTGCTTTTAATTTAGAACACCAAATATGAATCCAGAAAAAAAGCTTCCCCAGAGTAATGTTACACTGAAACTGTAGTCTGACCCATTTTCAGATTAAATCAGGATGTTGGAGTATTTCCAGGAAAGAAACCAAAGATCAATTAGGGTGAGAAAGCCTATCAGATCGTCTGGTAATCAGGAAGCTGATTGGCTGATGCTGGGCTTTCTACCTGAAATACGGTTCTAGCCCAGGACGTTGAGGCCTCATGAGAAACTTTACAGAGCACCCTAGGTCAAGAACAGAATCAAGGTCAACAACACACTCTAAAGACCAACCAGTTATCTAAGTCCAATGAAAATGCATACTGCAAGCATTGTGAAACCACTAGACTTCCTGGAATTGGCTTGTCAACCTTCACTGAACTATTTCTAACACATTTACATTCTTGATATGAATTATAATTCTTTATCTGCTTTCTTAATTACTTATTATATCCTCATATTGGTCTTTTGCAGTGTTCATGCACAAGGGCACCCATATCAGCTCTGCAACCTCTTGCATTTAGATAATATGTTTTCTTTTTATTTCTCCAATCAAAATGGGCAATTTCAGTTTCCCACAATGTACTCCATCTTAGCCAATGGATTTACCTATCTATATCCCTTTGTAGCTTCCCTGTGCCTTGTTCACAACTTTCCGCCTATCTCTCTGTCATCAGCAAACATAGCAAACATGCTTTTATTCCATTTATCTGTGTTATTTATTTAAATTGTAAACATTTAAGGCCTCAGCATTCAAATCTGTAGCATGTCATTTGGTATATCTTGCCAACCAACAAAGGAGTGATTTATGCCTACTCTCTGTTTCCAATTAACTGGAAAATGTTTTACGCTTGACAGTCTATTGGTCCTACATCACAACCTTTTTAATTTCTGCAATAACCTTTGATGTGGCACCTTATCAAATGTCTACTGGAATTGAAGTACTGTAAAACAAGCAGTTCACCTTTATTCACAGCACATGCTACCTCTTCAAAGAATTCCAATCAATTGGTTAAATATGGTCTCCCTTTGACTAAACAACAGACTGCCTGATTGCATTGAATTTTCGTAAGTTCCCTGTTATAATGTATTTGATAATAAATCCTACCATTTTCCTAATGATAAATGTTAAGTCCATTGACCTGTAGTTTCCTGCTTTCTGTCTCCTTCCCTTTTTGAGTAAAGGAGTTATATTCACTACTTTTCATTCTAATGGAATTTTCTCCAAATCAAAGAAAATTTGGAAAATTAAAGGTTGAAGTCCATTGGAAACAAACTACCTGTTCAGATAGTTATTGCTTATTGTGGTTGGAGCTTTTATGGTTTTTCTATCCATGACCTTCTGAAGGAGAGACCAGGGTCCAATAGCAGAAGAAGGAAAACTCCACACCAACAGATATACTGTTTAGCAGCTTAAAGGTTGCAACAGCCTTGACTTTATTTCTTAGACTTTTCTGAGAAAATTCAGTGGGTTAGCTGAGTGTTCCACGAATGAATCTTACTTGGTAAATGTACAGAAAGTCCCCCAAATGAAACACTTACAAATTCATCAATTCAGTAAGAAATGTAAAAATGCCCACAGCGCCCCACAGGCTAGACTTTACTTCTACAGCACCAGTCTTTGAGTCACACATTAATTTCACTAATCTGATTGTCCTATGTCAATTTGCATAAGGTTCAGGAAATTACCCTGAAGTTCTGATTCTTAATATAATGCCTAGCTCCCGACACTGACTATGCGGAATCCCTTTCATTGTCCTGCTGATCTCATTGCTACTACAAGGACCACAACATCTGGATCTTCTCCTTCCTCTCTAGCCCTGAACAGATTTCAGAAATAATTGCAGTTTTAGGTATCTCACTCTATGCTGCAAAGAACATTGTCAGCTCTCCTACGCATTCAGTTACCAAATATCACTCTATTCCTTTTTGCTCCCACAACTGAATGGCTTCTTTACCATGATTGGTTAGTTCTTCCACCCTGCAGCCTTCAGTCTAATCCAAATGAGCTGACAGATTCTCAAACCTGCTGGACAAAGAACCTCTGACTTGTAATTACAGATTCTGCAATGAGTCCTGAGATCTTCAATCTCTCTTGTGATCACTGGCCATCGCACTAATTGAACGCTGGCTGTAGACCCAACAATCTCAAAGAGACCATAGCCAATTCTTTCCAGGCCATGTTCCTGAAGGGAAGTTGGAATAACTTGTTTGTTTGTCATAAAATAGCAAGTCACCTTATGGTTGAAAACGCAGTTGCTGCTCGAAGTAGGTGTCCACGATTAGCTCACTGAACCTTTGCTCGCCTTCCACCAATACGATACCAAGGAATGGGAACATATTCTCAGTCAGTGTTTTATTCCTGTTAACTTTGTTTGAATCTATTTAGCTTGCTGACCACCAGTTATTCATAGCCACACGAAAAATATTTCTTAAACATTTGTATTGTAGTGCTGCTTGTAACATGCTTTGAATTTTGAAAGCTGTTTTGCCTGGACCACATAGTTTTATCAGTGTTGGCTGTCACTTCTGTTTCTTCAGCCTCGGTAAAGAATCTGATAAAATATTGACATTTGCCATTGTATAAAGCTTAAAATTGTCTATTGATATAAACTTGAGTTAGATTTTAAATGGTAGGATCACCAAATTCCCCTAGATGTTTCATTTATTGCAGGTTGATCTACCTCATTAACATCTCTATTGGACTTTCAGTTGCCCTAAAAGTGGGCCCTACTTGTTCACATTGTCTGGAAGTGAGCTATAGTTTTATAGATATAACATTCTTTTTTAACAGGTCGGCATTGCTGTGAAGTTTGCTTGCTCTGGAGGGCTGACAGTGATCGTTAATAATGACTGTTCTTCCCACTATTTGTATTCATTGCTCATGAATTTCTTAACAGTTTCTATACTTCATAAACTGAATGGAATTGGATGTTTTCCTGTGATAATGTTATCCTTCTTCTCTTGGGATTTGTCTGTGACTCTTCTTGCTTTCTGCTTCCAGCAAAGTCTGAAGAACTGTCTTCAAAGTCAAATGTTCTGTAATCAATCTGACAAAGACTACAATTCCAACAACAATTCTGTCTCTTAAACATTCAGATTTCCAAGCTCCATTGTTACAGTTTTCACTAATCTTTAGAGATGATGAATAAATTTATCTATATTTTCCCCTGGATGGTGATTGTTTTCTGTTAAATCTTGTTCTTACATGCATGGTATTTGTTCTCAGATTAAATTAATATTCAAAATCTTATAGAACTTCATCAAGTATAATGTGCCTTCTTTTATTCCTTGCTAATAATATCATGAATTGTAGGTTCTGTTGAAAACAATAATGCATTTACTTGTTCAGCTTGTAATTTAATGTAAAACTTGTAAACAATTCTGCATCTTAAGAACGGCTTTCTCCAGATGTCAAATCCTCTGTTCTATTTTCCCATCTTTGATTTTAAATGTGACAGGCTGTATTACTTCTCCTGACATTTCTTCCCAATATGATTACATATTCTTCTTACTTTTTAATATTGTACTGTGTTGCACAAATTGAGTTGTCACCTTTACCTGAACCTTCTGAAGAACTGAATATTCTTCCTGTGGGAGCTATAATAACATCAAAACACTTGTTAAAAAAAAACTCTAAAATAAGCGCTTTACTTTGGTTCATGTTTTGAATTTCTAATGGGGTCCATTGTGAAATATTTAATGAGTCAGATTTCTGATCAATGACAATGCTGAAACATTGCTGCTTCATGAGTAGATCATGACATGTTTCATTACTGTATATGCATTTTTAGCTGGTTCTTCCAATCCCAGCTGCAACAGTGATACCTCAGTGCAGCTATCTAGGAAAAACTGGTACAGCAGTTAACATGCCTCCTTTTTACAACATCAGCAGCCATGTTCAGGTACATTTTTAAAGGTCACAGGTCTTTCAGTGAGTTGGGTGGGTGCTAAGGTGGGGTTAAGATGTGGGTAGATGAATAAGTGAGATGGAAATGGGTAGGTTGAGTCAAGGGGCTGAGTGATCAGGTTGGGGTGAGGCATACTTTGATTAGGATAATAGATAATCGTGTAGGAGACTGGACAGTTGCATCAGGAGGGTGTACGGTCAGTTTGGGAGGATGGGCAATCACATCAAAAGGTGGCTCTTCGGGTTGGTGCAGGGAGTCAGGTTGGGCCAGGGAGGCATTTGAAATTGTGGAGATATATGTGTGGAAATTTGTGTTGGGTTGTATTATTAATCACTTAGCTATATCAAAGATTAAATAACATCACAATCCTAGGGTAAGTATCTGGATAAGCATTGTATATCTAGTCCAAGTCTTTTGCACTGGAAGAGGCATTCATGGAGTCTGTACAACTCTATGACTCAGAGTATTGCAAAATTAGTCCACCCTAGCAGCTATATTGCATATTCTTCAAGGCTCAGATGTACAATAGCAACTTAAGTTCAATGCACAACCACTCACAAAGAGAAAGATTTGGCTCAAACACTTAGAATGAAGATAATGAATGTAGAGAATCATACTACAGAAATTGTCATTGCTACCAGTGATGAAATATTTAGAATATTAATAAGCTTTGAGGAAATAGGTATAGATGTGCAGCAATTCAAGAAGGCTGTTCACTACCATCTTCTCAAGGGCAATAAATGCTGACCCAGCCAGCGATGACCATGTCCCACAATGAAATAAACAAAAACTGTCAATTGAGGATTTTATGTGTGACACTGAGAATGTAGGAATCATTTAGTAATTATTATAAATCTAATTAATCTAGAGTCAACTTGTGTTAAGCAAATGAAAATGAATTCTATTAAGGTAAATAAATAATAATAAAGATTTGCAAACAAATATGAAAATAAATGAAAATAAATAACTTTATAAGAGATGAATTAAATCTGTTGCATATAAGAAATGTTTCAAATTACTTTGTGAAAACATTTTTGTGGATTAATTTTCAGCTTTAATATCTATCTCATTCAGCTCATACACCCACAGGGTGAATATCTCAACATATTACTTCATAAAAATACATTTCATTTATCTTATTTGCAACTTTCATGACTTTCTTTCCAGACATAGAATGGGTACCTCAGCTTGTGTAATGAATATTAACAAAAGGTTATTATACTCCAAAAGCATCAATTGTGCTGTTCCTTCACTCATGACAAAGTTCTTAAAAAATATGGGTCATTTTCACTCGTGAGAGGATGGATGTAATATATCTTCTGTGATAGCCTTATGTTACATGTGTGGTATTCACATCAGCAGAAGTTAAAAGCATTGTTTTCACTGCAGCAAAAGTAAGCGGTCAATGTCAATCTAAAAATGGGCAGTGAAAATCCCCTGAACAACAGTTAAAACTATTTATAGAGAAATGTTCCATACATTAATAATTAACCTAATTTTACATCGGTGGAGTAGAATTACATTGTTGGAGTAGACCATTGTGAAATATAAATTGGAACAACATTGTTTACCTCTGAAGTATACTCTACTACTGCAATATCTGCAGCATAACTATCAAGGTTGAGTAATGTTGATTACAAGGTTAGAAGATATTTTGGAGTTCACCGCATTTGACTTTGGGAGATAAGTTGTAGGACAGTGTCTACAACAATGCAGTAGAGTAGATTCGATTATAATGTAGTTTGTTCACAGTGTGTTGAAGGAGCAAAAGAAGATGGAACTTGACATTTTATCCCCTGCAGACTGAGCAGCCTGAGTGAACATGAGGGAACAAAGTCAACCCATCTGGCCACTGCTGTGAATTCTCCCAATTCTGCAAAACTTGTTATTTGCTGTGCTAGGAATTGGTTTGAGAGAGTAGACATTTCTCAATTTTTTTTAGTGTTGTGCATTGGTACGAAGTATTTAACAAAGCCAAAACGTTCTGTATAATTATGCAACATAATCTGTTTATATTAGTTATTTAATTGCCAAAGTGTCAGTATCACTGTGATAGATGTCAGTGATATACTGTGCTAGCAATGGACTGCACAACAGAGCGCAGTGGTGATTTCAATTCCTCTGTGTATAATTTGTAACAAATTGGTTAATGTGCCCATATGTGTTATATTTGTGACTTGCACAAAGTCATCAAACTATTTTATTTGACAGAGCTTGCACGGGAAGCTTAATGGTAAATGTAAGATTGTATACAATGCAATGTATGCTGCCAGACAATTAACAACTGAATCTTCATAAATCAATACAGCTAGAACGACACTGGTTTCAGCAAATGCATGAGGGGATTTCCATGCAGTTTGGCATATTTACCACAATGAGTTGTGAAAATCTAAGTGTGAAATAGAAATTTAGTTTAGGATCAATTTGTCCCTTGTTCACAAAGACAACTTCCTAATATTAATTTTAATTAAAGACCAAGCGTAAAGCTCATTTATGTTTAAACACGTGCAGTCATTGTACACAGTGGTCAGAATCTTCTCATCCTGGAAGAGACAAGAAGCCTAACATACAATGAACTCGATTGGGTGGGAATCAAACAATAAAGTCCCTGGGATAAAGCATTGAAATTGTGCTCAGATCAAGCATTGTCACCAGAATGAATGGGCAAAATAAAGCACAGCTTCTGAAACTGAATTAAAGGGTAAGAAAAGAAATATTAACCTGAGGTCATGGACGTTGAGACTTTACAAAGCCAGTAATTAGTATATTCAAAGCTGAGATCGACAGTTTTTTTTCATGAAGCTGCTCCTTTAACAAGGTTATGTTGTCCTTGAGTTTCTTTTTCAGAGAGGTCGTAAGTCTAAAAGTCTAAGTTGAAGGGTTTTAGGGCCAGTTTGATTCTAACTAACAGATACTGCCTCAAGAAAAAGGTTTTCAAGGTTAAAAATAAACACTTGTAGAATGAAAGGCGGTGTGGCCAGTTCTCCCAGCTCAGCTTTTCTCTGATCTGGCTGTTCACTGAAAGCAGTCAGGGAGTTGTAAAAGCTGCTGGAACCAAAAAAGCAAGTCCAGTCTGATCCTCCTCTGTCTGACACCTCTCCTGTAAGACCCTGTGTTTGATTTTACCTTTTATGCTAAGGGGTGTTTATGGGGATTGTTGCAAGTATTGGAACAGTATCATTAAATTGGGATAATCTCTTGAGTTTTTGGATAGGTTAAGTTATTCGGTATTCTGTTCTTTTTTTGTGCTTCATTTGGTAATCTTATAAATAATTGCTGTTTTGTATAAAACTACATGGTTTGACCACCTGCATCCCTGCTGGAATATCCACGTTACACCTGTTTAAAACAACGGGCAAAGTTACGGCCTGGGTAACTTTCTTGAAATGTTTGAGGGAGTCTGGCTTGACCTGTAGCAAGTAAGGGAATCAAATGTTATGGAGAAAAGGCAGGAAAGTGAAGATGAAGATGATCAAATCAGCCAAAATATCATTGAATGGCAGAGCAGACTGAATGGGCTGAATGGCCTCTTTCTCCTAGATCTATGGCTTTATAGTCTCATGGACTCATGTGATAAACCAATACAGTGAGAAGGACAGGCACCAAACACTAAGAGTGATTGTCAGCACTGTGGAACAAAGAAACCTCACAGAAACAGATAGTTCCTCACTATTAAAAGTGAATGCTTTATCTATTGCAGCACAGAACCTTTCCATAAAATGTACAGAAGTGGGATATAATTTCAGAAAACCAAGATATCAAGTGGCCACCCACACAAAGAGGCTAATGACATGGTACTATCCACAACAGAAGGAAGACCCAATGTGGTCTTAGAGGAAATAAGTGATTTAGACCTTATACTTTTGCAAACTGATATTGATGTCAATAATTATCTCACGGACTTCAAATTTGTAATTGGAGTAGGTTTCACTGTACTATCAGAGACTGAGCCATCGAAATGAAAACAGTGTTCACAGCTAACAACAGTGCAACAATGTTATACAAAGTCACAGCATTTAACAGTAAAAATATGATGCAAGCAACTCTTCAACAGAGGGGATATCAAACAGTAGAAAACCCAAATATTCTTCACATTCAAGAGTTTTCACTCTTGAGGAGGAAGGAGGGGATGTCGTGACTTCATCTTTTACAGAAGGTGGAAAGCAGGGGCTAAAGAGCTAATTTGAAACATGGAAGAAACTAGGAGCAGGTGGTGGCCATACAGCCCTTTGAGCTTGCTTCACCTTTCAATAGGCGAGTGGCTGAACCTCTACCTCTTTGACTGGGAATACCCTTAATTACTTAAAGAGTCACAGAAACTGAACACTGAATACAGCATATGCTGAATATGATAAACTCTTATGTGAGCTTCAGAAGTTACGACGGCTCTGTGCCAATTCCATATTGGTTGCCTTGAAGGTTAAAGAGGTCCCTTAACATTAATGGAAGTTGATCACTTCAGGAAGGCATTCATGGGCCCTTTTGGAATTTCTCATTCACCACTTATAGTTGAATCTGGAAGGTGAGCGATGCTCTATTCATTGACATGGATGAAACTCTCTCAGTGCAGACAGTCAGGCAGCCAGGCCAGTCAGCTTTGCTGCCATTACAGGATAGCACTCACACAGCAATCAGAGTTTCTGACAATAAGCCATTATGTTTGTCAATTGGAAAAGGTTCCACTCCCTTAATGTGTGGATCATCTGTGACCGCATAAGCCAAATATTCCAGGCTTGTGCTTGTTAACCAGGGAATTGTCCTGACTTCTTCGTTCTGGAGCAGCCATGTGTGGATGAACATTTGAAAGGTTGTCTCCCCCCACACAGTTGGTTGCTGGGAAACAAGGGCCTGCTCCCTCAAGACTTGGCTGATGGCACCTGTCAAGGATCCTTAGACTGATGTCAAGGAGAGGTACAACACTACACACGCTTCCACAAGGGGCATCACTGAATAGGATGCTCCAAATGAGATTCCACTGCCTGGGCTCCAGAGAGAGTGGACCGTATCATTGAAGTGTGCTGTGCCCTTCACAACCTCATGGGATAAACAAGAGGGAGATCATAGGAGAGGGAGAGGGGCAAGAGCATGAGGCCTGCACCAATGAGGAAAGGAAGGAGATGGTCCTGACATTGTCAAGGTCGATCACTCACAGACTGGAAGATGCCAGAGCAATGATCAGATGAGGGCAGACAGGCTTGTGACCAGCTCATTGCTAACTGAATCTAAGGCAACTGAGCTATCAAAGTACCTTTGCTTAGTTTGTTATGGATTTTGGAAAGCAGCTGGCTGGGAAGCCTTGCCATTCTCTTTGAAACGTAGACATTGATATGCTGCCACTGTGATCACTGCCCAACAATACACACTTCTGTGTCCAGGGACTCCTGAAGGGAAACAGAAAGATTGATTACAATGGCAGTGGATTCATGATCACTTCAAGAGCACCCGTACCCATATTACTCCAGATTACCCTGCAGCCCCTCCACCCAGTCATTATGGAGCCCAGGAAATGGTGGTTTAGAAGAGATTTGACAGGATGTTGCCTGGACATTCCTGACGAAGACTCTTCAGCTCCTCGGATGCTGCCTAACTTGTGCTTTCTCAGCACTTCCCTTTTCGACTGTTGCCGGGTGTGGAAGGTTTGAATTACAAAGAAAGGCTGGATAGGCTGAGAGTTTTTTGACTGGAGTGTTGGAGGGTGAGACTCAATCTGATTGAAGTTTCTAAGATAATGAGAGGTATAGATGGAGTTAATGGTAGTTATCTTTTCCTTAGGATTTCAAGACTAAGGGGCACATTTTTAAGGCGAGTGGAGAGAGATTTAAAAAAGACATGAGGCAAATTTTTTACACAGAGGGTGGTTTGCGTGTGGAGTGAACTTCCTGAGAAATGGTGGATGTAGGTACAATTACAACTGTTAAAAGATATTTAGATAGATACATGCATAGGAAAACTTTGGAGGGATGTGGGCCAGGAGCAGGCATGTGGAACTAGGTTAGTTTGGGATTATGTTTGGCATGGACTGGTTGGATCGAAAAATCTGTTTTGTGCTGTCTGACTCTATCACTCTGTCTGCATGAGCAGGCTGGCAGTCTCTCAGTGCACATCATGCATGTGATGCCACGCTTTCAAGGTAATCATTGCAATGTGACATGTAACTGGATAGTTATACTGGGTAATGCCCTCTTGGGCACTAGTTTGCAGTGAGTAGGTGGTGCCACCTGCCCTTGCAGAACTCAAGAGGTCATTCATCTTCTTCCTGCTCTGGCCCCATGTCCTTGTGTGTGAAACACTGGCACTAGTTGGCACTGTGATCTCACTCTCTGCCACCTGGGTCTGATGGGATGCCATCCCTGAGGAAGAGGACTACTCCTCATTTGTGGACGAATATGACTAAAACCCTAAGCAAGGCTTCATTCCTGATGAAGGGTTTTGCCCGAAACGTGGATTTTGCCTGTCCTCGGATGCTGCCTGAATTGCTGTGCTCTTCCAGCACCACTGATCCAGAATCTGGTTTCCAGCATCTGCAGTCATTGTTTTTACCTTAACTGAAATGGGGTGGAGTTGGTTTCCTCTTTCTCTGTGGCACCTCTGCGAGGTGGCGGTGATGAACTGGGCTCCAGTGATGCTACTGCTGCTGTAGTCTGTCAGTGAGAGAAATGCTGATTGGGCGGCTTTTAAATGTGGTGTTGTACCATCAAGCCAAGAGGGTTCCAATGGGAGCAAAAACATCCCAGTCCATAAGTTCCGCTGTTTATCTTGCACAACAACTCACTTGTGTAAGCAATGAGCTGAAAACTGTGTGATTGCAAAGGGAAAAACACGTCCTGGGGCTAAGTGGAAGTGACAACCTTTAAGATGCCCCACGCTGCACACAGAGTCCATGATAAAAGATTCTGCTCAGTATGCATAATCATGATCCTGAATTATCTTGGGAATGAAAAACAAAACCGTTTTTAGATTGCGTCCTTTATGCAGAGAGCAGCAAACTGTGTCAGAGTTTTTTGTTCCATCAGTAAACTACCAAGTTCTACTTGCTTCCGTTGGAAACATTCTCACCTTGCAACTAAAAAGCTGCAGATTCCAGATCCAGTCCAAATGGTCAAACTTAGTTTACTGCAAGAGAGCCTTTTAAATGTAAGCAGTTTTAGTCATTGATCTTGAATCCCCATTTATTGTAGTGAAATGGATGTCACCCTCTGGCCATGATAACATTGTTTATGTCTATTTTGTGTTCAAGAGCTCAATATTGATACAGAATTCACACAGTGATACAAAAGTACAGCTATACTTTGACAAAAACCTACAATTGTTGCATCGCATTACTGGTTTTAGCCCAAACAAATGTTGAAAATTGGACCTTCTTGCGCTCTATTGCTATAGTATCAAATCTGATTTCCAGTCACTACTCAAAGAATCAAAGAGCTCGAGATGTTTGTAGTTGTAGCCTACGGCAGGGTTACTTTATTATTAGATAACCAATCATATCATAGAAAATTATATGTCAGACATTTATTTCATAATATAACAGTCAACCAAGTCGAACAGGTATTTATAGATATAGAGCTAACTTGTCCAGCATCTGTCAGCTTGCAGTCCCCATGGACACACATATGAACAGAATTACGACTCATTGCAAGATCTGAAAGAGGAATTCAGTCCCACAATCTCTGTGATATTGTCAAGGTTCACAGAAAAGGCACATCCTCTTTCTACAGCTTCTGCTTCTACAGATATTAATAGTGATTCATGTGTTACCACTAAACAACCCATTGAACTGACTCCAAAAACAACAGAGAGTCAATGTTAAAGTTTCAAAGATTCTAAATTCCCCATTCTACCAGTCACTGTCCATTTTGGTTTTCCTGATTCTATCACATGCTAACTTGGTTGTTTCTGGGGATTTTCACTCCTGGAGAGAAGATACTCAGAACATCATATTAATTGTCTTATTTTTGAATTACCCTCACTTGATCCCAATTATAAACAGCTTGTAACCAGAACCACATTAGCAATTACTCCTTTTCCCAGTCAAGATCCACTACATTCTACAGTGCTTCAAGAATCCATCTGTGCATACTTTCCTCATTTGATGCTTCTATGAGAATGGATTTTATTTTCAATAAAAATGCTAACATCTGCCAACACAAAATCCTCTTACAAGAATACATGCTAACACTACTGTCATATTTGGCTGTTCTACTTCTTTCTTCAGCCTTGAGACCACCCTCCATGCAAAATGCTACTCCACCTCCAAACCCCTTTGTTCAGCAAAGACTATGAGCATGTCACTATTATCACACCCCAAATCTGTGCTCATCTTTCTCAGCGAATTCTTACCCTATAACGGGAAACGAATCAGTTAGGTTAAGGCTGACATCTGAGCAGCACGGTGGTACAGTAGTTAGCACTGCTGCCTCACATCGCCAGGGTCCCAGGTTCGATTCCAGCCTTGGGTGGGTGACTGTCTGTGTGGAGTTTGCACATTCTCCCCGCGTCTGTGTGGGTTTCCTCCGGGTGCTCTGGTTTTCTCCCACTGTCCAAAGACGTGCAGGTTAGGTGAATTGGCCATGTTAAATTCACCTAACCTGGGCAGCACGGTGGCACAGTGGTTAGCACTGCTGCCTCACAGCGTCAGAGACCTGGGTTCAATTCCCGCCTCATTGGCCATGCTAAATTGTCCGTAGTGTTAGGTAAGGGGTAAATGTAGGGGTATGGGTGGTTTGCGCTTCCGCGGGTCGGTGTGGACTTGTTGGGCCGAAGGGCCTGTTTCCACACTGTAAAGTAATCTAATCTAATCTAATCTAAATTGCCCGTAGTGTTAGTCAGAGGGAAATTTGGTGGGTTATTCTTCAGAGGGTCGGTGTGGACTGGTTGGGCCGAAGGGCCTGTTTCCACACTGTAGGAAATCTAATCTAATTTGTGATGCTGGGGACATAAGGTGGAGGCTGAGATGGTGCATCCACTTGGCATTTCTGGCTGAAGATGACTGCAAATGCTTCAGCCTTGTCGTTTATACTGAGGAGCTGGGCTACCACATCATTGTGAATGGAGATTTATGTGGAGCCTCCTCCTCTTAGTTTATCATTCATGACTGGACGTGACAGGACTGCAGAATTTAGGTATGATCCCGTGGTTGTGAAATTTCTTAACTGTCTATCGGGATTTTTGAAGGATGAATCGACCGACTTCCAGCTTTATCAAATGGATATGAAGCACTTCAAGGAAGCAGTCAAACAGGAGGCATGCAAGCCTTACCCCAGTCTGCCTGCTTTCCTTATGATTTGGATTAATGGAAGTGGAATCTGGAATTTCTCACTTAATCTATCTTTTAACAGAAATTATCTAGCCAGACCACAACTTAAATTTGATGGTCTCTTCTGGCATCATAACACCAGATGTGTTGAGCTTTTAGTTTCTCAAGGGAATCAGAGATGGTCAAGATTATTATCCCAGGATGGTAATCCTGAGCACTTTGGATCCCAGAATGAAACCTGGGTTGATAGATCATATGTTTAATTTTTTTGTTATTAGTTAATTGGAGTGATGGTTAACTATTGCAACATATTCAGACAAGGTTGTAAAAAAAACAGAACCTAAGTTTATGACAAAGCAAAGTAAATCAAATCAAGAGTTCCAGATATAGAAGACAGTTTAGAAAGATCATCACACACACATCAAAACATAGCTTTAACTTGATTCCCAGCATTATCCATCACAGAGACTCAAGTTCAGAGAAATTATCTTGTAGCCCAACTCCTTAAACTTCTACTTAACAGACTCCTTATTGTTACTTTTCTGAGGACTGTAGAGACAATTTTATATAAATGATGAACAACAGTGAGCCCAACACCACTCCTTGTGCCCACAGGTCTCCAATTTGTAAAACGCTACCCTTTGTCTTCTATTGTCAAACCAATTTTGTATCCAACCAGCTAGCACACTCTGGATCCCATGTAATCTAATCTTAATAACCAGTCTCTGTTGCAATACCTTGTCAAAGGCTTTGCTAGAGATCATGTAGACAATGTCTACCACTCTGCCCCTAGTTACCTCTTCAAGCAACTCAATTAAATTTGTGAAATATGATCACCCATGCACAAAGCCGTGTTGATTATTCCTATTCAGTCCTTGCCTTTCCAAATGCACGTAGATCCTATCTATCAGAATCCCCTCCAACAACATACCCATCACTGGCGTCAGGTTCACCTGTCTGCAGCTCCCCGGCTTTTCCTGACAGCCTCTCTTAAATAATGGTACGACATTAGCCAACCTCCGGACTCTGGGACAACATCCATTGCTGTCAACGATACAAATATTTTGTTCAGAAATCCAGGATGAATTGCATTCAGCCTCCATCCAGCTAATTGACAGGATAGGTGGTGGTTGGGTGAAAACCCCTGCAGCTCAGAACAGCAACTGGACTGGACTGAGAGCAGCCAGATAAATGCAGGATGTAATAGCCTCTGCAGTGCTGGCTGAAGACGTTGAGGATTCCAAACACCTGGGATGATATATGAAGTGCAGGGGGAACGGATAGACATCAGGGTGTCAGTTTCAAGGACACAGGGGAGACAGATTGAGCAAAGCGGACTGTGGGGAGGCGGTTGGCCAGGTAGCTTGTTGGGCTGAGAGGAAAGACTCTTTCTCCTCCTGGTCCACAAGCAATGCTGCAAAGACACTGACTCAGTCATACTCGCCTCAGGGAAATACAACTGCCTGTGCTTAAAAATAAAATCACCACCCAAACGAAGGACACCCCTGTTGCATTTAAATACTTGAAAGACTAAGTGGGCTCTTGTGAGCAGATCAGTCATCTGCCCTTATCTCACATCTACTGAAATTGGTATTGGGTCGATTAATGAGGAGTTGAGTTTGTGTTTCAGATTTTTAGCTTTTTGACCTGTCTCCTAAATCATACCAAACCAATCTGCCTGGGAAACTAATATTTCCCCATAATGTTCAGTAAGATGTCCCTGCATTACTGGACTTTCTCCACTGTGATCCTAATGGATTGAATGACCAGCTTCCTTGCGGTAAATTTCTCTGCTCATATTATTCCATATTGATCAGAATGTTGTTTAATGTCAGGATGCCTGGTGAAAACAAAGAAGCTTATTTGTTCTTTGGAGGGAATAACAACAATGAGAATGACATATAGACTAAATGGTTTGGTTAGTGAGACAATGCATTGTGTGGGGTTGTGGATTGAAGCATAATGCCTGTAAGAAGGAATAAAAAAGCACACAAGTAGACAGGATTTGTTGGCACAGATCAGAATGTGAAGACAAAGTAACAATGTGAAAAATGTGATTAATTAAAAACAGCACACAATAAAAACAAAATCAGTGTTGTAAAACCACAGCTACACACTCCTACACCTCCCTCCAGAAGGTTTATATGGTCAGAAACACATTGCAATGTTTTGCATTCTTAGGTGTAATCCAATTCTGGAATTCAACGGCAAGGGCAATATTTTCTGAGAGAGTGCACCAACAGTGAGGCTTCATATGACGCAGGAAGCTATCCCAGCCTCCCTGATATCCCCCATCCATCACAACCAGTATATACCATCATCTTCCACTTGGTTCATCCAATCCACATGAGGGCCTTCAAAGGTGTTGCAAAGTCTCAACATTTTCCGCTTGGTTTGTTTTCCAGATCTGCTCAAAATTAATAGTAATACTCACCATAACATTTACAACTTCTCACAGAAGAAGTTGGCCAATGTATATGTCACTCATCAGACATTTAATATTTGTTGTTTTGAAATAAATGCAAGTACCTCATTCTTAAACACCTTGGAGAAATACAAATGAAAGCATTTACTGCAGGGCCTCATACTTGGTGGGGGATTTATCAATAGTTTTCAGGGACTTCATCTACCATTTTAGAATGAAGATTTGAAACACATGGCTTAAAATAAATACTGAATATTGTAAGAATAGTTCCCCCACGTATTATTGTGGCTTGTTGCAGTCATGTGTTTAGCATGAAAAAAAACACGTTTTCCAATCCTAAGTTATTCTTTTAATAAAATAATACTGTTTCCAATCAAGAATCAAATTGACTGCCTTTATTAAAGACAAGCTCATGTGGTTCAGGTTAAAGCACATATTAGTATAAGTTAGTAAATTCCCTTGACTTTTTTTTGTTTGAAACTGAATTCAAGACTTTTCTTTTAACAATTGTTTTGACTTTTGATTCATTTGGTATTTATTTTCCAACAGGAAATGTCAGAAGGAACCATTAAGAATGTCCCATGATAACAGTAATGTAGAAAATAGCCAGTGTGCTGCATGTAATCAGTGATTGTGCCCAGTAACCAGCAGCAAGGGCAAAGACAGCAGTACATCAACTGTTTTTGAAAAGTGAATGAATATTTTGTGTGCATTTAACTTGTAAATTGAACATGTCTGACTGCATTTGTCTAAGATTTATTTAAAAAGCAATTATCCTCAGAAGCATGGAGACTGTCAGCACAGTGGGATTACTAATGTTTAAACCCTCTGAGATAGGCCTTCAAACATTGGGCTCAATTTTAACATCTGGGCAGGAACTTAGCAAATGGAACAGTCGTCCCATCCAGGAGTGGAAAGAGGGCATCTGGCAGTCCCATTCTTCAGGGCAATTAGAAAGGGGGTAAAAAATGCCAGCTTTGTCAGAACCATCCAAATTCAGTGGACAAATAAAAACAAGTCTCAGAGATTTGTTACGATCACCCTCCATCAAAATACTGCTTGCAAACTCCTTAGCTACAATGTGCGTTAGGGAACAAACTGCCTGGTCATTAACAGCAGATCACAGCAGGTCACTGGGAAGAAGCCGGGATTATTCCCTTCACACGGTGACTACAAAGAGAGGAAACTGGAACAGACAAGTTTTGGAGAGAGTGAGGGACAGAAAGAACTGGAAGAGGCCATTTGGGGCTTAAAGGAGCTATGAACAATACAGAGGAACCTCAATTATCTGAACAATACAGGAAGGGAGTATTTTGTTCGGATAATCGAACATTCGGATAATCGACTGCGGGATAACACAGTTTAGTCAAGCATCGGGGCCTTGCGATCTTGCCAGATAATCCAAAATTCAGATAATCGAGGTTCCTTTGTAATAGGAAACTTAGCTTGTACTGTAACAGCCAGGTATGGAGGCTAGTATGAGTGGCTCCCCTCTTTTTAAACCCTTCTCAATTGGTCACAGTGAACAGCTTTATTTATTTTTTTATTTTTATCATACACTTCAATCAAACCAGAGTTAACCAGATTAAGATGACAACCTCAAACGTTTTTTTGAGTGAGAGTGGAGTTTTAGTACCAAACAGAAATCAAGAAAAATGAGATACTGTGATAGCTAACACATACAAACAACACAGATAATAGACTCAAAGTGAAGAAAGTGAGAAGGATGTTGGCTTGCCCTGGCTGCAGATCTTGGTAAATTCAACTTGATGAGGAAACTAAGAATGCTTTCTTGCGCAGGCCTAACAGCAGAATGGCTCATCATGCTGTGACTGACATTTATAACTGCAGTCAGTCTGATCAGAGCATTATCTGACTGGGTAGGTTCCTTGCTGAAGCTTAATTGCCCCAACCACCTAGTTTCTGCCAGATCAATAGAACATAGAATATAGAAGAGTACAGCACAGTGTAGGCCCTTTGGTCCTCGATGTTGTGCTGACCTTTCTTCCAACTCTCAGATCAGACTAACCTACACACCCTTCATTTTATTATTATCCAGGTGAGTATCCAAGAGTCGCTTAAATGTCACTAATGTATCTGACTGTACTACCACCGCTAGCAGTGTATTCCACACATCCAACACTCTCTGTGTAACGAACCTACCTCTGACATTGCCCCTAAACCTTCCTCCAATTACCTTAAAATTAAGCCCCCTTCTGATAGCCATTTCTGTTCTGAGAAAAAGTCTCTTGACTATTCACTCTATCTCTGCCTCTCATCATCTTGTACACTTCTATCAAGTAATCTCTCACCTTTCTTTGTTCCATTGAGAAACGTCTTAGCTCCCTCAACCTTTCTTCATTAGACATGCCCTCCAGCCCAGGCAGAATCCTGGTAAATCTCCTCTGCACCCTCTCTGAAGCTTCTACATCCTTTCTAAAATGAGGTGACCAGAACTGACCAGTTTGGCTCTAGCCAGGGCTCCATACAGCAGCAGCATAACCTCAAGGCCCTTAGACTCAATCCCCCTGGCTAATGAAATCCAGCACACCATATGCCTTCTTAACAACCCTATCAACATAGGTGGCAACTTTGAGGGATCTATGGACATGAACCCCAAGAGATCTCTGTTACTCTATATTGCCAAGAATCCTGAATTTAACACTTCCATCTTCCAAAATGAATCACTTCACACTTTTCCAGGTTGAACTCCATCTTCCACTTGTCGCCCCAGTTCTGCATCCTGTCAATGTCCCATTGCAAGTTACAATAGCCCTTCTTACCAACAACTTACTAACCCACCCTTCCACTTCCTCATCTAAGTAATTTCTAACAATCACAAAGAGCAGAAATCCCAGAACAGATCCCTGTGGGACACAACTTGTCACCATTACTTTCCATCCACTACCACCTTCTGTCTTCAATGGACCAGCCAATTCTGTATCCAGATAGCCAAATCTCCCTGTATCCCATGCCTCCTTATTTCTGAATATTGAAAATTTTACAAAACCACCTTTCCTCGAAGCTGCCTTTTTACGTATCGCTCACCATTAAATAACTATTGCAATTAAATTTAAACTGCGACTAGTCCGTCCCCTATTTTGAATCTAACAATGCTGTGAAATTGAAGTGTGAAATAACTCTCAGTCAAAGAACAAAATAATGTAAGTCCTATTAGTCACATTGTACTGTAAACTAAGAATTTTGATTCAAGAACAGAATATAATTATAGTGATGAGAATTTTGTCTAAAATGTTGTGACATTTCTTGTTCAATGAAAAGGCTTTTCAGGTCACCCTGCTCCAGGAAGGATGTTATTAAACTGGAAAGGGTGCAAAAAAGTTTTTAAAAGATTTACTGGAAGTTTGAGTTAAAAGCAGAGGCTGAGTAAGCTGGGACTTTTTTCCTTGAGTATAGAAGGCTGAGGAGTGACCTTATAGACATCTTTATAGGGCCTTGGGGTTGTTGTTGTTGTAGTACAGAGACACCTAGGGGTGCAGGTACATATTTCATTGAAAGTGGTCTCACAGATAGATAGGGTGCTGAAGAAGGCATTTGGCACACTTGCCTTCATCGGTCAAAGCAGTAAGTACAGGAGTTGGGACGTCATGTTACAGGTGTACAAGACATTGGTAAGGCCATGTTTGGAGTACAGTGTACAATTCTGGTCGCCCTGCTATAGGAAGGATGCTATTAAACTGGAAAGGGTGCAGAAAGATTTACAAGGATGTTACTGAGACTGGAGGGTTTGACTCATAAGGAGATGCTGGATAGGCTGGGACTTTTTCCCTGGAGCATAGGGTGCCGAGGGGTGACTATATATTTCTAAAATCATGAGGGGAACAGATAAGCTAAATAGCTTAGGATTGGAGAGTTCAGAATGAGAGAGCATCGTTTTAAGGTGAGATGAGAAAGATTTAAAAGGGATCTGAGAGGCACATTTTTCACACAGAGATTGGTACAAAAAACGAACGAACCGCCATAGGGAATGGTACAGGTGGGTACAATTACAGCATTTAAAAAGCATTTGGACGGGTACATGGACAGGAAATAGTTAGAAGGATATGGGCCAAACACAGGCACATGGGACTAGTTCAGTTTAAGAAACATGATGAGCATGGACGGGTTGGGCTGAAGGGCCTGTCTCCATGCTGCATAACTCTATGGCTCTACTTAGTACCTAGAAGTACATGTCATGAATTCAGTAATCATGTTATTTAATTCTTTTAATTAAAAAATTACTTCAAAAACTGTAGCTACCCATGAAGTAAGAAATATGCTTTTTTTAAATGAAATAAATGAATATGGCCCCCATTGCCATTTATTATTCATTCTGAAATTCTCTGGTGCATGAGCTTAGGAAGTTGAGTGGTTTGTTAATTCAGACAGCAGGTTCAGAATCAACCATGTTGGTGTGAAGTTGGAGTCACCTATAGGCCAAACTAGGTAAAGACAACAGATTTCCTTCCTTAAAGGAACCAGTTCACTACAAATTCACAGACTCGTGGTCACTTTTACCAGATTCTACCTTCTCAATTTTAACCAATAGATTTTCAGAAATTATTAGTCCTCATTTTCTGGATTATTAGCCAACACCATTGGATTGTTCATCCGACGTGCCGACTAATGTTACCCATACTTATATAAAACAGACTACTGTAGCTGCAGGAGATCTGAAATAGAAACAGAAGGAGTTGGAGAAGGAGCTGGAGAAACTCAGCAGGTCTTTTGAGAGAGAAACCGACAACCTGAATCTTAACAGAAATCAGCTAAGTGTCAGTTATGGCGATTTCATGGACGGCTACATTCTGCGATGTCTCATGAATTTTCTCACAGCATCTTCCCAAATGTGCCTCATTACTGATTTACTGAGCCACTATGGTGACTCCCTTATTGTATTCTGCCACTCATCACAAGTGGAAGTATTTGCCACTGGTGAGACCTGGGATTCCTAACACCAGTACCATCTCTAAAGCCCAACTGTGCACATAGTCCAGTCCTAGTAGGCAACTGCCCTGTAAGGTTCATTGTATTTGCCCCGACATGTCGGCTTTGTCGAGGTGGACATGGTGGTTTTGCCAGATGGGGGTTGCGAGCAGTTGCTGCCCATGGAATGTGCCCTGAGATGTTGGTGACTGATGGAAATTTGGAGGAGCAAGGTACAACCTGGAGTCACTCGGTCGTTGCTTGGCCTTGCACGATGGGAACTCTCACTGTCTAGTTTCAATGTGGCTGATGGGAGAACGGAAAACTGCATATCACTGAGGCAAAGGGACATAATAATGGAGATATCCATCCATGTTTATGCATACAAACAGGCCTTTCGCCACTCACTAGTGCGATTCGCATCTTGCCACTCAACACTGGTTTGGGAAATAGGACAATTTTCTCTCAGTGGCAGAAGCTGCTCACTGTCAATCGCACACAACTCTTCCCAACTTTCTCACCAAAGCCAACATCATTTGGTGGCCTGGGAAAATTCAGCCCAAAGTTTCAAGGCCAAAATGGCTTCTTTGGAACTGAAGAGCGTTGGAAAAGTCATGAGCTTTATGTTGTTGAAAATGGGTGCGTGGCAAGTAGGACAGAGGAGCAGATAAGGAGAAGGTTAAGGAACGTTGACGATCAAAGGTATTATAGGAGAAACGACGAAGAGTGTGGTGACAGTATTAGAGAAAGCAAGGCATGGATGCCCAGTAGGTGCCAACAACAGAATAAAGATGAGCTTAATCTGAAAACAAGATCTTGCAATATATCTTAATTAGGTAGCTTAAGATTTCATAAAATCATGGCTTTTCCACTTGTCTACGGTTTCAAAGAAATTGGTTGGACTCAAAGCTCTGTTTCTCTCTCCACAAATTCTGCTTCTCCAGCATTTTCTGTTTTTAATACGCACATGTTTTTTCATCCCCTCCCAAAATAAAATTACCTTTCCAGGGTGTCTTTGGCTGTATCATCAATAACATTGGTCAGAGACCATAAGTTGTCTCCTCTGACAAGTTCAAAAATAGTAATTCAGACCCAGCGTATTTGATAGGATCTTGATTTGCATATTAAAATAGACTTTCTGATTGAAGGAGACAGGAAATTTGTCGTAGGCCTCTGTGAAATGGTAGCAGCCTGAGTGACACTTGAATAGTCACAAGGCTGTTACCAACATGTTTCTGTCAATTTTGGTCAAATTAAAATTGAGCCAATAATGCAACAGATTTCTTTACTCTGAACTAATTACTACATGTATTGTAAGAGTACATGAGGCTGGAGAAATTTTATGGCTCAGACTTTATTTAAATAGAGCCTCAAATTAACTGTGAATTACGCTTAAATTATGCCTATTCAGAGACTCTTCAGTTTTGCAATCATTAAAACTGATCAAAGAGAGCACAGAGTCCCAATTCTCCTGAGATCCAGCATAAAGCTGAGAGCCACTGCCCTTGACATCATGTAATGTCAAGGAACCTGAGCAAAATTAGAGTTAATGGCAATCCATGGGAAAGTCTATCCCAAAGGAAGATTGTTGTGGTTGGGCATTGATTTAAAGTGATCTGCAAAAGAAGCAGGGTGAAGCAAAAAATAACTCTTTCACTCAGTGAGTGCTTAGGGTACGGATTACATGGTGTGGAGGCAGCTTCAAATGAAACATTCAAGAGGGCTTTTAGTGATTATTTGGATAATAGTAATGTGCAAGAGTATGGCGGAAAAGCAAGAAATTGGCACCAGGTAATGATACTCATTTAATGATCCACTGGCATGATGGGCTGAATGGCCTTTCTCTGCACTGTAACATTCTGTGATTACATGATATGTTCACTGGCCCCATTGGAGTATTTATGGATGGAAGGGTGCTATCACCAATCCTCTTTCCTTGACTGAGTGTGCAGGCCGATTTAGCTTACAGTGGTAGAAGACATAGCAAATCTGAACAAGAAGAGACTTTTCTCTTCACCAGCGATAGTGATAAGGTACACGATACATGGAATAGTTAAACATTGCTCCTATGTTAATGAGGAAGCCTGTGGATATAGGTCTTCATTTTCACATGGACCTAAGGTGTTCTGCCTTATTCCCACCCAATCTATCTGACATCATCAGACCAGGTGGCGATGAATGTATTTTCTAACACTAAGCCTTTCCGAACCATTTATTTACGCAACGTCGGCCTCCAAGCTGTTTTCCTATAATTAACCGTGTGCAGTCATGCACAAAATTACATTTACCACAATAACATCTCCCTCTGCCCCCCAAGTCTCTGGCTTCACAACTTCAGGTAGTCTAGAAGTTGCATGATTATTCCAGGATGCCTTATTTTTAGAAGTTGAAGACTGTTAGACATTTGGTGTGATGGGTTTTGACTTTTATTCTGATCTTGACCCTATGTAATTTATAATTTGTCTCTCTCCTGTAGAACCTTCATCCTTGGAAGCCCTGCAAAGAGGATGTCTTTCCTTTTAACTTGTGTAGTAGGTCCAATATCTTACCTCTTGGATGCTTAATCTCCTGAATGTCATTCACAGAGGAAATGTTACCTGTTGAATCAGGTAGGTGCCCCAGAACAACATCTGGGAAACACTCATAAATGTCCATTCTAGAAAGTGGCTGCTCAGTGGAAACAGGTGCCTTATTTTTGCATTATCCTGGATTTCTGAGCCCAGTAATTGCTTGATCATGTTTTGAAGCTGGATGTTGGTTTGGCTTCCATGGAACGATAACCACTTCATCTTCATTTTGAACAATCACATCTATATTCTAAATCTGCTGACAGATCTGTGGTGAAGTATGTAAAATCTTTGCTTCAACTTGCTGATTTGGTTGGACATGTTCATTCACCCTCCATGGCATTGTACCGTGCACCAGATATTTTTCCAGCCTCAGTCAAGGTACTGGAAGATTGCTGAGGACGTTGTATTATCTCGATTTCTGGCCCTGATAATTCTGCTCTGGAGAATGAAGGAATGCAATATTCCTCTTGAACTTATGTTGTCTCATCAATTCTGCCACAACAATATGTTTGGCAAACAGGATTTGCTGTCCAAATAACATCCACTAAAGATTCTTCCTGAAGCCTGACTGAGTTTATTTCTCAACCTTGTTGCCAGTGTTCACTTCTGTTTGCAAACTTTGCTGATTCCTGTCATCTGAAGGTTCATCAGTGAAGATAGGCCTGGAAAACATTTATAGCTCTCCTGTATAATCACAGATTTCCTGTTTGTTGACAGTATGATACAATTCTCTTATGTCAGCACAGGGAATCTTAACAGATTATTTAATCATTCCTGATGGGTTCTGCCATGAGTCTCAGGAGTCCTTAAAACCTTGAAATATTCTATTGCTTGCTGTCTTTGGATGGCAATAGTTTCTTCCTGGATCACTTATTCTCTGACTGGTTTCTCTTTGAACAGGCTTAGCATTAGTTAGATTCTCTTGACCTGTTCATTATCACCTGGAATTATCTGTATACTTTCTGCAGTTTCAAGGATGTTGAGGTCAAGGCATGTGTGCAATTTCAAAAGTGAGAAGTGTTGAGTGTAAATCTTGGATATGTTCTCAATTGTCTTAAAGTTTTTGTGTTGATAATTACATGTTGACTACCTTAATGTTGACAATTGTATACCCTGAACCATATAGCTCCATCTCTGTAGCTGTAACCTCTGTATCTTCAACCATGGGATATGATCTGATGAAACAGTGAAATTTGCTTATGTCAAGCTTAAAATTAATGAGATGTCCATTGGTATCAACAGGTTCTGACAAATTTGCATCAACTATATCATGAATTTCCCGAGGAAATTCTGTATCACAGTAACTGTTTTCTCCAAGATATCCAATCATGTGTTCTATTAGACCCAGGTATTATTATTTTTCCTGCCATATTTTCTAATGTGAACCTTTATTCTTGTAATTTTAAAGCTTTTAAATTCTGCAGTACCTCAATGTTATTATAACCTTCCCTTGAATATTTGTCCTGCTGTGGATAGCAATGCAAATTTATCTTTCTTGTCTTAATACTTTCAATCTGTGTAGTAAAGTAATGCTACATTCTCTGCCTTCTTTCATAAGTTTTCATTATGTTCAACAGTAATGCAGGATGTATGTACTGCTTACAGAGGATTTTTTTGTGCATTTCTGTAATCCAATGGAGGTTTCCCACCTTCCACGCGTACAGTGGTTAGTCTCCTGTCTTTCACAAGCTCATAAGTTACATTAATTTTTTTCCTTAACTTTCCAAATAGACATTTGTGCTTGTAGTTGTAATAAATAGTTCTTGCGAGAACAGAGATTTAAATCACAGATCTCTTATTCTTGTTGAGGTTCTTCTGGGAGACTCTGTTTGCTTTTGTTTTACATTGTCTCCATTTTCATCTTAATTCCATTTTGTGACATTCCTGGTGCTCTGACCATTGTATAAGGTATTTCTGTGGCCCTTAATTCTCCTATAATGCTTCGTGATGTCTGCTCACTATCCTGCTCAGCCTGTTTTTTATGGCATTAAATTTAACCAACACAGATTTATAGCTTTACTAATGGAGCTCCAATTCAAAGCCTCTAACTAGGAATTCTTGCAGAAATCATTCTCCCAGTGAAATCCATAACTGCCAGGAATACCTAAGGCTTAATGCCTCCTTCATCCAGAGTACACTGCATCTTCTTCACTCTTAACACGTCTGAACTAAAGGCTTGAGCCTGGAGTGCAGTTTCTCGAATGTATATCTATTTTTATAGCGCAAATTCTCTACCTCCCATTTCACCCAAAACACTATTCCCTCCACCTCACCCTGCCATCATCAAAATGTAATTTCTACCTGTTACCTCACACATACCCTTCCTTTCATTTGCAACGTAATTTTATTCAACTTATGCTCTCTTATGACTTTTAAAACTCTGTCAAAAGAAATCCAGCCCAGTGTCACTGAAACATGGAGAACTACATTTTAATTTTCAGTGATGACTGTGTTTCCCTCAGATTACATTCAACGCTCACAGATTCATTTAAAATTGTCAACAGGTTCCCTTCTGGATAATAAATCCAATTAGTTTGTGTGGCTGCAACATATGTTTAATATTCTGTTTGAAATGTTATTATATTGAAAACTAAGTAATCCATCAGCATTTAAGCAATAAATTGGACATTATTTACTGTCAAAAGACCATTATTACTCACCAATGAAATGAATCCAACTGACAGTTTTTCATTGGAGCTGTCTATATTTTAAATAGGAATAAACATAATCTGAGCTGCACTTCTTTCAGAATATTGAAACTGTTTGTAATGTGTTGTAGTTCAGATTTCAATATGAAATGAGCTTACGGTTCATAAAGGGTTAACTCACATGCAAAGCCTTATTTATTCTTCTCACTGCACATCACTAACTTGAATATACATCAAGCAGAACACAATTGCTTTAATAAAGTCAGGTCACATTTTAATGCGGTTCTTTTCCATCCCCATCACACACACTCTCTCTCTCTGCACCCCACCCCCCCAAGGCCCATCTACCAGCTGTGCTATACAGATACGCTGCACCAGATCACTGCAGCATTTCTTCTCCCACATCATTTTGTAAGATGAGGACACGCTACAACATGATAGCATTTTCCACCAGGGTTTCAATAGCTTTGCAGATATCATCCTGACACCGCAGATTACACCAGTTAATTCAACTGAATCATTTAACTTGGAAACGATCCTTCCACATTGTCTGTTGTAGCATGACAGGTAATGAACTTTTCATCTTACCCACCTCACTCTGAATTTTCTTTATGCCCTTACTTATATCATATGCTTAATACTGTAATTGTAATGACTAGTTCCATTTTCTTCCTTCTCATCCCTCCCCCAACTTTGCCCCACACACCAAATCTCACCTCCCCACTCAGTATCACATCTGGAGTCCTACCAAGACTAATCCTTGGAGCTCTCTTCATCTTCACACAGCCAGCTCTAATACTCCATCGACTTAGCAGCATCAACTTGTTTTAGGTAGTACTTTTAATAAGCAAAATATAGAGCACAATGCTCTATAATGTCTCCTGATGTGGCTCAGTATCAAAGTTTGTATGGCATTTTTCTATAACAGCATTGTCATACAAACTTTGATACTTAGCCACATCAGGAGACATTGGTACGAGTGATAAAAAAAAAACTGGTTCAAAAAGCTGGATATTAAGGAGGGATTTGAAGAACAACAAAGGAATATTGAGCCAAAGAGGTGTAAGGAGGACATTCTGGAGTCAGGAGGTATGGGATCTAAAAGCATGGCCACCAGTGGTGGAGCGATTAAAATCGTGGACACACAGAAGGATAGAATTCAATAAATTTAGCCACTTATTAGGATTGTGGGACTGGAGGAGATTACAGATATAGGGACAAGAGAATTGAAAAGAAAGTTGGGAATTCTAAGGAGCAAATTACTGCCAATGCTGGAATCTGTACAGAAAATAGAAAGTGTTGGAAATCACAGTGGCTCAGGCAGCATCTATGAAGAGAGAGCAAGCTAACGTTTGAAGGCAGAGCTGACGAAGAGACATCTAGATTTGAAATATTAGATGGTTTTTTCTCCGTGGATGAAACCTGACCCACTGTGATTTTCAGCATTTTTTTTTGTTGTGCATTTTAAAACTGAGGGGCGGATTTAATGTTAAACGAAAAGATCATGGCAGAAGTAGCAGAGGCTTGCAATGAACCAATTCCAGGCCTGTGATATCCACTGCGATTAAACCCCAGCTGGCCATCACCAGCAGGTAAAGTTAAGAAAGCATGGTGCCTGGCAGTAACAGAAGTGGCCAAGCATCATGGAGAAGGGGCCAGGAGCTGAATTAAAGGGTCATTGGCAGCATGTTGGATTTGAGAGATTATTTGGGAAGAATGGAAGAACTGCAGCTGAATGTCTGCAGGCATTGGATGGGAAGCCAGTGAAATCTTGCTGCAGAGAGAGATTGGGGGAGCAGTGGCTTTTTCTGCCACTCCCAGTCTTACCGAATCACATGCCACCGCAACTGCTCATCTTCTGCACCCGTTCCCCACCTGGTTCGGAGTGAGAGCTGCCAATACCCCCAGAAGCAATGGATGAAGCAAGGTCATGGGCAGTAGCACTGTTCAATGATGTATGCCATCCTCCAGGATGGGAAGAGGAGTTATCCCTGCCGAAATACCAACTTAGGAAGCCCTGGCACCCTCTCTAACTTTTTTAGATTAGATTAGATTACTTACAGTGTGGAAACAGGCCCTTCGGCCCAACAAGTCCACACCGCCCCGCCGAAGCGCAACCCACCCATACCCCTACATTTACCCCTTACCTAACACTACGGACAACTTAGCATGGCCAATTCACCTGACCCTGCACATCTTTGGACTGTGGGAGGAAACCGGAGCACCCGGAGGAAACCCACGCAGACACGGGGAGAACGTGCAAACTCCACACAGTCAGTCGCCTGAGGTGGGTATTGAACCCGGGTCTCTGGCGCTGTGAGGCAGCAGTGCTAACCACTGTGCCACCGTGCCACCCAACTTTGCAGGGGAAGACAGTCTCTAATGTTCAGGAGACGTTGAGGGCTGGGGAGAGGTGGAGGAGAATGCCAAACATTCAGTCCTGATTCAGCTGGAGGAAGACATGTTTAATGCTGGGGTTGGTGAACAGCAAAGAAAGGAATGTGGTGGGGCCAGGGGAGGGAAAGGAGTATGTTTCTGGAAAGGTTCTCTTAAAGTCTCTGTGTGAGATGCTGCAATCTTGCCTTACCTTCGCCTCCTTTGTGTAGCAGTTCTCGTCTCTGAGCTCTCTTCAACACATCAATCATTAGCCGTAGTAGCGACTATTCCTGACGGACAGCCATCAATCCCTGAGGAGGAAGAATCTTCAGAAGATACAGATTCTCATTCTTTCCCCACATCTTCCACTATCCCAGATCCTATGTCAGTCAGAGCACCCACCCACTATGGGAGGTGGGTGCTCTGACTGATACAGGAGCAACAAACTGGATTAAAGCACCACACAAGTGTTGGGCCAGGTATTGGAGGATGTGATGATTCTCAGCCACTCAGAGGCTAGTGGGAGTCCAGCTCAACTCTGAGTCCCAGGCCGATGACTAGCCTTGGAGATGGTTGTGATATGCAGATTTGGATGTCCAATGGGGATTGAATGAAGACCTAGCTGAGGTTTCAGAGGGTGTGCGTATTCTGCAGGATTCCATTGAGGCCATGATCATTTAGATCATTCCCTCATCTCAGACATGACTGCCTCATTCTGAGACATTGGCTACTCTCCTAAAGAGCGGGGAGCAGCAGAATAGCCAAAGGAAGTCATTGGAGCTCAAACAGGCAATGCCAATGTTGGCCAGTGGGCTGAGGAATGGCAGATGGTGTTTAACTCAGAAAAATGAGGTGTTGCACTTTGGTAAGACAAACCAGGGCAGGACTTACACAGTTAATGGTAGGGCAATGTGAAGTGTTATTGAATGGAGATACCTAGGGGAACAAGTACATCGTTCCTTGAAAGTGGTGTCACAGGAGACAGGCTGGTGAAGAAGGCATTTGGCATGCTTGCCTTCATCGGTCAATACATTGAGTAGAGGAGTTGGGATGTCATATTACAGCAGCTTTACAAGAGATTGGTAAGGCCACATATGGAGTACTGCATACAATGCTTGTTTCCCCGCTATACAGATGATGATATTAAACTGGAAAGGGTGTAGAAAAAATTTACAAGGATGTTACTGAGAATGGAGTGTTTGAGTTTCAAGGGAAGCTGATTGGCTAGGATTTATTTTCCCTGGAGTGTAGGAGGTTGAAGGGTGATATAAGGGATGTTTAGAAAATCATGTGGGGTACAGATAAGGTGAATAGTCAAGGTCCTTTCCCCAGGGTAGGTTAGCCCAAAACTAGAAGGTATAGGTTTAAGGTGGAGGGGAAAGACTTAAAAGGGGCTTAAAGGGCAACATTTTCACTTAGAGGGTGGTGTGGAACAATCTGCCAGAGGAAGTGGTGGGAGCTGGTACAAACACGTTTAAAAGACATTCGAGCAGGTAAATGAATAGGAAAGGTTTAAAGGGATATGGGCCAATCACTGGCAAGTGGGACTAGTTCAGTTTAGGAAACTGGGTTGGCATGAACGGGTTGGGCCAAAGGGTCTGATTCCGATGACTCGAAGTGAGCAGGGAGGGACAAACTGTATCATGATGGAGGATGAACACTCACTGCATGCGTTTGGGAGCTCCTCTGAGGATCCTCTTGACTGTGATAGCATCTGCCCTCATTCCTCTGCCAGTGATCTCAGTACCAGATGCTGCTACAGGTACAGCGGAAACACTAGTCACTGGGCAGGATTCACTCAGACTGTTGGAGTACTTGCAGCCTCAGGTGACCGAGGAATGCCAGTCACGATCATCCAGGTCAACCTGGCATCAAGGTAACCAGCCTACCTCCAGAAAAAATGAAGAACCCACACTACATATGCACAGGTCATCACAGGTTCTCACTGAAATAGCATTTCAGGTAAGATGTAGTTCTGAGGCTCAATATTAAATACATGGCATTAATTATGAGTTTGTCATTTTTGTGAAGGACCTCAGGGTTATGTGTATTACAAATATAAGTTTGTTATGTTTTGGGACCTTGCCTTTAATTTAGGGCAAGATGAAGGGGGTCATGTAATCTGTTCGAAATTCTGTTTAATGACATGCCTGGGTAGTGTAGCTGGTGTAGGTTAAACAAAGGCTTCAGTCACTTTGCTGCAGACAGTACACTCTTGGTGACAATGGCAGCAGTATTGCTGTTTATGCTGTTAGTCTTCAAGGTCCCAGGAAGGTGAGAGGAATATTGGGTGGTAAACAATGACGCTTTGAACTGTTCCAAGATCAAAGACAGATGGGATCTCAGCATTCCTACCTGTGATTCATGTTGTCATAAGGATGGCATTTGAGACGGAAAATTTTCTAAAATATCATTGAATATCACAGACAGGTTAGTCTGGCTCGATCCAGGAGAACTTACCTGCCAATCCATGAAAGGATCCCTAAATACAGCAATTCATAGCCATTTTCTGGATTAATGGTGCTGGAAGAGCACAGCAGTTCAGGCAGCATCCAAGGAACAGTAAAATCGACGTTTCGAGCAAAAGCCCTTCATCAGGAATAAAGGCAGAGAGCCTGAAGTG